>NW_022589708.1:53727993-54026604 GCF_004348235.1 Phoca vitulina | reverse complement strand
GGGGGGGGGGGGGGGGGGGGGGGGGGGGGGGGGGGGGGAGGGGAGGTATGTAAAATATTTAATAAATAAAATGGTGAAGTCTGAGCAGTCAGAATGGATGTAGGCCAGAGTGTTGAAACAGGTGCTGAAGACCTACTGTCAGGCTGGATCCTGGAGAGACCCCAGAAATGGGGCCTGGCACCTGGGGCATCAGAGCAATTGATGGTCTGCCCTGTTACCAGGCCTTCTCTGGAGCCCCACTTTTGTTGCTGTGTCCCCTCCACCAACCTGAGATCAGATGGCCTTCATGCAGCACAAGAGCATCTAATTTCATATCACTCCAGATCCAGTTGTCTGTTGACTTGCCTGTCTCTCCACTGTTGTAAAAAGCTTAAGAAAAGCTTCCTCTTTTCTGTGTTTTTGGTATCTAGCACTTTACCCCTACTTTGGGTAGCAGTGCTGGAATCCCGGACAAGGTGGCATCTGAGAAATGCTTGTGTGGGATAAAATTCAGACATGCAAAAAGAAGAGACCTGATTCTACATGCTGTGGACATGGAATAAAAGAAGGTGGGGAAGTGAGCAATAAAGGGCTATTGCAGAAAGAGGAGATACTGAAGTCTGGCTGCATGAAAGAAGGGGAGTAGCAGGGACCATGTCTGAAAAAGTACTCTGAGTCCAAACTGTAAAGTGCTATCAGTGACCAGTGAAGGAAATTAAAATTTATCCTGAAGATGAGGGAGAGAAGTGGGAAATTTTAGAGCATAGGCAAATAGTGACTTCAAAGGTGTGATGTATTAAGTGGGAATGAGTCTAAGCATTTGGGGCCAGGGAAAAGGCTGTTTCCCTAGTCTAGGCAGGAGGAGGTCATAACTTGACCTTGGCAGGTAATGACAATGGGAATGGAGAGGACAGTTTGTATATGAAAGATACTATGGAATATAATTAACAGTCCTGGTAACCGATTGGAAGCACAAATAATGGGGGATCAGAATCAAAGATGATGGAAAAGCTGTGAGCCTCAATTCCAGGGAGAATGGTGTTATCCTTAACAGCATGAGTAACTCAGAGAAGGGCCAGACTGGGATCCAGCTGGGAAGGGGAAAGGAAGGGCTACACTAAGGGATGTGAATCCAAAGGACTTAGTAGAAAACCAAGGGGCAGCTTTAGGACAAATAGTCACAAATATGGGATCAGAGCTTAGGAGAGACATCAGAGCTGGAGGTAGAGAATTAGCTCAAACTGACTCAGTTTTACTGAGCATAAAAAAAACCAAGCTTAGTAGCTGCTCCAGATGTTTCCAAAGATGGATTGGGGTCCCACCTATGGGGCTCACTTCCTCACTTCCTGAGGCTCTTTGGTCTCAGAGAAAGATGAGGGAGGTGTGCAACAGTTGATTCCTGAGCTGCCTAGCTTGGCTGCCCTTGTGCAAAGCTGATGTCCAAGAGGCCCAGCAAAAGAGAGGCAGCCTTCACCCAGAGCTTTCCTCAACCTTTAACGAATTGTATTTTTAAAACCTTTCTAGGGGCGGCTGGGTGGCTCAGTTGGTTAAGCGTCTGCCTTCGGCTCAGGTCATGATCCCAGGGTCCTGCTCAGTGGGGAGCCAGCTTCCCCTCTCCCAGCTCGTGCTCTCTCTCTCAAATAAATAAATAAAATCTTTTAAAAATAAAAACAAATAAATAAAATAAAACCTTTCTAACAGTGTATTTATAAATGAGTGAAAATGGAGTGAATATTTTATAGAACACAAATTTACATTAGCCATGGCTAGGAAATGATAGATGGTTCACAAGTTTTAGTCTGGCTCATGAAACCCAATACCTCTAAGAACATCATTTTTTTCCTCAGTACATGAGACAATACTGATCCAAAACCAACAACCTCAGCTCACCAGGTAGAAAGTTCTTGTGTTCTGCTTTTACTGGGTTTACTTGTTAGTAACTTTGCTTATCTTTGCTCAGTGTTATCTTTGCTCAGTGTTACTGCACTATGTCCTCATTTTGTTTTTTTTTTTAATTATGTTATGTTAATCACCATCATTTTATGAAAGTGATTTTAATTTTAATTTTTTAAATTTATTCTAGGCAATTTCTGGACCAGACATTTTCAAAAACTATATAGCCCCATGCCTATATAGCAATGATTTTAACATCTCAGCTTGTACAAGAGCACACTCCCACAATTAACCATTTCATTTTCCCAAAACACCCATATCACATTCTCTTGGATAATTTCCTTCCTTCCTTAATTTACTTACATTTCAAAAAAAAAAAAAGTAAAAGAAAAGAAAATAATCGAGTGTTCATGTTCTGGAATCAGGCTCCCACCGTTTGAATCTTGGAGCACCATTAATAGTTTCCTGCAGCTGCCATAACAAATTACTATAAACTGGGGGGCTTAAAATGACAGAAATGTACCTTTTCATAATTTGGGACCCTACAAGTCCTAAATCAAGGTGTCAGCAGGGCCATGTTCCTTCTGAAGGCACTAGGGAAGAATCCTTCCTTGCCTCTTCCAGCTTCTGGTGGCCTTGGACATTTCTAAGCTTGTGGCTGCATCACTCTAATCTCTGCCTCCAAGTTCATATAGTCCTCTTCCCTCTGTGTGTCTGTGTGTCCATTCTATCTCTTACGAAGATACACACATTGGACTTAGGGCCCACCCTAATCCAGAATTACCTTGTTTCAAAATCCTCAACTTAATAGAAAGGCCCTTTGTAAAATAGGGTCACTATCTGCAAAGACTCTTTTCCAAATTAGGCCACTTGTATAAGTACCAGGGGATAGGACTTGGAGATGTTTTTAGGGGACAAATGCAACCGACCCACTGCAGGACCCCATGACCAGCTCTGTGACCCTCGGCAACTTGCTTTACCTCTCTTGTCTTTGTTTCCTCATCTGTATATGGAGATGGTAAAAATACCCAAAAATTATATAAATAAATACGTGCAAACCAGTTAGCACAGTGCTTGAAACAAATATTGGCTATTATTATTTTTTGGTAAATGGAAAAAACAAACAACAAGCAAAAAACACAAGATCAGGTTATGACACTACTCTTTACCATGAACTGTACTTTACATTTCTATAGTATGTATTTTTTTATTAATTTTTTTAAATATAGTTGAAACACAATGTTACATAGTATGTATTTCCATGTTAAATTTTATACAATATTTATCTCACTTCAGCCTCACCAAGTCTTTGTGAAATAGAGATTTTAAGGATCATGTTATACCCATTTTGCAATTGAATAAACTGTATGGTTAAGTTATTTGTAGTAGCAAAGCAAGCACTTGAACACTAGTGGTCTGACTAGAAACCCAGTACTCTTTTCTATTCTAGTGACGTAGCCAGGCAAGTTATTTTAGGTTTTTATGACAAACCATCACCCCATCTCCAACACTTTGTCTAGATATGAGGAAGGGATTGTGATAGAGATCTTGATTTGAAATACACCTAATGATGATTAATATGGGAGAGAGGGGAAAAAGCAAGACAAATTAGAAAAGAGGGAGAAGAAAATATATTAATGAAGTGATTAAAAGTGACTTAAAATGTCTTTTTCTTTCAACTTTCATATTTAATACTGTAGTATGTTAGGTCCAAAACAGGTTACCAGGCAACCTCTTCGGGCTAGTCACCTCAGATCTGCTCCTGTACCCCCTAGGATCACGGTGGGTTGGAACCAAACGCAGATGTCCACAGGGGAGCTGTTTCTTACTTCACTGTTTTCTAACCTTGTTCAGTGGCAGTTACCAGAGGTTCCAGCCCAACTTCTAATGCTTCAGGGAAATTGGGGGCAGAAACAGGTAAGAAACAGGCAATAAAAGAGCAGTAGGAAGAAACTTTGAATTTAATCCTTTGCCGACCGCGGTGAGAACAAACCCACTCTATTTTCTTCAAAAGGTATTCCTTGGTGGGAAAAACATTAGATATATTGAAAGGAAAGCAAGTGAAGGAGTGATTCTGGTATTTTCATCTAGATCACTCAGCCTCTAGTTCTTAAGTTCCCCTGTAGGCTCCTGCTAGAAGCCAGAAAGTTGCTTCATAGAAAAAGAAAACAGGAAAAAAGCAGGGGGGATGGTAAGGAGGGGGTGAGATAATTAGGTGGGGACAAATTTCTATAAATTCTATCCTCAAAATATGGAGTGTGAATAATTATATCAGTGGATGAAATATGAGTAAATATGGGTATTACAACCTCTGCTGAAAATTGGGCTCATACTGTTTAAAGTCATTTTAATAATCTTTTTTTTTTTTTTTAAGATTTTATTTATTTATTTGACAGAGACAGAGATAGCGAGAGCAGGAACACAAGCAGGGGGAGTGGGAGAGGGAGAGCAGGCTTCCCGCCGAGGAGGGAGCCCGATGTGGGACTCGATCCCAGGACCCTGGGATCATGACCTGAGCCGAAGGCAGACGCTTAACGACTGAGCCACCCAGGCGCCCGTCATTTTAATAATCTTGTGGCTTATTTGATAATGTATTTTCCAAATTGTTCTAGAAAGCCTCAAGGCACACGTACAATGAAATCATTCAGCACAGTTCTTTAAACAATTGATAATAGTAATAAAATGAAAACTGCCTGCATCTAACTGTAACCCACATTAAGATAATTCTTTGCCCTTCTATGGCATTTGTCTTGAAGTGACTGACCTCTGGGTAAGGATTAATTAAATCCCACAACAGGAATGAGGGGCAAAATTCCAGACAAGTACAATTAAATCCTGTTATAAGGCACCTTTTTCATTCACAGGTTGGGTTACACCTGGGTCAGATCATGCCCCAGGTGTACATGAGAATGTGGAATGCACACATCTTTCACTTATAACCCTGAATGCTTGTAACACAAGGTTGTCCTTTGTCCAGGAGGACTGATTAAATGCCTGACTCAAGAATACTTTGCTTTTGTTTCCTCCTCTATCCATGCTGTCTCTCAGCTCCTCATCCCCAGATGATGTCCATCTAATCCTACAGTAAAGCATTACAGCATTTAACAAATACAGTAATTTCTCAAACTCGACTGCTTCTCAGTTCTCCAATCTGTCTTCCACGAAAGAACTGAACAAAATGTGTCCCGTGTGCAGGAGGAGCTATTTCAACTAAAGCCTCAAGAGACTGGCCTTTCTTCCTGTCTGCAGGACTGGATTTTATTTAGTTATGTTATATTTTTGGTAACCATATATATTTTTTTGAGATGTAATTCCCCTCTAACTGAAACTTGAAGTCTGCAGGGCATGTGTCCTCCAGGAGCTGGACAGAGAGCCCAGAGCAGGAAATGGCTAAATATCCATCAAATGGGAGAATGCTAATGCACTGGATCGCCACCGTTCTCTATTACATTTGAACAAGGAACTTGAAAGGGAATATAGTCCATTCAGGTAACTCTGCCCTTTTTTCACACACCTTTCAGGACTTCACATCTCATTTTTTTCTCTGCCAACTTAAATCTGACCCCTCATCTTGTCGATCAGTTAGATGCCATTAACATCATCTGCCATGTACAGAACATGCTTCTCAGATCATGGCAAAATCAAAGAAACTTCTTTGCCCAACCGGGACAGAAACAAAGGTTAGCCTAAATGGAGAGACATGATAGTGTGTAAATAAGAAACAGATATCACATATATGGTTTATTATGGCTTCAAACAAGCTCTGGCAAAGCCAACCAAAGTGAAAAGATAAAGAAAGGGGTTTTCTGAAAACATCTCAAGGAGTATAGAAGCTGTAGGACAAGTTTTAAATGTTAAAATTTAATTTTAAAATTTAAATTTAAAACTTAAATGCACACAAGGAGCTGCTCTAAGCATGCAAAAATGTGTTTAGCTGGAGAAGATGGAAGTCCAAAACAGAGATTTTACCCACAGCCCCTCCAGACAGTTGATAAGCAAATATATCCTTGAAAGACGAATTGTTCCTCTGTTGTGTTACATTTTGTGTAGCCTATTATAGAGTCTCAGTTGCCTCTCCAACTCAAACAGTAAAAACAATAGATAGTATTTCCACATTGCTAACCTCTAAAAAATGGTGAGTTGCTAACTGTCATATTGCTCATATATTTCCTACAGAAATTACAGAAGCAACTTTGTGCCCATGGGAGTTTGTAAGTAGGCAAGGAGCTACTAGACAGATGATTTCTGAAGACCCCTACCTTTAATGAGACAGAACAGGTCAGGAAATATCCAAGCAGCAATGTCCAAAGGTTAGATGTTAGAACACTACATGCTATTACAAGACTTGAATTCATGTTTCTGGGAATGAAACCTCCATTTGGCCCTGGCACTGCTATCTCCACAGCCAGAGTGCAAATCCATGTCTCAGGGAGAGCCCACAGAATTCTCTAGTCAAGGACGCCTGGGTGGCTCAGTCCTTAAGTGGCTGCCTTCAGCTCAGGTCATGATCCCAGGGTCCTGGGATCGAGCCCACATCGGGCTCCCTGCTCAGCAGGAAGCCTGCTTCTCCCTCTTCCACTCCCCCTGCTTGTGTTCCCTCTCTCCACTGTCTCTCTCTCTCTCTCTCTCTCTGTCAAATAAATAAATAAAATCTTTAAAAAAAAAAGAATTCTCTAGTCAAATGCACAGTAACAACCATTTTTATCATTTCACTATTTAAAGAAGCTCTTCCATAAACCACATCTCCAAATCCTGAGTGGAACTGAGAATTTCTTCCCCTCTGACCCACTACCCACTTGACTACTAATTCTGCTGTTAAGGATTTCCAAGCTAGTGAGCTGAGGAGCCCTGGGATCCCAAGAAGCCTCCTTTCTCAGAGCTCTGGACCACTGATCTTACCTCTAAACCTCATCATTATCAGTTCCCAAGGAACTCAGGGGCTTCTCATGAGGGCTTTGCCTCAGATCCCCTGGTTTGTTCTCTACAACATAAAAAAAAAAAAAAAAAAAAAAAAGATGCCTGCTGGTTTCCATCTGCTGCCAGAGCATGTTCTCCTGGCTCATCTTAACCCAGACCAAAAGCAGTAGAGCAGAGGCACTATAAACAAGTTAATGCACTTTTTCATCCATTTTCTCATTGACTCAACACTGTTTAGTCCTTACTCTGCACAGGACACAATGCTAGGTTTTACTGGGAGTGGGGAGTAGAGTTAGTTGTCTCTGGGAGTGTAGGCTGGGAGGTACTCCACTTGGTACAGGCATAGATACCATGCAACTCCTCTGTTGCCCACTCTGATCTGGGAGTTCATTGGTTCAGGCATGTATAGAAAATGGGAGGGTGCAGTGTCCTTGGGGGCTAAAACTAAAAGATGAAAGGACAGAGTTATAAGCCATTTATTATATCACTTCCCAAACAGGTGCCCTCCTCTTCAGACACAACCCACTCCAGATGATAGTCTTGGAGCAGACAACTGTAAACCAAATCCACCAGGCATGCCCACTGCCCCCAGTGATAGGTATGCAAAAATTTCCCTACTCAGACATTAGCCGAAACTTTTCAATAAATGGATAAAGGAGGTGAGAATACTTGACTTTTGTTAGATTATGAAATAAGCAAAAAAGGAGAAACCAGAAAGTAGAAAAGCTGAAGATGGTTATGATCATTTGTTATTGCCTTTTTTTTTTTTCAAAAAGAGGGAGAATGCACTGCTCTCTCCATTTTTTAAGAAAAATAAAAAATAAAAACTGACTGGATAAGTGAAGTACCTTCTAAAAACAGTGCCAACCCAGAAAAGAACCCAGACCTTCTTCCTCCTTTGAAGTTTTCATTTAAATCAATTCTTCAGTACCACCTTGAGAAAGCTTCTTTCCCATCTAAGCCCTCAGGGTAGCTCTGATTTCTACACAGCATCTGGTCCTACATGAGAATGGATACTGGAGTTTGGAGACCAGAAAGCAAAAGAAATTTCAAGGGTTCCCTCAAGGGACACAAAACTTAACCTGTAGGAAAAAGTAAAACCACCAAATACCCACCCCTCCCTCACCATTATCCCTCACACACACAGATGCCCACTATTGGCAATGTTGGTACTTCTGAGGAGACAGAAATGAATAAATCTAACAGAATTCGTCTTTAGGGGAAAACAGATGGCTCTATAACATGCTTTGTGAGTCAGAAGAATTTCTAGAAAGAAAAAATAATAATCAATTTATAATGAAAAATAATTTTGCCACTTACTGCCTTTTTCCCCCTTTGCACAGAAGTAATTAAGATGACACCAAGAAAAACTGCCTTGATTGTTCACAGAAATCAAACCTAACAAGTCAAACAGATTCTTCTTCCCATGTAAAATCAATGCTATTTCCCCCCTTCTGTCTTCCTTCACTTCCTCCAGCAGCCTTTCCTGCTGGGCAATGCTAAGCTTTTTGTTGAGTCAGCCTGGCATGCCTTCCATTTGAAGATGCTTGGCAGGTGTTTGACAGGCAGGGTTGACGGACTTTTGAGATTCATTTCTATCAATCAGCCTGACAGGCTTCACAGGGCTTGATTTCAGTACCTGTACTTCCCAAGGCCTGCTGCACACCAGCCAGGCTAGTATCAGAGAAAAGAACATAGGGCAATTTGCCAGCCATTGCCCTGAATCCTTATGCACTCACTTGCCAGGGTAAATAGGCCTCCCATTGTAACCTGGAGGTTGCTAACCTGAACTTTGTTCATGTTCGTGGGTATGTACACATGTACGTGCATGCACAACTATGCACATGTGTGCTCACGAGGTAGACTTAGAAAAAATTCATTTCACATATTTCTCTTGTTTTTCCTTCTTCAGCTGAAAAATAAAAGGATGCAATCAGTGTCCTTAGATGAAAGTACCTATGGCACTTGGCATAATTTTCCTCTTTCAATCAACAGCCCAGAAATGAAGTCAATTCTCTGGGTTCAGACTTTCAGCACAAGATGTTTGTAAATGATAATCATGCAAAAGTGATCAGGAGAAATGTTTGGAGAAATAATACTTTTTTCTAGTTTAACCTTAGTGAAGAAGAAGAAACACTACAAATGTGGGTTAGCATGCCAATTCTTATCTGCTAAACCTGTGAAATTGTCTCCCTCCCACCTCATCCCTTCCTTCAGGTTTCAGATTTTTATTCCCACAAAAATCTTCTGGCTAAACTAGAAGATGGAAGAATAATATTAAGGTGCAATTTAAATCTCAATGGTTTGCTAAAAGGATTGATATTTGGTAAACTTGTTTTCATGGAGGAGGACTTCAAACTTAATTTTATTCCTAATCCATGCAAGATAGAAAGCAAACTAATACCTAGTATTGATTGCCAGAAGAAAAAAAATTACCATGTATTAAAGAGATCATTGTAAGAAAATGCCATTTGTACTACCTAGTTGTTCACCAATGGAAGCAAAATCAAAGTTGACCCCTTGGTGCCTTATTATTTTAAGCACAAAGACTCCTGATGATTTTCTTTAGGAAGGTGAACACATCCACTACCAGAATGTAGTTACTGAGTCCAGTGGTCTTTTGATGGTGAGAATCATCACGTGTTTGTTCAGTATACAGATGTTCAATATACAGTGCTCTTCAATGACATTTCTGATTCAAAAAGTGTGTGCTTAATGCCCCAGGCACCTAAATTTTTAATAAGCTCTTCAAGTGACATTAAATAATTTGCTAGCATCATATTGCTGACTAGAGGTAAAACCAAGGCTAAATCCAGGTATTTTTCACTTTTAGACCAACGATGATTGACAGTTCTGCACTGCATACAATTTTATTGAGGAAAATAACAAAGTCATCAGGCAAAGAAATACAGGACAACGTATCTTTAAGGCCATTATATTCTCATGAAGCTTAGGTGGAAATGAAACTTAAGGGTATTACTGAGCTATCATTTAAGGCTCTAGTTTGAAGGACCATGTGCTCTCCTTCTCATTTTAATAACTATTTTCAACTTTAAAGGTTTTCTATAAAACCAGGATATCCTTCTACTCAATTTAGCATATAAATCCCCAGAGTGCAAAGGTTAAGACTTTATGGTCCAATAACAACAGAAAGTTCAGAAATCTAGTCTATCCTACTTCAGACCTCCAGTCCCTTCTTTGCTCCATGTTCTGGGAACTCTGACAGCTCACAGGTGTCTCAAGTTTGTCGTATACCAATGGAGGAGGCATATCCATGTCCCCTGTCCCTGTAATATCCACAAGTCCAGAATAGGGTCTTGCCTTGGCCATAACAAAATTCAGGCAGGGAGCTGGGCCATTTCCATAGTGTTACCCACAGTAAAAGGGCTCCCAAACCCTTTGGCTAGGACCCTTTATATTGAAGTCCATGTAATTTCCTCTCTCAGACTCTAGGCTTCCCCAGATTTGGTCTGGATGTGCCTCTCACAGGGTTTCTGACCAACTGGCTACAAAGGTACCCAAAGTGAGGCTGGCACAATTCAGGAGGACAACCTGCATCAGGCAACATGAGTCAGACCAGGTTTTAGGCACGGTGTTAGACTTTTTATACCATGGACACCTTGGGCTGTCTGATGAAATCTATGAAACTTATGATAGGCAGAATATTGCCCCTCAAAGATGTCCTTATCTAATTCTTAGAACATAAGAATATGTTGTTACATGACAAAGGACAATTAAAGTTGCTAATCAGCTGACCTTAAAAAAGAGAGATTATTCTGGATCATTCAAATGGGTCTGATGTAATCACAAAAGTCTAAGTGGAAAAGGGAAGTAGAAGGGAAAGTTGGAGTGACGTGATTTGAGAAGGACTCAAACATGTCTTTGAAGATAGAAAAAGGAAGTCCTGAGCCACAGACTGCAGGCAGCCTCTAGGAGCTGGGAAAGGCAAAGAACAGATTCTCCCCAGCACCTAAAGAAGGGACACAGCCCAACTGACACCTTGATTTCTGCCCAGTGAGACCCATGTCAGATTCCATCGAGTGGGACCTATAGAACAATATGATATTAATTTGTGTTGTTTTAAATCACTAAGTTTGTGGTAACTTCTCACAGCAGCAATAGAAAACTAATACAGACCTCTTCGTGAAATGTTTGTAAATGCATAAATAAAATGCATAGTGTTACAATGGAAAGCAATTATATTGAAATTGTTATCTAAGTATTTTATTTTATTTCATTTTTTAAAGACTTTTATTTATTTATTTGACAGAGAGAGAGAGAGAGCACAAGCAAGGGGAGTGGCAGAAAAAGGGAGAGGGAGAAGCAGACTCCCCACTGAGCAGGAAGCCCGATGTGGGGCTTGATCCCAGAACCCTGGGATCATGACCTGAACCGAAGGCAGACGCTTAACCAACTGAATCACCCAGGTGCCCCTAAGTATTTTAAAGTGATATATATATATCTCTTTATTAATTCACTAAATAAGAAGATTTTGTGGCAAGTATAATTACCGTAATTTTGAAATAGTGATGGTCATTAACAATATTTTGAGATACCTGCATAGCTATAACATAACATAAATTACCTGTGATTCCTAGTCGTGATGGTCACAGGTACTGTTAATATTATTATAGTTTGCTGCTTACATTCATAATGAAAGGAAATGCAAATTTTCATCACTGATTAGTAAAATAAAGATGGAATTTTTGCTTTCAAGTTCTGGAATTCTATCCAGAGATCCATTAGAGATCAGACTCAGGTGAAGACTTCCCGATTTAGAGAGGAGCTTGGCTGTGACTCAAGCAAACTGTTTCAGGATAAACGTGGTGGATGTTAGGCAGCATCCTAGAAGAGCTAAACACAGGAACAGGCTGCTCAAGAGAGCATCATAACCCAGAAACCAAGCCAGGGGAGAAGAGAGCCAACAGAGCCTCATTCTCAAGTCTAGGCCACAACCGTGGGGAAGTGATGAGCACAAGCTAGGGACAGAAAGGGACCCAGAAGCTGTGATCACTCCTATGCATCTTCTTGCTGAAAAATTCTGAGCATCTCTTAGTAGCCCACACAATAAGGAGATCCTCTTGAGCCTAGAGGAGTGGTTACTGGCCATTCTTCCATCCATAAATCCTTGGGTTGGTGCCTGCTGGCAGGGCTCTTTCAGTGACAAGACTGAACTCACAGGTGGAAACAGGTCATAAAACTGTTCTATTTGGTCCACATGTTATTATGACCGTTATTATTTTAGATTTTTATTTTTTATTGTGATATAATTTTACAAAGGGAAATGCATATACTTAAGCTCATTGAATACTGACAATTCCATTACCCCAGAAAGTTTTCTTACGTCCCTTTCTGGTCAAAACCTGACCTTTCCTTGCAAAAGCAACCATTATTACTATTTCTATCATCATACATTAGTTTTTGGTATTCTTGAACTTCATATAAATGAAATTTACAAATATGCACTATTTTGTGTCTGGCTTCTTTCACTCAATATAATGTTTTTGAGATTCATTCATATTGTTGGTGCATACATCAGTAGTTCACTCCTTTTTATTGTTAAATACTATTCCACTGTGTGGCTATCACAATTTATTTATATATTCTTTTGTTGGTGGGATTTGATGGAAATAACATCTCTTATTTTCAGGAGTATTTTAGGCTACTATGAATAAAGTTGCTACAAAGAACAGCATTGTTACAAGTCTTTTGGAGGACATAATTTTTTATTTCTCTTAAGTATATGCATAGGAACAGAATTGCTTTTTCATAGATAGGTACACATGACACTATGAGAAACTGCCATTGAGTGTTCCAAAGTAGTTATTCCATTTTACACTCCCACCAGCAGTGTGTAAGACTTCCAGCTGTTTCACATCCTTGCCAACATTTGATGTCATGCTTTTGATTTTAGCCCGTTTTAGTGGGTATGAAATGGTATCTCATTCACTGTGGTTTCAATTTGCATTTCTCCGATGAAAACTCATGTTGACCACAACCCAACCTTCCTTGTCACTGCCTTTTGATCTTTTCAATATTTGAGCTATAAGAAAGGTCGGCGGCAGTTGAAGGTATTTTGGGTTCACCTTTATTTTATTATTTATTTATTTATTTATTTATTTATTTGGGGGCATCACATTTAGATTCAACTCAATCAGGGTCCTGGAATCCAATTACCATGGGAACATAAGGTAATATGTTATTTCCTTTCTGCTTACCATCCTTTCCTTTACTTTATACTTTATCCTTTACTTTTTTACTTTGGCCTTCTCAGCCAAATTTGGGTTTGGAGGGAGAATTGTTGAGCCAATTCTCCTCATCAAAGCTTCCCTGTGTCTACACTGCTTTTTACTAGCCCCATAGAAAAGTATGATTTAAGTTCTGTATGGATTTTTCTTTTTGTTACCATGAGAGCAAAGAGCTTTCATAGTTTTCCATAGTGTAGCTGGAGGCACACATCTTTTCTTTTTCTCTTTTTCTAGTTTTTGCATTAACTGACAACCATTAAAAATTAGGGAAACCCCCCAAAATATGCAGATTTCCAGCTTCCCTTTAGAGTAGGTTCTCTTGAACATACTAGGCCTACATTTCCACATACAGTGATTGGTCACAGCTAAGCAGAGGCTGCCCCTGAACACAGGGTGGGCACCCTCCACTTCAACCTCATTGCCTGCACTCCCATCATCCAGCCCAAGTCACATTACTTGTGATCTCTGGTCTTTTGAATATTCATCACCAGATCTTTCCCTCAGGCTGAAGGAGAATCATGTAGCAAAATTTTTAACCAAATCCTGATTCATTTAAACCTATGGGCAATAAAAATTAGGTCAAAGACATCTTGAGTGACTGATAATCTCTTCTGGTTCAAGTCTCTGATCACATTTGGCAGATAATTGATCTCCCCAACAACAAATCAGGAATAACTACAAGTAGGTATCTCTTGTTTTAAGATAGAATTTCTCTGCTCTGGGAAGATACAGAAGCTCACAGTCTGGAAAAGCTACCCTTAAGTTTCCATGCTCTGAGCTGTTTGCCCTGAAGTGTTGTCTAATAATAGATAGGTGACAATTTTGTGCCAGTACCATACTGTCTTAATGATTACAGCTTTGTAATAGAGCTTGAAGTCCAGAATTGTGATGCCACCCACTTTGCTTTTCTTTTTCAACATTCCTCTGGCTATTCGGGGTCTTTTCTGGTTCCATACAAATTTTAGGATTATTTGTTCCATTTCTTTGAAAAAAGTGGATGGTATTTTGATAGGGATTGCATTAAATGTGTAGATTGCTCTAGGTAGCATTGACATCTTCACAATATTTGTTCTTCCAATCCATGAGCATGGAATGTTTTTCCATTTCTTTGTGTCTTCCTCAATTTCTTTCATGAGTATTTTATAGTTTTCTGAGTACAGATTTTTTGCCTCTTTGGTTAGATTTATTCCTAGGTATCTTATGGTTTTGGGTGCAATTGTAAATGGGATTGACTCCTTCATTTCTCTTTCTTCTGTCTTGTTGTTGGTGTATAGGAATGCCACTGATTTCTGTGCATTGATTTTATATCCTGCCACTTTACTGAATTCCTGTATGAGTTCTAGCAGTTTTGGGGTGGAGTCTTTTGGGTTTTCCACATAAAGTATCATATCATCTGCAAAGAGTGCGAGTTTGACTTCTTCCTTGCCGATTTGGATGCCTTTGATTTCTTTTTGTTGTCTGATTGCTGTGGCTAGGACTTCTAATACCATGTTAAATAGCAGTGGTGATAGTGGACATCCCTGCCATGTCCCTGACCTTAGGGGAAAAGCTCTCCATTTTTCCCCATTGAGAACGATATTCGCTGTGGGTTTTTCATAGATGGCTTTTATGATATTGAGATATGTACCCTCTATCCCTATACTCTGAAGAGTTTTGATCAAGAAAGGATGCTGTTCTTTGTCAAATGCTTTTTCTGCATCTATTGAGAGGATCATATAGTTCTTGTTCTTTCTTTTATTAATGTATTGTATCACATTGATTGATTTGCGGATGTTGAACCAACCTTGCAGCCCAGGGATAAATCCCACTTGGTCGTGGTGAATAATCCTTTTAACGTACCGTTGGATCCTATGGCAGTATTTTGGTGAGAATTTTTGCATCCATGTTCATCAAGGATATTGGTCTGTAATTCTCCTTTTTGATGGGGTCTTTGTCTGGTTTTGGGATCAAGGTAATGGTGGCCTCATAAAACAAGTTTGGAAGTTTTCCTTCCACTTCTATTTTTTGGAACAGTTTCAGAAGAATAGGTATTAATTCTTCTTTAAATGTTTGGTAGAATTCCCCTGGGAAGCCATCTGGCCCTGGGCCCTTGTTTGTTGGGAGATTTTTGATGACTGCTTCAATTTCCTTAGTGGTTATAGGTCTGTTCAGGTTTTCTATCTCTTCCTGGTTCAGTTTTGGTAGTTGATACATCTCTAGGAATGCATCCATTTCTTCCAGATTATCTAATTTGCTGGCATATAGTTGCTCATAATATGTTCTTATAACAGACACATAGATCAATGGAACAGAATAGAGAGCCCAGAAATGGACCCTCTACTCTATGGTCAACTAATCTTTGACAAAGCAGGAAAGAATGTCCAATGGAAAAAAGATAGTCTCTTCAACAAATGGTGTTGGGAAAATTGGACAGCCACATGCAGAAGAATGAAACTGGACCATTTTCTTACACCACATACAAAAATAGACTCAAAATGGTTGAAAGACCTAAATGTGAGATAGGAGTCCATCAAAATCCTAGAGGAGAACACAGGCAGCAACCTCTTCGACCTCAGCTGCAGCAACTTCTTCCTAGAAACATCGCCAAAGGCAAGGGAAGCAAGGGCAAAAAATGAACTATTGAGACTTCATCAAAATAAAAAGCTTTTGCACAGCAAAATAAACAGTCAACGAAACCAAAAGACAACCGACAGAATGGGAGAAGATATTTGCAAATGACATATCAGATAAAGAACTTCTTTATAGATTTTGGATACTAGCCCTTTAGTATCCAACACCCAAAGAACAAAGAATCCAATCAAGAAATGGGCAGAAGGGTGCCTGGGTGGCTCAGTTGGTTAAGCGACTGCCTTCGGCTCAGGTCATGATCCTGGAGTCCCGGGATCGAGTCCTGCATCGGGCTCCCTGCTCAGCAGGGAGTCTGCTTCTCCCTCTGACCCTCCCCCCTCTCATGCTCTCTCTCTCTCTCTCTCAAATAAATGAATAAATAAAATCTTTAGAAAAAAAAAGAAATGGGCAGAAGATATGAACAGACATTTTCCCAAAGAAGACATCCAAATGGCCAACAGACACATGAAAAAGTGCTCAACATTACTCGGCATCAGGGAAATCCAAATCAAAACCTCAATGAGATACCACCTCACACCAGTCAGAATGGCTAAAATTAACAAGTCAGGAAACGACAGATGTTGGCGGGGATGCAGAGAAAGGGGAACCCTCCTACACTGTTGGTGGGAGTGCGAGCTGGTGCAGCCACTCTGGAAAACAGTATGGAGGTTCCTCAAAAAGTTGAAAATAGAGCTATAATACGACCCAGCAACTGCACTACTGGATATTTACCCCAAAGATACAAATGTAGGGATCCAAAGGGGTATGTGCACCCTGATGTTTATAGCAGCAATGTCCACAATAGCCAAACTATGGAAAGAGCCAAGATGTCCATCGACAGATGAATGGATAAAGAAGATGTGGTATATATATGCAATGGAATATTATGCAGCCATCAAAAGGAATGAAATCTTGCCACTTGCAACTATGTGGATGGAACTGGAGGGTATTATGCTGAGTGAAATAAGTCAATCAGAGAAAGACATGTATCATATGACCTCACTGATATGAGGAATTCTTAATCTCAGGAAACAAACTGAGGGTTGCTGGAGTGGTGGGGTGGGAGGGCTGGGGTGGCTGGGTGATAGACATTGGGGAGGGTATGTGCTATGGTGAGCACTGTGAATTATGTAACACTGTTGAATCACAGATCTGTACCTCTGAAACAAAGAATACATTATATGTTAAAAAAAAAGAAGAAGATAGCAGGAAGGGAAAAATGAAGGGGGGGGAAATCGGAGGGGGAGATGAACCATGAGAGACTATGGACTCTGAGAAACAAACTGAGGGTTCTGGAGGGAGGGGGGTGGGGGGATGGGTTAGCCTGGTGATGGGTATTAAAGAGGGCACATATTGAATGGAGCACTGGGTGTTACATGCAAACAATGAATCACAGAACACCATATCAAAAACTAATGATGTAATGTATGGTGATTAACATAATAATAAAAAAAGAAAAAAACTAATGATGTAATGTATGGTGTTTAACAGAACATAATAAATAAATAAATAAATAAATAAATAAATAAATAAAATCTTAAAAAAAAAAAGATAGGTGACAATTAAACATACTCAACACTATATTTGACCTTTTTTTAAAAATAACATCAGTATGTCTTAGAACCTTCTCAAACAGTGTACAAGTAACTATTACAGAAGTTTTTTTGCTACAAAATTCCCTCCTCCCAAGATTTCTAATCAGTATCAATTTTAAGCAAGAAATCCCAGCCTATTTCCTACAGGTATATTCTTCTCATCATCTGAACTTGAAATGCCCCCAAACTATACCCACCTTTAGTACATTTAAATGAAGTGAAGCAGGATGAATTTTCAACCTTTTACCCAAAATAACAGTGAGCCTCATATTGGAAGTTCACCAGAAAAGAGCTATCAAGAAAACAGAATTTAAAACTCATAGTTAGAACTTAAATGATATGCTTTAACCAGTACCAAAATTCATTCCTGTACCTAAACTATTATTTTGTATGACTGTTTTGCAACCAATCATGAATTTCTTGGGGCCAGAGACTGCATCTTATTTATCATGTGACTTCAGCACCTAGCTCAATGCCAGGTATATCCTGGAAGTTCAACAAATACATGTCGAACAAATAGATTATGAGAAGTAGCGTTTTCTGAATTGTGCTGGGTGCAAGCTTAGAAAACTCTGAGAATCTCAAAAGCATACACTATTGTTGGTTTCTGAAAATAATGAGTTAAAATATTTCAAAGCCATATGTGTGTTGTAATGAAACTAGAACGTTCTAGGATATATTACAATTTAGGCCCTTGTGAGGGGGCAGCATGGAGGAAGAACTCTGTAGAAAGAACTTTCTCATCCTTTGTTAACTGAAATTCCTGGCTCTCAGGGAAGTAGCCCTCCTTTGCTGAAACTCCTTGCAATACAGGGTTCACTTGGTGGGCATTTATAGGTCAGCACATATTCTCAGGGCAAGAATGGCAGGGACACAAACAATGAATCATGGAACACTACATCAAAAACTAATGATGTAATGTATGGTGATTAACATAACAATAAAAAATTTAAAAAAAAAAGAATGGCAGGGAAATTAACACTGGGTATATTAAGCCTTAGGAATCTCAAGCCTTAAGAGATGACTATCTAGATGGCACAAAGGTAGAAAAAAACTATGAGAAATGGATAAATGGACAAAATTAGTACAGGTTTTTAAGCAGTATCCAATTTACCTTTCTTGGTGACATTTTACAGTATGTGTTTTTTGCTTGATTTAGAGCCACATCCAATTCACAATGGTCCATTGTTGAAGCAGCTTCTCTGCCTCCTACTCCTAAATTCTAAATACCTTGGCAAGATCGGCACATTCTCTACCAATGTTACCCGTAGACCTTTTCACTGGACTTAACATTTTTTAAGTAATGCCTGAGATGACAAATCAGCTTGGAATGATTCCTCATCTATTTTTTTATGTAAAGTTTACTTCTATTTTACTATAATTAGAAAAAAAATGGGGGAAAAAGAGAATTAGGAAAACCTAATTTTTAAAAATTCTCTCATTAAACCAGATTATAAATGGATAGAAAACTGGACTTGAAGGCAGACTTTGAGCAAGTCATTGGGTTTTTTGCTGCCTCAGCTGTATCAAAGAGTAAGACTGGACTCAATGATTAAATTGTCATTTTAGGAATGACATTAAAAACTAAAATTTCCTACAAACCTTAAATTTTTAGATAAATTTTTTTAAGTTAAATATCTCCAAAGAATATGCATAAATTATCATTATCTTGCTCAAGAATTATCACAAAGAAGAACTCAATCAACTAAGCACCACCTTGATGAAGAAATCAAACCTTACCAGCATCCCAAGACTTCCTCATGGCCCGCCCAACTATCAACCCCTCAGTTCTCCCCAACACTATCCTTACTTCCAATATCACAAATCAGTCTGCTTTTGAACATTATTACAATGAAATTATACCATATGTATCTTTTTATATCTGTAAGCCATATATTGGTCATAATTTGGTGTTAATCAAAATTCAGATTTATCAATATAACTGACCAAAGTATTGGGCCTTTGTGCCTAAGCCTTGCGTCATTCAGGTTTATTTGGGGAGGAAAAAGTGACTGTATAAATTCTGAGTGAAGAGATAGTTAATATAGAAATTTCAAATTTCACATACCATTGGAAGAGCTGGGGGAGCAAGGGTCAAGAGGCCACTTTAGAAGACCTGCAGTGATCACAGGGAAGCCACCGCTGATGTCCTCAGCTGCCTGTCTAAAGGAACCCCAGAGCTGAGGGAAGCCATCAGTGATGATCACAGCTCCCTACGATGGCTGTCATAAGAGAAAACTACCTTCTCCTCTTCTGCATTCCAAATCTCACCTAAGTTCCTATCACTGGCAGGTTTAACCCAGAACTGTACTGGAAAAGGATTCAGAAAAATGGCATTCTGAATGTCTCTCCTGTGACGCAGGACACAGAGGAATGATGATGCTGAGCTAAGAACATCATTTGGCAGAAGCTTAGACAGTTTTAAATTAGCTGATGGAAGAGAACTGGCGCAGGGCTACATTTCTGACCTGCTAGTCACTCCTGGGTCTTCCGATCCCTTTCCAACACAAATCCTACAGTGCCCTCCTTAGGGATAGCTAAAAGCCTGCTTCTATTTTACTTCTTTCAAGACCAGTGAGTTACAAGACCTTCTTCTCTTATTTTGCAGATTGCTCTCTTCTACTTTGAAGAAAAGTAGGCCTGTGTATAATCATCTGAAGGTTCCCAGAATTAAGCAATATGAAATTCATCATATTGAATGTAGGCACTTCCCACTGACCATATCTCTCAGATGAGAGACCACCTTTTAGGGAAGACATAGTTGAAAATAATTACTATTCATCATCCTCTGCTAACAGAAACAATTTTTCCCCCTTACGTAGGTTTCCCACCTTAGAGGCTGTCCTGTCCCTGCAGAGGTAGTACCAGAGAGGTAAGAGTTTTGTTTGCTTTTCTGTGCATCTGAATATCCTGACAATCTAATCTCCAGAGAGCCCCAGTAACCAGGCAACACAAGACATGCTCCAATTGCAAGGTCCACTTTTTCTGTGTTACTCCATTTCAAACTAGAAGGCAGAACTGCAAAATTAGATTTGGATCTTTATTACTACAAGCAGATAACTGTTCCCCCTTCCTACTGTTGATCAGAAATTCTGAGATAAGAGCTTTTAAAAAGATTAGAACAACAAATCTCATCTAAGAATAAGATCAAGGCCAGTTCAGAAAAAAAGAAAATGGAAGGAAAGCTTTTGTCTGGTGACAGTTTATTTTAACCCAGACACTTTTTCCATTTGTAATTTGGTGTCACTTGTGTTATGAGAAGCACTGCCAATTCAGATGGGTTTCTTGGGCAGGGACTAACAGACGAGGTTAAACACAGCTGTTCTGGTGTCTGAAATCCTTAAGAGTCCAGCAGGACCTGAGCTGGTAAAATAAACTCAGAGAAGGCTGTCTGAACCAGCTTTTCTAGAGAGAAAATGAGCATAAATAAGCATGGAGTCAGCAGAGCTCCTGGGCCAAGGTCAGACACAACCTGGGGACATGGATTTACAGAGGAAGATACTGTCTACAGCACATTTGCTACAAGATGGTACAGAATCGGACATTCTGTCTTTTAATCATCAGGGTATTGCAAGGAAAAGTGGTCCAGATTGGCACTGACCCTGTCAGCACTTTTGTAATAAATGCTTCATTTACTGGGAATTTTGCTATCAGGTTGCCAAAGATAAAAATGTCACTGAAATGCACGGTGAAATGCAAAGGCTTATAATTCCTTTCTATTAGTGAATGCACACAGTCCTAACTCTTCAGATAAAGGGGGTAGTTGTTTTCTCCAGTGGTGCCTCAATCTCTAGTGACTTAAAGTACTTTTACACATGTCATCTCAACACCATGGTGTGTGTGCCCCTGTTACACAAATGAGTTGAACTGAAATTAGTTTCACTTGCCAGTTTTAAGTATCTTCCTTTACCCTCTGGGCAGCATTAGTTTCCATGTGGCCTAAGAGACATTGTTGTCATTTGGCTCTCCCAGGCACAGGACACCTCTAGAGAGGCCAACAGTCTGAAACTATCTCAGTTCTAACACCTTAAGTGAGAGTCCCTTAACCTCCCTGGGTTTCAGCTTCTTCATATACATGCCTTCGATATTGTAGTTATCTTCCTCAACCAATAAATGGTAAGAATGAGATTATGTGTGGCTATGGGAATTTTATACTTGGTGGTGGGAATATAAATTAGCATGACTTTCTGTTGACCCTATGTAGTAAAACTCAAAATGTATATATCATTTTATACAGAAAATTTTATACTTAATAATCTATCCCAATGAGATAGCCACATCAATATGCAAAGATACACAAAGATGTTCATATCAATTAGAAACAACCTCAACATCCACCAACACGGGACTAGTGAAAAAAGATATGGTAGGTATATTCATATAAGAGAACGTATACACCTACTAAAAAGAATCATGGAGATTTGTACTTGTTGACTTGAGTAGAAACTCCATGACATATTTTTTAACGAAAAGGAATTACAAAGCTGTGTAGTTGATATAATCCCATGTATGTGTAAATCATGTAAATCCCAGATCCTGCTGTGATCCACCTCAGCAGTGTTGCCTTCACAGAAACAGCTCAGCTACCAAAAGGTGTTATAAAGTAATTTTAGTCTTTGCTCTCAACTTTCAGAAAACATTAAGGAACATATAATTCCTAACCCACAGCACCACATCCTAAAATAACCTCTGTACCCCACCTTTTTCATCTTCTTATCTCTAACACATTTCAGCATTAGAAATGTGCTGAAGGCTCTCTGTCCTCAACAGCCTTTTCCTAGTCTCAACCACAAAGTATGCCCCCAAATTGACCAATCACTCATCTTTTTTTCCCTCTTTCCTCTTCCTTTGGTTCTCTTTTCAGTGATTACCATAATCTGAATAATAAGGTGGGGAAAGAAGAAAATGCCAAGTGAACAAAATTTCCTTCCCAGGGAGTAGGAGGAAGAGATTGACTATGCATATACTATGATGTCTTAACCTTGCAGCAAATGCAAAATCATTATACTGCTACCTACTGATATTTGCATAAAAGTGGCTGCAAGGATGTTGACAAAATTCTTAGCAATTATGATCTCAGTTGGAATTTCTCTGTGAATTTCTTTTATGTCTCTCCTTCTATCTCTTTGAATTACTCATGGTAAACATGTTTTGTTTATAGTCAGAAATGAGAAATAAGCTCATATCAACATGTAAAAAAGAGATCATAATGATTATGCTCATAATGAATAATGGATATAAAAAATTAATACACAATTTAAGTATAAAATATATGTATTTTAAATAAATACAGTTGGACTGTCTCTTCCTGTTTGCAACATTAATAAGCTCCATTATTTGGGGATTATCTTTAATTACCCCTACGTGTTAGAGTTGATCAGTTTCTTAGCAACAGTTGAACACTCCCTTATATTGCTTAATTTATTCTTTTACTCCCAGTCAATCCTATTTAATTTGTGAGTCCACTGCATTGTGACTCTTATACAGCATCTAATGACTTATAAAAAATGTTAACATTTCAAACTAATTGTAATCCTTTTCATCCATTTGCCCCTGAAGCCTTCATTTTTATGGGTCTCTTTGGTGAATAGGGAGGTATTGTATGTACGTGTGTACCCATTTAAATCTCTCCACACCTACACATCTCTCTATCTCTTTCTAAATAGATAGAATTTATTAATTTTTGTGATTTTTGAGCCAGACAAATTTTTCTGAAAATCAAGGTGCCTGAAATATGTAGTTCCCAACATTGTGACTCATTAGTCCTCTCTTAGCTGGGGGAATTCTAAAGAGAAGTTTGCAACACATCACTGGTGGGGCACAGTCCCCCAACTGCTAATAATGAATGCCAGGCAACAGGCACTCCTAGTTCCTGAGAAGGGAACTTGTTAGTCAGACTCTCTGTCCAGAAATGCCAACTAGCACCCTTGCTTGTGGCTGGAAATTCCAACCTGGGAATTCCAGAAAGCATAATTTGTCATGTGACAACTATATTTACCTCTCAAAGCTCCTTCAGCATTATAATTAAATAACTGAATCAGTTCTAGTTGTAGACAACTTACAGCATGTCTCTATGAGGAGAAAAGAAATAATTGCTGATCAAAATCCTGAAGGACCTTGAAAAATTAGAAACAAGCTTTAATAGGCTGGCTACTGAACAAAACATTCAGAGAGAAATAAAAGTACCCAAACTAGGTAGAAAATGGTTGGCTTCTTAGTCCCACAGAGTCAGATGTCAGGAAGGGACTATGCCTTTCAGTGATATTATATAAATATTAAGCAACATTTTAATAAATATACAGGGTACATGTTTGCTTTCTATTTATCCTTTCTGTCCTGTCCTTCAGAGTCACTTGAGTAGCCCTCAGTTATATGAATATGGCTGAGTAAGCTCCATTGAACTAGAACTATAGTATAATAGGACTCCTTTATTTCTCTTGTTTTTTAGAATGACTTGCCCTTTTTCTGGTAGGAAGTAGATCAACTTGGCCAGAAGCCAGGCTTTTCTACCCCTGAAGGATGAGCTCAGCAGAGTCACTCCCCCAGGAAAGCCTTCCCAGACTTTCCTGACCAGATGGTTCTTCTTTTATGTAACCTCTCCTGTACCACTCCATCACTGCCTTATCACAGTTGACCTTGTATTTATATCATTACTCTTTGTTAATATCTCAATCCTCCTCTAGGCTTTAAGCAACATTAGGGCAAAGACCATGACTCTCTTCACCCATATTTATATTTCTAAGGCCTCACAGAGTGCCTGACCCACATTAGCACTCAGTAAATATAGTACTTGTAGAGAAGATAAGTGAATGAATGAATGAATGAATGAATGAATGAATGAATTGGAAAGATCTATTTAGGGTGGTACCAAATAAGGTCAGTGGGCAGAAAGGATAACAAAATGTCCAAAATTAAGTTATCACAAAGGTAGAAAGAGATAGAGCCAATAGATTGGCCCTAGATTTGAGTTAGAAATAGAGAAGGGGATAATTACTTAATTTCTGTGACGTGAAAGACACTAGAACTGGTCTTGACCCACCATTCCTGGGAAGGCCAGTCCTTTAAACTGTCTGGGTATATAATCAAAGAAACAATCTGTACGAATGGTATCAATGTGGACCTCAGACTTATAGACTGATGCTATCTCAACTGAGCAATGGACAGGAAGTGCCCTTCCCTCAAAGGCTTATTGAGGTTAGGACAGGGCTGTGTCAACAAAGAGGATCTCACCCAGCCCCACTGCATGTTCTTGGATAGCACTCTGTTCACCAACAAGAGCAGGCAACATTCTGGAGTCAAATTAATATACAAATGGTGTGTCCCCTCCCTGTCTGACTCTTCTTCTTTTGCAGGGTTTCTGGGTCATCTCATTCCACATGAGGTGCTTCAAAAAGAGTGGTTGCTCCCCCAGTGGGCTTTCATCCACCTTATATTCACACAGTGATTTTCACGTGAATGTGCCCTAAAGGAGATTAGTACTACATGAATGTCACCATGTGAAGGAATTGAAATCATTATAACTCAAAGGGACCTGGTCAGTTGGCTGGAAGTCATTGCCACTGAGTACAGCCTAGACCATCTCTGACATTCTTGACTACCTTAGGAACAGGAAGCTTCCATCTCTGTATTTCCAGCAAAGCCAATCTCTACTAGGAGCTTTCTACCCTTAACCACTGTTGGTCCACCCATATGACTCAAAAGCAGACTGAATTTCCCCCTACCTGAGACACCTGTGAATATTTAAAGATTGGCAGGATACAAGATGGGGATGACATTAGAGCTGAAAGAACAATGTCTGGACTGTGTGCCTATGTGTATAGACATGCAAAGACTTGAGTATCACACCCTATGAACTCCTAGTGCAAGTTATTTCTTTTTTCTTTCTTTTTTTTTTTAAGATTTTATTTATTTGACAGAGAGAGAGGCAGCGAGAGAGGGAACTCCAATCAGGGGGAGCGGGAGAGGGAGAAACAGGCTTTCCTCTGAGCAGGGAGCCTGGCACCGGGCTTGATCCCAGGACTCTGGGATCATGACCTGAGCTGAAGGCCGATGCTTAATGACTGAGCCACCCAGGCGTCCCCGTGCAAGTTATTTCTATCCAAAACTAGATAAACACTTTTGTTGTATAAATAAAGACCAGAAGAGAACTAATCCATCAAACTCAGTCTGCCTCTCACCGGTGCCACCTATAGTTCTCAGTCCTTCCCAAAAATACAGATCAAATCACATCACCCTTCAGGTTAAAAATCTCCACGTGATTCTCATTATCTACAGGATCAAATCCAAACTCTTGTTTCATGCCCCCTCACACATCCTTGAATTTGTGTTAACCATACCAATTAAAAAATTTTCATTTTAGATATTTTAAGTATAAAATAATACACACTCAAAAATTCAAACAATATAAATGGCACAAAGAAAAAATATTCTCTTCTTCTATCTCCACTTCTTTTCTTTCAGAATAAACTGTTAATGCTTTGGTGGGTAGCCCTTTAGATCTTCTTCAGTGTATGAATGTTTGTGTATTGAGTTGCATTATAACTTACTCATGCACCCATAAAAAAATACATGGGAACAGACAGAGAGAAACATACAAAAAGAAAGCAGTCTAAACAGAGAAGTTCAGGCCATATTCTACTCGATGAGTACAAAGTCCTGAGAGAGGCTGGTATGCAAGGCATGATTCTACTGCCTGTTGGGAGAACTAAGTTTCCAGGCCTGTGGAGGATGAACACCTCATGGAGCTGAGTGTGATTCTAGTGCTCACAAATGCAGATCTGACTTTAAACTGCCTGGGTATATAACCAAAGAAACATTCTGTATGAATGGTATCAATGTGGACCTCAGTCTTATGATAGACTGATGCTATCTCAACTGAGCACCTCTCTTTGGATGTAACTCCATTGCATATAAGAATACATTTTGTAATTATAATGAGAGTGTATTATACTGCTTTGCAACCATGAGCATTTTTTCAAGTTTTTATTTATTTCATAGTTTTTTTTACCACTGCCTGTTATGCCATTGCTTAGATGTACCGTAATTTTTTTAACCTCTCTCCTGTTGATGGGCATTTTATCCCAGGTTTTCATTAGTATAGGTGGTGCTCCAAACATCCTTTTACATAAACCTTTGTGCTCTTGTTTGTGGATATTGGCAGGATACATATTTGGTAGTCAAAATACTGGAACAAAAGGTAGGCGCTTTTTTTGATAAATATATTTGATAAATTTTTGATAAATATTACCAAATGGTTATATAAACTTAAACACATACTAATAGTGTCCCTCACTTTTTTCTAAAGAATATTTAGGAGTTATTTATTATAGAAAAGTATGAAGAAGAAAGCAAAAATGTCCCATAGTCTCCACTGAAATTTACAATACAGAATTGAAATATATAAATATAAAAACAAAAATACAATTTCTTCCAAAGGTAACCCCCTGGGTTTCCTTTAACAAATTTTTGTATGTCTATAATAGCATTCTTATGTACATATATATAAATATATATATTTATATATAAATATATATGTCCTTTTAATAATAAAGGATTATTATATACATGCAAATTTTGATTGTGCTTTTCTTTCCTTCGAAAAATATATCTTTGAGATTCTTACCATATCAGTATATATAAGTCTACCTAATTCTAGTGGCTGTATACTATTCCATTTTATTGTATTGGACTAATTTATTTAATTAGTCCCTTACTGATTGATATTTATAATGTTTCAAGTTTTATGTTATTGAAAACGATCCTGAACACATTCATTGTAAAAACACACTCATACTCTAATACACTCATTCTTAAAATTGAACATTGCTATCTTTATTCATAGTTTATTATTAATACAAGGTACCCCCCACTCTTCAAAAGTTTGCGTTAGTCATTTCTCTTCTACAAAAGACCTACCTTAGTACCTGTTTTCGATACCCCCAAAAAAATCCAAAGAGGAATTGCACTTTGGGGAAACAAGGCAAAAAATGAAAATAGTATTCAGCATTTGTTTTGCAGCAAGCCCTTATGGAGGCAATGTAGGCTAGAACAGCCAGGAGAGTGGCCCTGCCCAGCTCCTTCCCCAGGAGCTACATTCAGCATCTTAGCATCAAGATGTTATAGCTTTAAAGAGTGTCTGTGAGCATCTGTCCTTTATCTCGATTTCTTCTGCGCATCTGTTAGCAAGATCAGAAAAGGTATCAGAAAAGCCTAAGTGGGGTTAATTTTTGGATATGAGAATGCTCAAAAATGGTTCCATATCAATTAATGGTAATTGCTTCTTTGCTTTATGTTATTTCAGCTTAGGAAAGTTTTCACAGAAAAGCTCTACTTTCAGATAGTGGGGAAATCTGTACATAGATGTAAGTGTAAGTGTGATTATTTGGATATGTCTTTCCCAGAAAACTGTGAGCTTAAAGAAAGGAAGCATGCCCTACTATTTGGTAAATCCCACAGGACAGAGTACATTGTTACGGGTGCTTATTAAGTGTTAAAAAGTGAAAAAGGGATTTAAAAAACTGCTGCTGGTGAAGATGTATCTTTTCTTAGTTTTAATGTGAGTGTGAAAACTGTGCCTTTTATGGGTCCCCTGATACAACAGACATTTATTAAGCATCTACTCTATGCCAGACATTATGGCCCATGTGGCCAGGAATTGAAGCAGGTACATAAATAATAATGATACCTGGAGATTAGGGCCAAAGAAAGTGCCACAAGCCATCAGAGGAAGCCAGAGAACAGATTTAGAAAGTAGTATAAGCTTAAAATCAGACAGTGTCCTATTGGGAAACCATTTCTTGGTGGGTGGGATGAGGGAGGTTATTTGTAGCACATACCAATTTGCATGTCCATATTCAAGCTACCAGGATCCTGAACAATCATCTCTCAAGCCAATACAAGCCTTCTCCAGCATCACACTGAATCAGGGCATACCAGCTGACCTTTTCAAAACCGCTTTCTCCTCCTATCAGCATGACCTCCCAATACCACATCATTTCAGCTACTGCCCCCAACCAACGTACTCTACCAGAGAAACAAAGTGTTTTTTGGAGGCTGTTAGCAAGGAGAAATTGGGAGCTACAGAATGAGCTCCAGAAGTGGTTAAACCTGCAGAAAACTGCTCTGTCCAGTTTTATATGCTTCATGTCCAATCTTGCTGGCCTTCAGTGTGTCCATTCCCTCCTCAAAGACTTCTTTTCCCTATTACATTGCCTACACTGCTGGGTTCCTCACTAATACTTCCAACCCAGTTCTGTTGAAGAAGACAGAAATCGCTCATAAAGATAAGGAAAACAAATGGAAATTGCATATGATAAATATGGCTCAACTCTAACCCAGCTCACATCCCCTGAGACTTCAATTTGTATTTAGACATCAAACTTACAGCAGGAATATGGGGCCTGGAGTTTGGGGGATGAGTCAGAGTATATTTTAAGAGGTACTGGACACATGTTAAGATTATATTTTGCTTTAGAGCCAGGAAACGAAGTGTCTCGGCTGTGCCATGGGAAGGTATAATTTCAAGATCCTGTTTTGGTTGCCCATGTAAGAATATCATACAAGTTTGTAGAAGAAGGGCTTTATAGGAATTAGTCAATCTTAGCCCCAAGCGTTTTTAGTAGGATTATTTGGCTTTGGGCTCCACTGTTTATCAGAAATCTTGAAAACAAAATAAAAACAACCATGTGAAACGATCATATTCACCTCTTTGGGAGTTTGAAATGTATTTTTCCAAGTAGACCTTCAACCTACAATGTTCTCATTCATCATACCCAGACTTGCAAACCAGTGTGAGATTCTAATTTTCCACTCAAAATAAACCATGAAAACTAGTATGTCGGAAGAGGTCCCTTGGAGAATAAAATAGTGCCTTTGATGATCAAAATAAAGAAAGGATGGGGAATCATAGACACAAAAGTTAACCCAACCCAGTTAAAATCAACAAAAATGGTTTTTGTTGTTGCTGCTGTTTAAATTAAGAATACCAATGCATTATCCCTGAAAATTAGCAGTACACCTATTCTACTTTTTCTATGGAAGGTTTCAGATATGGGGAACTGCTAAAGCTAATCACTAGCAAGAAAAAGAATGCTGTGTTTAAGATGGAAGTAGAATACATCAAAAATCAAGGCTGAAGCAAGAAAGAACTTGGCACAAGAGAAAGACAGAAACAACGGATGATGACTGGGTTCCATGACCTTTAACACATTTCCAAACAAGGCCGGCTTCATGAACTTGCCACCAATGCAGTCTCTCAGAGCCCCACACTCTCACTGGCCCTGTACTTGGGGCTTAATGTTCTGTGGTTGTCATCTTGAAATTGTTCATTTTATCTTTGAATTTGTGTTTTTTTTAAATGAAGTCTCATGAGACAATGGAGCATGTGCTGGTGGCTGGGAGCTTTGGCTCATGAGAGGCCCCACCCAGCTCAACTCTTCTCCCTCCTTTCAGCCACCCACTCTTCCACTCCCTAGTGCCTCAGGCCACTCCCATCTTTCCCTTCCTGCCCTTTCCCAGGACTCTGGCTGCCCTCTGGCCCCTTCTGGAGCCTAGACACCAGAAGAATCAACCACCTTGGGCTGGGTGTGGAGGTGGCATTCCCATCCTGGGCTGGCAGTACCACAGTGCCCTAGGCAGGTGCCTTGGGGGATGGGAGAGCTTCTCATCCACCTCGCAAACCACATACTGAGTGCATCCTAGTGCAGAGGTTGCAATCCCTTGTGGGTCACACATCAGCAATGGGTCGGGAAAGCAAAGTAATCCTGTGGGAAGGGGAGACTGACTTCTCTGCCCAGAGCAGGATACACATATCAGTACAGTGGCTGAATATTGATATATAATTAGTGACTTTTATGTGCCTCTGTTTCACTTTTTCTTCACATAGTTATCTCTCCATATTTATATTTCCCCCAAGAGTTACTATTTTTAGTTATTTAATCATCTGCGTCTTGCGTGCAGCTCTCTGCCCAGATTCACATCTCTTGCTCCACGCCAAGGATCAGCAAACACCCAAGGAGAAAAGCAGACACTGAAGTCAATTCCTCCCTCTGCTGTTCCCTTTTCTCTGGGATTTTATCACCTTAAGCCCTGCTTGCTTCTGCAAGACTTCAAAAATAATTTTTTAATGGTTTTTAATTTTTCAGTGGGAGCACAGGTATGCCACAAGCTCTTCCATCATAGCTGGGAATTGATGACATAGTTTAGTGTCATAAACCAGACAACTGTTCCTACTAACAGAATGAACAAATGAACATCAACCATTCTAAAATCCATCATTTTGAGTTCAGAAACTTTAAATTTTAGTTAGTTTGTATTAAATAGTGTTTTATATTAGTTCTTTAAATTAGACTATCTTTGGTTTTCTAATGGATACTTCAGTTGATTAATATCACCTAATTGTAACATTTTCCATGATGCTAAAAATTCTGTGGGCATGTATTATCCCATAATACTTCTAGATTGTCTGTATGGTGAAGTGAAACAATTAGTTAATTAAATTACTTAAATTAGTTAAACAGTTAGTTAATTTCCTGGGGAAATTCTTAGCCCTACCTAAGGATTTACCAAACCCTGGTGAGGGTGAGGCTGCCACCCAGGCAGCCACACTCCCTGGTTAGACCCCTTAGTTAATACTCATAAAATTTCATACAGAAAAGTCAAGCCTGCCCTTCCTTAAAATCCCTATATTCCCTAAATATATTTAGGAAACTTCCTCTTATCAGTAACCTGGAGATTGGGTTCTCTTCCATCTAAAAGAGCTAAAGAGAAAAAAAAAATTTGCTTTAGATTTCATTGCTTTTTGGTCCCTCATATGCAAACTATGTTTCAGCCTTGTGCCTTTAACTTGCATACAGGGAAGTAACAAGAGGAAGTCATTCTAAACTTGCCATTTTATTTATTGCAGAAGTATTGTTAAGGATGTTGATCTCCTTGAGAAGTTACAGGAGATGTTTCTGCCAGCTCTCAATATCGGGAAGAGCAATGCATCTCTGAAAAAAATGATTTGTTTTCATTTTTAGACATTCTAAACATTGTAATCAATTATGTTTCATTTTGTTTGGCAGCTAGGAAGCTCAGAGCCAAATCTGAAACCCTCTTCAGGCTGTTATTTCAAGTATTTTGTGTATTAATCTTGTCTCCTGTTTTACTTTATTTTCCTTATTTTTCCTTTCCTCTGATTTCTATACAGTTATCCTGCAACATTGTATATATATTTTCAGAGACAATCTGAAATAATTTTCGGACTAAAACAGGGATAAATAATATGCAAATAAATGATCTTAAGAATGGGGATGGGCTCTCCTTAGGGCTCCATTGTTTTCATCTTTTGGATCTACCCTCAGCATGGGCAGAGCAGGCTGCTGCAGGACTCCACTGCTCCAGCCTTTAAAACAGTGATTCACCGGAAGCTCCCGTGCTGGCAGTGCCAGGAAAGCGAGGTGAGAGGAACATGGCAGCCCATCAAGAAGGTCAATCCATAATTCATTACAATTGATAGGTTAAAAATCTGTTGTAAATATTTGTGACAGTCCCTTCCAGCTCTAAAACTTTATTTTATTCTATAATCTATAAGCAGTCACTGCACTAACAGTTTTGTAAGTTCTTGATGCTCTTGTGACCACTCTTCTCTGTGTTTCTTGAAGCCCTTATCTGTAAGAGTTCCTGTGCTCAAGATTCTTCCAGAAGGTTCTGTTCAACATTAAAATCTGAATGAGGAGGACTCACCGTCTCTGTTCCCATGCCTCCACAGCACAACAAAAATGAGATTAGTAGCATACTTGCATCAGCTACCCTAGTCCCTACAGAAGTGATTCTTAAAGGAGGTGGTGGGGGGGTGTGGAATATTAAATGTATTTACCCTTTTAAGAATCCCAAATAATTGGGATTCTATGGAAAAATGTAATCAACTTCAGAATCATTTGCCTCCCTTTCACCCACTTTGTTTTCTGTGACTCTTTGCTTAGACCTGTTGCCTGGGGCAGGGTATACATAAATGAAAACATTTTCTTCTTCTATGAAACACATCTTACAGTCCTATGATGAACTGCATATGTAGATTGCTAGGAGGATATACCAACCTTTGCAGATTTCAGAAAGGGTCCTTAGCAGTCTCTCATCCACTCAATCAATATCAACCATGGGCCAAACATAATGCAAAGCCGCTGAGGGTAACTTCTGAAAAGGAGCTTAAGGTCTGATAGAATAAAAAGAGAAAGAGAGAGAAAGAATGTCAATATGTACTACAGTTGAGAAATAGGGAAGGTACAGTAATGCCTCTATGAAGAAAATGATCTACCATGGGGGACTTAGAGAAAGTTCAGAGACTTAACCTTGGTAGTGAAGGATAAGTGGTGGTTTGCCAGGCATAGAAGGGGAGGGCACGACTCAGGCAGAATGGACAGTAAGTACAAAATGTGGCAGGAAAATCTGCAATGCATGTTTGGGGAACTTCCCAGAAATATGCATTATTTTTCATAAAGACTGAGAAAAGACCAGAAAAAAAGTAAGAAAGCCAAAAAAAGAGCAATGTAATAAAGGTGAGAAAGAGAGAAAGAGAGGAAGGGATGGGACAGAGGGAGGGAGGGAGGAAAGGTGGGAGGGAGGAAGGAAGGAGAAGGGAAGGGGAAGGGGAAGGGGAAGGAAGGAAGGAAGGAAGGAAGGAAGGAAGGAAGGAAGGAAGAAAGGGAGGGAGGGAGGGAGGGAGGGGAGTTCAAAAGGAATCAGGATTGCTACTGATCTGGACTTTTAACGAACTTGAGTTCAAGAAAATTAGAAGCTACATTTAAAAACTGGAAAACTGTAATACACATATTTTGAGAGAAGCTGGGTGGAAAACTTCATTTTTACAGAGTAAAGTCACAAAATGGTTAAGGCCCCCCAGAACCTCTCTGAAGTCTTTGGGATAAAATCTATACAAACTCCTTTGGTAAGTACATATCTGTTCTTTTCTTTTTCTTTTTCTTTTATCCTTTTTTTTTTTTTTAATGAATCTAGCCTCTTATTCTCCTTCCTAATTCTTTGGAAAATGTCATTACCCATTGTGCATTGGTTTGGTGGGGTAAGGTCAGAGACTGAAACATACTATTTTCCCTTCCCTATCTCTTGGCATTTCAGATCTCCCTTGGTTTCTGACCATTGCTAAGCCCTTGTTCTCAAGCCTAAAATCAAATCTGTGAGAACCAGGACGTTTTCATAATGCCCTCTTATGCTCAGATAAGCCCAATCAGTGGCTTTCAACCAAGAATGACATTTTGACCAAGCATATTCATTTTCAATTGCTGCTGTAACAAATCACCGCAAACTTGGTGGCTTAAGGAATACTAATTTATTATCTTTACAGTTCTGTAGGTCAGAAGTCTGACAGAGGTGTCACTGGGCTAAAATCAAGGTGTTATTGGGCTATGTTCCTTTCTGGAGGTTCCAAGGGACAATCCATTTCTTTGTCTTTTCAGCTTTTATAGGCTGCCTAAATTCTTTGGCTTAGAGCCTCTTTCTTCCAGTTTCAAAGCCAGCAATGGTGGATTGAGTCTCTCTCACACTGCCATCTCTCTGGTTCTCTCCAGTCTAATAAAGGCTCTGGTCTTTATAAAGGACTCATATGATTAGAATGGACCCACCTGGGTTATCCACCAGAATAATCTTCCCATCTCAAAGTTTTTAACCTTAAATATACCTGCAAAGTCCTTTTTGCCATTTAAGGCAACATATCGACAGGTTCCTAGAATTAGGGCTAGGACATCTTTGGGAGCCAGTAGTCTGCCTGCCACATGAGGTGATGAAGGTTTACTTCACTATGGTGGAATGGGTCAACATCACACTGTCTCCTGTGGGGTGCCCTGTGAGGAGCACTGTTAGCAGCATTCCTGGGGTATCGCTGCCAAGAATGCATGGCATGACTCTGGGCAAGAGGAATCACTGAACAGACCCAGGGTGAGGGACATTATACAGAATGAATACAGAATTAAATACAGATACAGAATTTAAAATGTCAAGGCCACAGAATACAGGAAAAGAGTGAGGAATTGTTCCAGAGAGAAGGAAATTAAAGAGATACAACAACTAAATGCAACACATAATTATGAACTGGGTTTTACAGCAGAAAAAAAAAAGAGAGAGAGATTTTGGGAACAGCTGAGGAAATGTGAATGGGTCTATGGTTTGAGGGGTTGTGTTGCATCAATATTAATTTCCTAATTCAGCAGCTTATATGGCAGAAACATAGAAAAGTTTCCTTTTTTGAGGGTAGAGGTGGAAAATATACAATGGAGGGTCTAGAATGATGGAGCATCATGTTTGCAACTTTCTCTCAAATGAGTCAGAAAGAGACTAATGACAATGGAGTCATATACATATATATATATGTGGTGTGCATATGTGTGTGTATAGATATAGAGAGAAATGGAGTAGTAAAAGTGGTAGAATGTTAATATAGGGGGATCTGAACAAAGAAAATATGGCGGTCTTTAGGTTTGAAATTATTTCAAAATAAATTATAAAAAATTATGATGTAGGATTTATGTTTATTAAAATGGGAAAATGCCCATGATTTATTTTTTAAAAGATTTTATTTATTTATTTTGAAAGAGAGAGACAGAGAACATGAGAGCGAAGTGAGGGGCAGAGGGAGAAGCAGACTCCCCAGTCAGCATGGAGCCCGATGCCAGACTCAATCCCAGGACACCTGGATCATGACCTGAGCCAAAGGCTGACACTTAACCAACTGAGCCACCCAGGCGCCCACCCATGATTTATTTTATACATTATTCCATACATTTATGTGTTAACAGGAGTAATCTCTTTACCATAGAGTTATAGATGATTGTTAACTTTCTCCTTACACTTGTCTTAATTACCGGACATTTTTATAGGCTTTTAAATTTTTCTAATCAGAAGGAAATAAAAGGCATTTATTTCCATTCTGAAGTCAGTTTTTTTAAAACTCCATCATTACAATTTCTTATTTGCAAACCTTTTCAAGTTCCTTTGCTCTTCACAAACAGCAAGATTAAAATTACACTATCAGAGGGGGAGAAGAACCATGAGAGACTATGGACTCTGAAAAAGAAACTGAGGGTTCTAGAGAGGAGGGGGCTGGGGGAATGGGTTAGCCTGGTGATGGGTATTAAGGAGGGCACGTTCTGCATGGAGCACTGGGTGTTATGTGCAAACAATGAATCATGGAACACTACATCAAAAACTAATGATGTAATGTATGGTGATTAACATAACATAATAAAAAAAAAGAAAAGAAGAAAAAAAATCACACTATACATACAAATACACCCACGCATATAAGGTACTCATACTTATGAAAGGCTCAAATACATAGATGTGAAATCATCACTTAAAGCATACATTTCAATCATTTCTAAGGAATGACCTAAAGTTGTCATTATATGTACTCAATTACATAATTAAGTGCTCAATTACATTAATAGTCCTAGTCTTGTGAACCAGCAGCTCAGAAAATTAAAATTAAATCCAGTGACATTTATATAACATTCTACAGTTAACAAAGTGATTTCATTAAATCTTCAGAATCACATTGTTTGGCTGTATTGCAAGAATCCATCTGTGCCTCACCTCAGACCTCTCCTCCTTGTGAGACAGAAGCCAGCCAAGGCCTCTTTTCACTTGATGGAGCTCCTGAGAGTGTATGAGTTACCAAGCTAGTCAAGGGTGGGGAAGATCAGGAATATGCCTCCACACATCAAAGATCACTAACTCTTGTTCTCACTTCTCACCCTGAACTACTGACTCAGGCAGTCAGCTTGTGGTCATGCTCAGAGCCCAGCCTGTTTTCTGACTCATGCTCAGAGAAAGAAAGGAATCTGCTCAGAGATCTGCAGGCATCCTGTTCACCATTAAGCTCCTATCTTCATTCATTAATCCTAAGAAAGAGACCTGAAACCCATGGATGTGGGGAAGTAGGATATTAAAGAGATGGCAATTAAAGTCTCCTAAACAGAGTAAATGATGAAAGCAGTTTTCTTCAAATCAAAAATCATTAGCAGATCAATACCCTTAAGTGATGCAGATATACATACAAAGGTCAACCTCATTAATAATAAAGCATCTGCATCTCCAATTCTAGCTGTTGAAACTGAAGCTGAGCAGTGCCTACTTTTGTAGGGATCTTAATCTGGTTAGCCATTTAGTTTCCTTTGCAGAAGGAATTTTGTCTTTTGAGTATCCCACTCGTCCCTTATTTCTGAGTGACTTCCAGTGGCTTTACCTCTTGGTTTCTTTCCACATCATGCTTTTTCATTAGTCCTGGCAGATCTGCACCATTGCTGAGAGAATCCCATCTTACTCCTTTGTTAGGAATCTGTGGTTGTCATCAAGGGGGAAAAGAAGGAGACACCACAGCATTTGAATAGAATGGCAAGAGGAGCAAAAGTTGTTTCTGGATTATACCCTAGCATCCAGCCTGCTCACTAAACCAATCGCACAGGTTATAACTTGCCAGCAGATAGCAGGGCAGGAGTGAAACTGCTCTGTATAAGGGGGTGAAGATAGACACAGAGGGAGAGAGGTGGACGAATATTCAGGAGGTAAAAAGGCTAAGCACCAGGAGGAAGAGAGGCAACAAAGATCGAGGAGAGAGATGTGAGAGAAGAAAAATGTTTACTGGAATATTTAATTAGAAATGGTCTTCTGGTTATGCCATAATCCATCTTCTTTTACCCTCCCCCACTCCCTCCACAAAAATCCTCAGCGATAAACGGATTTCTAATGATCTCAGGCAAATGGAGTTTTGTTTGCTCATCTCCCCTCTTCAATTCTGTTCCCTCTCATCCATTCTTCACATAGCCACCAAAAGACTATTTTTAAGATATAAAATGAGAGGGGCGCCTGGGTGGCTCCGTCAGTTAAGCCTCTGCCTTCAGCTCAGGTCATGATCCCAGGGTTCTGGGATAGAGCTCCGTGTCAGGCTCCCTGCTCAGCGGAGAGCCTGCTTCTCCCTTTCCCTCTGCCCCCTCCCCCCAATCTCTCTCTCTCTTTCTCAAATAAATAAAGTCTTAAAAAAAAAGATATAAAATGAGACCACTAACTCCCCTGTCTAAAACACTTCATTTGTTTCTCACTGTACTGATAATAAAAACTAAATTTCTGACCATGACCCCAAAAGTCCTGTATGATCTGGGCCCTACATTTCTCCCTAGCCCCAAGTCATATCCCCTTTCCCCAACTTACTCTCCTTCAGCCACTCTAGATCCTCATAGTCTCTTAAAAATGCCTGGTCCTAAAAGTGCTATTCTGAACCAGATAAACTGTGTTTACAGGTAAGCTACCTACATATCTCAGGTCTTCCAGAAACCCACGGAAGGGCTGAGATGTCAGCCAATGAGGAAGCTTTATTCTGACATCAGACCAACATTTGTTATTCTACAGTCAATATATGAGAAAACTAAATGGGCAGCTGCCTAATTCTTCCCTGAGTGCCAGGATATCCCCATCATCACTCAAGTGAGGCTGCAAAGGTAACATCAGGCTCCTATAGTAATAGGATGTCACGGTTCATAATACAAGTTTGATTTAGACAAAACTAGGTTTGAAACCTGATTTTACCACGGTGGCTGTATTACTGAGTCGCATAATCTTACTGAGCTTCAATTTTCCACACTAAAATGTGGTAATTTTGTTGACTTTATGAAAATGAAATTAGAAAAAGCATAGAAAGCTCTTTGGCATAGTAAGCACTCAAGCACTGCTAAATCCTGAACAGTAACTAAACAGAATTGCCATTTTGGCTTTTATTTTTTCTTTTACAAACCTCATAAAAGATGGGTTAGGCAAGGAAAGAGCCAGCAAAGCAGTCAACTTGTCATGGATTGGGATTGTGTTAGACTTTGCCTGAAGCTTTGGGAATATCTGGTATAGTACTGGGCACACAATGAAGCAATGTTTCTCAAGTGAGGCATGTCAACCCCTGTATCAGAAACTTTTGTCATGAGGCACATTCTTGAGATCCACCCAAGACCTTTCATCCAGAATCCCTGGGTTGAGGGCAGTAATGGATATTTTAAACAAGTTTCCTAGATGATTTTTATTGCACACACACATTGACAACAATGTAACTGGCACTCAAACCAAAATTGACTGATTTATTGAACAATAGAATCTGTAGTTCTGATCTCAGATGCACACAGTCTCCATTTAGCTTTGCATCTTTTTAAAAATCTTTCTCCAAAACATAAGCAATATGTTAGTTTTTTTTTTTTTTTTAATGCAATGAACAAAAGGTCAAGGGTTGCTGGGATATTTATTTCAGAGCCCCAGAGACCTCCTCAACATTCCAAAAGCCCTCAGTGGGCTTGTAAATTGAATATTATATAACCACATGCTTATTAAAATCCGTTCTCCCAGAGACTTGCCTCCACAATGCAGGTTCTATCAGATGGAGGCTTCGAGTTCATTTATAATATTAACATAGCACCCTCATTCAGCACTTTATAACTCTTACCAGTCTATGTGTCTGTAATAAAGAGTCTGACTCCATTTTTGGTTTCTGACTGCTGACAGTTTGAAGCCACATCATTCCCTCCTCCTTCTGCTCCATATCTGGACAAGCTGATAAAAAAGTCTGGGTGCTTCCTCCTTTGGCAGCAGCAGGAAGTTCAAACCATGCAAGCCTCAGCACATGGAAGGGAATACTCACTCCAGCCATATACTCCAACCACCATAAAAATCCATGTGGTCACCCTCTCTGTTCTCCTAAGCCTTGTGGACCTACTTGGGAGTTTGCTTTGCTCACTCTAGAAAGCCTCATTGTGTGAGTAGTAAACCTTTTCATCCCTTCTTAGAGTGTGTGTGTGGCATCATCAGTCTAGACATCCAAATCAAATTTTGCATGGTGGGAGCTCCATCTTATATCCACAGAGTGACCTAAACAATCTGAAAAAGGGAAGTATCCTTTTAGTCCATCTCAGTGTCTGAAGTTTCTCTGTCCAGTCTGCATATAACTGAGATAACTCCATCTCCCCAACATGCTGCTCTGATTTTGTCATTTCTGCACTTAAGGTTAGAATTAAAATTTTCAATGGTTTCCCTATAAAATCAAGTTCTAAAACCTTAGCCTGGCATCTAAAGCCCATAATTTTAACCCAATTTATCTTTCTAGGCTTGTCTCCTGAACCATTTTTCAAAAATCCTGTTCTTTAGTCAAATAGTTGAATTACTGATTCCCAAAGGAATTTTAATGTCTGATTGGTATTGATAACTGCCCTTGTGTGTTCTTATCCACTGTTGTCTTAAAGTATTACTTATGTCTTATGATGTTATTTAAACTTTTAGTCCTCAACAATTCTCCTCTACAAGATTTTAAGAAGCCAGGAACCTTCTTTGTTCCTCCCATAGGACTTAAGGCAAAGCCTGGCACATCATATGTCCTTAATGAATAGTTATTCTTCTGATTTGATTTTATAAAGAGTCATAAATCTACTCTAAGATTTCTCAAGGGTGAAAAATTAAAATACAGGATAATTTTTGATGTCAACTTTTATCCAAATTTTATGTTTTAATCATGTATGACTTTATGGGATTAGATTTGGGAAAATATTTTTTAATGAAATGGATCTGTCCTTTAGTCTGTTGTGATAAGCAAACTTAAATTTTCTCACAATTATTACTTATCAAGGATAACATTTACTTAAGCTGAATTATTAAATCAATTGCTTTGTTTCAAATGTAGTTATTTTTACAGGAATATTTCTAATCACTGCTTTTAGTGCAGATTTGAATGATTCAATCAGCACTAGTAGGCATCTTATTGATAAAAAAGTAAAACTTGATCTTTTTTTTCCAATGCATTGGGGTTTACATGGGCATACACAACAGAGACTTATGGCCCCTTCAAAAAACATTTCTCTTCTTTAAACTCCTCCATCTAGTCTCCTTCCTGAGCAGATAATAATTCAAGAAGAAGGACTTGGGTCAAAACAACTGTCTTAGTAACAACCTAGTCATATCAGTAAAGCTTTTATCCAAAGATAGAGGATATAGCATGGCAACCAATGGAATTCTGAACCATTCATGGGAAGGCCAAGGAACATAGGTGGCTCACTTTTCCCTTAAAGTTGGCTAGATACAAAGTAAAGGATGGCCAGGCTTCTATGATCTAGAAGCTACTTGAGCAATATTTATACCAATATCTTTCTCAAAATCCTACTAGTAATAGCCCCAAACAGGTTCTATTCTTGTTTATTAGATATCTTGCTCAATAAAAACATTTGTCTATTGACCTGCATACATAACCACCTGGGAGCTGGGTGCTACAGATTAGAAAAGAGAAGGACTTTAGTAAGAAATGCTTTGAATCACATACTTGGACTTCCTCAAATATTTTTGAGAACCATATTACAGCTTGGATTGCCTATTTGTGCTGTGCTTTTGTAAATGTGACACTGCTTAGGAACATGACCACATGGGTCATAGCTTTATAAGTATTGTATCAGCCCCAAACTCTAAATTCCACAACACTTTGTCAGTTTCTCTGCTACAACTTCAGTTGTCATTCACTTTATAAAAAGTTCACTATACATACACAACACTCAAGACACTCTTCAGTGTCCAGGTATTTCCCCAACTCACTCAACACTCTTCATATATCTCCTTCCCTCTAATTAAGTGTAATTCCATTCATTTTCCTTTTTTTTACTCACAAACTCCTACAAACAGGGTCACATGTCTGAAATAATTCTCATTCAGCCACTCTCTACATTCCGCACTTTTACATGTTCCATGTATTTGGATATCTGAAAAATTTCAAGTTTCTGAAGTCTCCTTACAGGAGTTTTATGACTATCCCTATTAGTTTACAACTCTCAAACATACTTTGCCACATTTTCTTCCTATCTTTTAATTTTTCTGGCTGTGTAATGTTGATCATAGCAGCATTTAAATCTGGTAATGAAAGACTGTCCCTTATTGATGGGAAATAAATCTTCCATGATGATGGAAGCTAATAAAGCAGTTATCTGAGACAAGGTTGTGCAAGTCACAAGTGATGGCATGTGAGCCACATGTTACCAAGCTCCCTCAGTTGCCAAGATTTATTTCATTCCTTTAAAAAAAATGCAGCCTAATTTTCCAGCTGCACAAAGCAAAGTGGAAAAAAAATTATCACAAATTAGTGTTAGGTTTCTCAAGAATGTGTATTTTTTGGAATCGTCACCTATGACTTGTTGCAACACAAGTGACATTTATCTGTAAAATACGGAAATAATTCTGTGAAGACTCAAATTGTAAGTAGAGAATATTTAAAGTACACTCAAATGCTTGAAGAACTTCCTGTAAATAAAATCTGAATGTTCCATTGATATTCCAAATTAGGTTTCTCATCTTTGCAACAAATGAATAAAATAATCATTCCTAAATAAAGACCATGTGTTCAATAATGATTATATTCTGTTGTTTCTTTTGTATTCACCCTGTAATAATCAAGCTAACAATTCCAGAACAGCAGTTTTACATTATAATGTTGTCACCTTCTTGTGGGGACTTGATCCTAAATATGACCAGAGAAGCCAGCCCCCAAATGTCTCCTTGGCAATGATCCATCTTGGCTCCCATTCCATTCCATCATATTCCCCAAAGGAACATGCTAAATAGAGGCATTTTTCTTTATCAATTGGCTATTAGAACAACAGTAGGAAAAGTAGCAGTTCTTACTTCTGTCTCAGAGACTTCAAGAGCCGTTCGCTCTGTTTTCAGGCAAGAGCTGACTTTGAATTTTTGAATACTGACTAACTAGCTTCCAGTTAAAATGTAGATTGAACAAGTATTTACTATTTTCTCTCTAGAAACCTCACTAAGAAGGCAGTAAAGGTGTTAAGATATATACATCCATAAGCGTAAAGAGAATGGAAAAAGAAATGACAAAATTTTGAAAGCTGAAAATCAGATGGATGAGTGGTTACTAACTTAGGAAACTAGAAAAAGCCCAGAAGTGGTTTGAGGTGGGGAAACCTCAAGGTAACTTCAGAAACAAACAGATGCATGTTCTAAAGCCACAGAAAGCCTGGGTATTTCAGGTATCAATCACCTCTGAAAGTGGAGGTTAGAGTGAGGAAGAAAGCCAGAAACTTAGTTGATAACCTGTATAAGAAACAACCTCATAGATCTCCTTCCCCAGCCTGTTCAGCCAAATGACCACCTCTTCCCTCACCGTGAAAGAAAACAAAAGGTTTGATCACTGGAGAAACTGAACCAGAGAGATTCCAGCCTTACTTTGCCATGAAATACAAAAGAAATGTACTAAAAACAGGGAGAATAGATTAACTATGAAACTTCTGAGAGGTGAACTTCCTCCACATTTGCCCCAGCCTCTTCTACTTAGTCCCAGAAGCTGGCAGGAACTCATAACCTTAAGGCATGAAAATGGAGGATTCATCTCTAGGGAACCTGAGCCAGCAGAAAGACGCATTGATATTGACAGCTGGATCCTCTAAGAAAACACCTCAGCCAGATTATTTTAGAGTGAAGCCCACTACTCAACAAGGCCTATCCACTCATTCAGAGTTTTTAAGCAACCTTTTTTGGTGCCTAAAATATGAGTACACAGCCAATAATAACACTGAATATGAAAAAAACCTACGATATAAAGGGCATTGAACAAAACAAAACAAAAAAGAATCAGAAAAGAGGTATTGAAAGAAACAGAAGAAAACTTCAAATAAACAATTAATACTCATAATCCTCAGAGAAATGAAAAAGATATAGCATCCACCAAACAAGAACAGAAGGCTATAAAAAAGAAACATTTACTGAACAAAAACAAACTCTTGGGAATAGGAGGACACAGCAGAAACAAACATTTTAATTGAAGGAATATGAGATAAAGTTTACTAAGTCAAGTAGAAAGTATGACATATCTATTTAGAGATAGAAAATAGGAAGAATGATAAGAAAATTAGAGGATCAATCTGGAGGCCCATCATCATTTGAATGGAATTCTCTGAAAGAGAAAAAAAATAAAACAGAGGGGTAGAAATTATTACAGAAATAATTTGAAAATGTGTCAGCACTAAAAAAATTATCTTGCAAAGGGAAAGACCCATAAAATGCCCAGCACAATACATGAGCAAAGATCCATATCAATTCCTTTAGTCAGGAAATTTTAGGAGCTAAAGGACAAAAAGGAAATCCTAAAACCTTACAGAGAGTGAAAAACATACAAGATCAGGAATCAAACTAACATTGATTACATCATGTTATTACAGCAACTGCAAAATAAAGTGCAACATCAGAATCTAGAAGATAATGGAGTGATATTTCAAACTCCTGAGGGAAATGATTTTCACTCAAACAACCTGGTCAAATGATCCATTAATTACAAGACTAGAATAAAGACAGCAAGTTCTCAAAAAAATATGTTCAATGAACTCTTTCCTAAGAAGCTATTACAAGATACGCTCCATCAAAACAGTAGAGGAAACCAAGAAAGATGAAGACATGGGATCTAGAAAACAGTATGGTCCAAGGTCCAACATAGGAGAGAGGCAAAGGAAATCTCAAAAATCGTAATGAAAGAAGATTCTTTGGCAACATTTGTGTGGCAGGTCTAGACAGCCAGTCCAGACTTGAGGGAGGATAGAAGGTTACAAGAGATGTGTCTTCAAGAAAAAAAAACATAATGTGATAGGTTACCTGATGTAATTGAATATATTCAGAGGAGATTTGTATTTCTAGCAGAAAGTTCAAGAATGAATTAATGGTAGTAAACAGTACATAAAATTTAAAATTGAAGAAAAGAAGGTGATTAGTCTAGAGAAAACAGGTATAAAAAATGCTGTGAATAATATTTACAAGAGAATAATAATGTAATTAATGGATACTGATCTAAAAAAATGTATGTTGAGAAAACTGTGAGAGCTAAATTATCTTCCATAGTAGGAAGTTAGTGGATAATATCTAACACTGAAAATCAAGTAATAAAACTAGAAGGATATTATTGACAAATATGAAATTAAATACAAGAAGGAAACTAAAAGATGAGGGGGATTGCCTCTTGAAATGGGATTGAAATGGAGTAGAAAGAGGCAAAGTAAGAGACCATTGTTTTTTACTGAAAGCCTTATAGAGCAATTTGAGATTTAAAGAGCTGTTTAAACTGTGTATATAAGTAATTTTTATTAAAAGTAAAATTAAATATAAAAAATAGAAATTATAAAGAAAGAAGAGCTTAATTAGAACTGATTCTAAAATGTATATGAAAAGGCAAAGCATTGAGAATAGCCAAGACAAGATAGAAATACTTTTTTTTTTTAATGTAGGCTCAGCATGGAGCCCAATATAGGGCTTAAAGTCACAACCCTGAGATCAAAACCTGAGCTGAGATCAAGGGTCAGACACTTAACTGACTGAGCCACCCAGGTGCTAGAAGATATAAGTACTTTTTATACAGCTTCATAATTAAGGTAGTGTACTACTGGCATAAAGATAGACAAAGCAATGAAAAAAATAGAATAAAGAAAAAGATCTATACATATACAGTCATCTGATTTACAACAAAAGCACTACTGTAATTTAGGGGGAAAGGATTGGAATTTTCATCATAAATATTGCTGAACTAATTGAATATCCATTTGCGGTGAGGATATGAACCATGGCCCTTACCTCACAGAATATACAAAAGTTAATTAGACATGGATTATAGAGCTAAAAGTAAAATATAAAGCTTTTAGAAGAGAACAGAATAATAGATTTGTGAACTTGGGGTTAGATTTAAGTAGCATAAGAAAAGCACTAATTATAAAACAAGAGATTGATAAATTTTATCACAGTTAAGAACTTCTATAAATCAAAGACTTAAAAGGCAAGTCACAGACTGAGAGAAGATGTTTACAACACAAATATCTGACAAAGGGATTGAATTTAGGATATATAAGTAACTACAAATCAATAGTATAAAGGTAGACAACCCAAAATTTATGGGCAAAAGACTTGAGTAAGAACTTTATAAACGTGGATATCCACATGGGCAATAATTATTTGGGGGAAAATGCTCAATTTCATTACTCATTAGGCAAATACAAATTAAAACCAGAATGAATACCACTGTGCACTCACCAGAATGTCTAACATTTAAAAGACAGGTAATAGCAAAAGTTGGTGATAAAGGGGGGCAACTGGAATCTTCATATGCAGAAATGTAAATTGTATAACCACTTTGGAAAATTGTTTCAGTATCTATGACACAGTAATTCCACTCCTAGTAATACATACATTCGGGAGGAATGTATGCATACATCCACCAAAAGATGTATACGAGAATGTTATAGCAAATTTATTCATTAAAGAAAAACACTGGAAACAACCCAAATCTTCATCAGCAATGGAATACATAAACTATGGTATTTTCCTACAATGGAATATGAAGTAGCAATTAAAAAGAACAAGCCACTATTAAATGCAACAATGTGGATGAATCTCACAGACATTATGTTGGGTGAAAGAAGCTAGACACAAATGAGTACATACAGCAAGATTCTATTTATCTGAGGTGTGCAAGCAAAATAAATTTTTAGTAATACAAATTATAGTAATTATTCTGAGGACAGAAATAGTGACTGGAAAGAAGCACAAGGAAGCCTTCTGAGATTCTGGAAATGTTCTGTATTTTGATCTGGCTTGTGGATCCTTAGGTATGCTCATAAATAAAAATTCAATAAACTACACACCTAAGATTAATGCACATATATATATGATATACCTCAATAGAAAAGAAAAGTTTGTTTGGGGGACATCTTTTTAAGCTCCTTCACCTCACTCAGGGTCTCCCTGTCGCTACTACCCCTGGTTTCCAGGAACCTCTGTGTGCCCTATTTACTCTTAGAGTCCAAGCTGAAAGCAGGTTCCCAGTTGTTCAGCCCATGAGTTTTCCAGTGTCACAACACTAAACACCTTCTTCCCCCAACTACTCAGAAGTTAGAGTTTAACCATCTCAAGCTTAATGTTCCAGATATCCTGGCCTTCCATCAGCCCTAAGTAAAATTCCTGCTCTTGCAGAAAGTGCATAGACTATTTTTAAGATTCCATGCTGTCATCTTACTTCACATTCTAAGCTTGCTGAAGTCTTCTTCTTCACCTAAAGAACCGCCCCCCCCCCCCGGAAAAAAAAGAAAGGAAAATGGGTGTGTGTGGGGGTGACTATCAGTTAAAAAATTTTTTTTCTGGTGGCATAAATTCCATTTTATTTATCTTTTTGTAATTTTCATATTTTTTCTACCTTTTTCTTTCCTTTACACTATTCTTATTTCTTCTTTTCTCTCTACCTATATCTGTTATACTTTAAAAAGACATGAAGAACGAGATAGTTCTAGAATAATTTTTTTAAATAAATAGACTTTTTAGAGCAGTTTTCGGTTTAGAGAAAAATTGATCAGAAAGTACTGGAGAGTCCCATATACCCCCTTTCCAAGACACCCATCTTTCCACCTAGTTTCCCTAATACTAACATCTTTCATTGATGTAGTACAACTGATGAAGCAATATTGATACAATATTATTAACTAAAGCCCATAGTTTACATTAGGCTTCACCTTTTGTGGTATACAGTTTCATGGTGTTTTAATATTAAGTAGGCTCCATGCCCAATGTGGGGCTTGAACTCATGACTCTGGGATCAGGAGTCATGCTCTACCAACTGAGCCAACCAGGTGCCCTTTATGGGTTTTGACATATGCGTAATGTCATGTATCCATCATTACAGTATCATACAGAATAGTTTCCCTACCCTAAAAATGCCTTGTATTCCCCCCTGTTCACCTCCCTCCTCCTCTATTGCACCCCACCTCAAACTTCTGGCAGCCTCTGATATTTTTACTCTCTCTATAGTTTTGCCTTTTTCAGAATGTCATATAATTGGAATCATATAGGATATAGCCTTTCAGACTGGCTTCTTTCACTTGCAATATTCACTAAGTTCCTTCCACATATTTTCATGTCTTGATAGCACTTTTTACAAAATCATTGTTGGGTAATAGTTCGTTGTTTGGATGTACCACAATTTGTTTACCCATTCACCTATCAAATTACATCTTGGTTGCTTCCAATTTTGGCAATTATGAATAAGGTTGATATAAATAGTTACACAACTGTGCATGTTTTTTGTGGACAGAAGTTTTCAATTCATTTGGGTAAATACCTGGGGGTACAGGTCATATGGTAAGATTATGTTCAACTTTGTAATAGATAATTTTTTAAACATTCTAAATATAAAAAAAATAAGGTGTTTATTCAGAACAGAACATTGGAAATGGCCTTTTTTCCATTGCTACCTCAGTCCTCCTTAGTAAGAGATCTCAGAATAGTTAGTGTTTTTACATTTTAACCTACATTTCTTCTCTTGAAGGAGCCTCTAAGCTCCTCTGTAAAACAAGTCAGAGTCAAGTAGATTTGGGTAGTGAGGAAGAGAACCAAAATGTTATAGAAAAAAATTCCATGGGTAAGATTCCTCTTTTTCTTTTTTTTTTTTTTTAAATTTTATTTATTTATTCATGAGAGACAGAGAGAGAGAGAGGTAGAGGGAGAAGCAGGCTCCCAAGGAGAAGGGAGCCCGATACGGGACTCCATCCCAGGACTCTGGGATCATGACCTGAGCCGAAGGCAGACGCTTAACCATCTAAGCCACCCAGGCGCCCAAGATTCCTCTTTTTCTTGGGTTTATGAGCTTTGAAATGAGGTAGGTCAAGTTTGACTCCAAAATCTACTTACTAGTTCCTCATTACAGTTACTTAACCTACCATAGCCTCAGTTTCCCATCCATAAAATGGTGATTAATGGCATAATGGCATTGGAGAAAGATTTGATGAAATGGCATATTGTAGGCACACAGAACAGAACCAGGTATAGGGGAGACCCTCAACAAAAGTTTATTTCCCTCCTTTGATTAAGACACTTGAATACAACACTATACTTTCCCTCCCCCACCTCACTGGGGCAATAACAGTAGGACCTCCTCTCGAGAGATCAGGAAATCTCCTCTGATAAGACTTCCAAATGAATTCCTGAGAAGATTTCTAAGAATGAGTGACATTCTGTGGAAGTCATTAGAAGTAGGATGGTAATAGGCCTTGGCAGTTCTCTTGATAGCTTTACTCCCTAATGCCTTTTAATATATTACCCTCCCTGGAGTATTTGCATTTTAAATTAGGATTTCATAAGATAATATGAAGAAATTAGTGCCCAGCTGAATTTTAATCAATCTTGTGGTTGACTCCCCTAAACCTGCCCTAAGAAATACCAGTCTTTTTGCAACATAGCCTAACTGGTCCACAGAATTCAACTCAGACTCTTCAAACAACAATGGAATGTGGGATCATTGTTCCTACACTACAAAGTTCAAATGAAAGGAACACAATGTTGAGACTGCTTTGAGCCTTATGAAAATGAGACTGCTATTTTCTATGGATGTGAATGTAAAAATCACTTTTCATGGAAATATATCTATCTTTAGATGTGTTAGCTCTACCTAACACAGGGAGTATCCAATCAAAGTTAAGTGACTTCACAGAGATCAAAAGTGCTGAGATTTGCTGATCACATCTGGGATATGTCAGACTTTTTAGAGCTAGCTCTGTGCTTTCAGTATCATAATAAATGATAGCTCTATTTTTTCTCCCTAGATGATTACCAGGGGATTAACAGCTATTTAAATGCACCAATATTATGGCTTTCTGCAAGATCCTAATATTCTTTCCCAAGATAATTTACCTTCCCAATTCTCAGGGTTATATTTGCATCATGGAGCCAGTGTTTCCCTTCCTCAAAAGAGGGCAGGACCCATGTCTTATTTGTCTGTGTACTTGGTAGCATGAACCCTTGTGTACATGGTGTTGACTATCTATTGGCAAATGCCATAGCCTTATTGTAAAATAGGAAATTAAAGATGCAAATTCTCTCTTTACAATGTGATTTGATTACCAACCCGTTAGTTAATAATTTGCATTTTACAATTTACAGGAACTATGTGGTAGTAGTAAAAGTAATCACAGCAGACCCTGACATTCTTAATATATATGTCCTGAGACATTTACAAACTCCTCAAATCACAGATTCCATTTATAGTATAGAATTTCTCCCGTGGGGTTCAGTCAAGTATCACGAAAAACTTTTAATTGATCCCTTAAGACCTTTATAATTCTATAAATATAAGACTAGACTCATTTATAAAGCTAACAGTATGAATTCTGTCTGGAAAATTTATTGAAATAGTTTGCGAATTGCCTTTCCTTATTTCCTTATGGAGCACATGGTAAAAATACTCATATCGTGGATCCAAGCCACTGCCAATGTAGCATTCCCTCTCAATAATTTATCCCAAACATCTATTTCTCTGTATAAGCATCATCTATTTCTTAGATTGCTTAACTTTCTCTTCACACCATGACAACTGTTTTTAAAGATTTTATTTATTTATTTATTTAAGAGAGTGAGAGCCTGAGCAAGTGAGGGGAGGAGCAGAGGGGGAGGGAGAGAGAATCTCCCTGACTCAGGGCTCGATCCCATGACCACGAGATCATGACCTGAGCTGAAATCAAGAGTCAGAATTTTAACCAACTGAGCCTCCCAGGCGCCCCACCAACACTGTTTTTATTCCCTAGTCGGTTTTAGTTGTCTGGTTTTTTTTCTGTTTCTTTGTTTAGCAGCGGCACTTTCCATAAAATACAGACTTTCTTGCTTCACAGAATGTGCATGGATGGGGGGATGAGCTAAGAACCATAAAGTCAAGCTGAGATGAGGATGTCTGGCATTGTATAGGCTCCACCTGAAGAATGTGACTCACTCCTGCCAACTAGCCTCCTCTCCACATGTAGGATTCAATTGTGTACCTCGGCAAAATTCAAACTATTACATAATGTGGACTATTGGAATTACTTAGCAATAGTCAAAACTGCACATATTAATTCCCTGAATGCCAAAGGTCTTATAATCATTTTTTTAAATTCTAATATAATTTGTGAATATACAGCCTTTTTTGAGAGGGAGAAAGTGGTAAACTAATTAGTGAGTCCTACTGTGAGTAAGGAACTGGGTTACTTGCCGTATGCTCTAGAGACATGACATCATTTAATTCTCCCAGAAACTTTATGAGGTAGGTATATTATTCCTGGTTTTACAAGAAACTAAAGCTCTGAAAAGATTTAAACTTGCCCAATATTATACAACTAATAATTGGCTGGAAAATCATTCAAAGCTGGGTCTGTCTGACACAACAATGCTATTTTCACTGGAACCTTTGCTGTTCAAAATGTCCACAGCATTAGTGTCACTGCAAGGTTGCTGAAAATACAGAATCTCTGAGAAATATAAACCAGTTTATAGATAATTCAGATTGAGGCCTGCCAAATCTCATAGGTGCCTAGGAAAGAATGGAAAACTAAGAAACTGAGGTACACAGGGATTGAAAATGTTGACAGAGTTTAATTCACTACTTAATTGTGTAATCTAACCTTTGAATCTGTTCCTTTTCTCCAGAAGTTCCACAAGCCAATAGCAAACAGGATAATATCTCTTAATAAGCCAATAAAGAAGTATTATGCTCCAAGCTAATGACAGATTAACCACCCTATTTTTCCAGGCAAGGGGAGAGGAAAGGAATAAAGTCCAGGTTTAGTTGAGGTGTACCCTTTATAGGAGAGCTGATGTCCAGCTGCTAGTGCAAGAGTCCCCTGTTGCTAAAGCATGTTGCTAGGGAACGTGGGCCATGGTGTTGGTGTTGTCCAGCAAGCAGATCTCTGAGGGCCACTCCATGGTCTTCACCACTGCAGGGAAGAGTTGTCTTTACCGGCAGGAGCTAATGAAGACCTCTTGGATAGTCCTCACAAACCCTCAGTCTTTATAGTCTCAATGTCCCCTTGCCATAGTCGCTTCTTCATGTTTTTATTGATAAGCCCCCAGGGGCACCCCCTCAGCAGCTCAGCTTATCACCAGCAACAGATGAGACGACAACACTCTGCTGCAGTGGACTTTACTCTTATAGCAAAAACAACTTTACTCTTAACAATTCTATTTTTGTTATAAATAAATGGATTTGAAATCATATCAAACCCATATACAACCTTAGGTTACTTTCAATTTCCTCTTCCAAACATACTCCTCTACTAGTCTTTCCTAGTTGTGACACTGCCCCAGTTGCTCAGGCCAGTCCTAAGGGTCGTCTTTATTCTCTTTTCATTGTCCTACATATAATCCATCACAACTTCTTTTGGATTCCCCTGCAAAATATATACTAAAAGTCAACCACACTTCACCATCACCACCTCCTCCAAAAACCCCATGTTTTTCCTGGGTAACTATATGGTCTTCACTATTCTTTCTTATTCTACTCTTTAACTCCTACAAGTCATTCACTGCACAGAAGTCAAAGTGATGTTTTTAGTTACTTCTAATAATTCCTCATTGAATTCAGAATAAAAATCAAATTCCATGATCCAGCCACTCTTTCTACCAGCCTCTTTCTCATTAACCATGCTTGAGTTAACACTGGCCTTCCTTCTTTTTCTAGAACATGTCAAACTCATTCTCACCTCAAGGTCTTCATGTGTCCCCATCTGGAATGCTACTCCCTCAATTCTTTCTGTGCACTTTCTTATATTCACACATCAGCTCAAATATCAGCTGCTCAGAAGAGCCTTACCTGACCATCTTAATTACAGCAGCCCCTCGTGGTACTGAAATTTATTCCAAAAGACAGTTTCGTGGTTTTTTTTTTTTCATAGCACTGTTGCAGGTTGGGTTCCCCAGGAACCAGAGACTGGGCGGTGGCTTTGCTTATAGGAAGCTTATTAGAGATCTTCTTGGTCAACATCTGACGAAGAGAAGGAAAATAAGAGGCTTGGACAAAGGGAGAAGTCGAGCTACAAGTTCAGTCTCAACAAAGGCCTCACCCAACCCCACAGGGAGCTCTGAAGCTGCAATGGCCCTTTAGAGATAGATCAGCAAGGCAGGAGGACACATTTTTATATCCCCACATCAACCAATTACTGGCTGCCAGCAGCCCCAAGGAGACACAATGGCTCTCTTCAGTTGAGACAGTTCCCAAAGAAAGCTGACAGCTAACACTGTCTGTTTGTAGCATCCCAAAGAGCTGCAGAAGTATGTTTTTTTTATACTAAATGAGGATCTGGGTAGCACTGCACAAAGTTCACCAGAGTCTCCCTTTAAATCCACTGCTTTGTATACAATCTGGAAGCAGCTTTGTTAGGATGCTGCTGTATCTTTCTCAGGTAAAACTTAACAGAGATTTACTGGAATGAAATACAGCCCCAGCCACTGCAGCCAACCTTAGGATCACACGTGAAACTCGTTGTTTTACTTACTTTCCATTCTATATCTTCCCCAACCTCACCTAGCATCTCCACAAGTCTAGGTTTCTTACCTGGTGGCGTGACAAGACCCTTAGACCTGAGGGGTCTGAGCTCCAAGTCACTATGTTTTTCTCTGACTGTGGCTTCTGAACTTATCTATTAATGTCAAAATTGCACAAAGGAGTACCAAGAGGCACCTAAATAAATCACTTGGGTGCCAAATATATTTTTCCCTATCTCCATTGTGTAATAGTCATCAATCCCCTTCTGATACCAAAAGGACTGTTGGTCCCTGAGCACTTTGGGTTCCTCATGCCAAATTCTAATTTATCGTCTGGTTTCTTAGTCCCATGATGATACTAACTTTTGCAGGTCGGGGCTCTCAAGAAGCAGACTGAGGCAGAGATTAGTAATCGGAAGTTTATTAGGGAGTGCTCTTGGGTCCTTGTCTATGGAAGGAAAGGAAATAGGATTGGGCAGAGGAAGAAGTTGGGCCATGATGCATTAACAAAAGCCTCAGCTGACCCTACAGAAAGCTGGTATGGACATTTAGAGTTGTTCTGAGCAAAGGTGAGGGTGTCCATCCATTATACCTCCATGTTGACCAGTTATTGGATATGGACTACCCTAGAGAAGGAACATGACCTTGAGCAAGGTGACTCTCTTTAGGTAAGGTAATTCTCAGAGGGGGCTGAGAAGTGAGGGCTGTTGGCTGACTGCATTCCCAATGGGAATGTCTAAGAACATTAGACCCAAAGGGGTATCTGGAAAGGTCATCATAGAATTAATTATAAGCATGTGTCATTATCTGAAATTATTTTGCTTTTAAAAAATGTTCTCTCATTTATTAAATATCTCCCTCAATTAAAACTAAACATCATAAGGACAGATACCTTACCTGTCTGGCATGTAGTAGGTAGGTTCTCAACACAATAGTTGTTGAATTTGAATGAATGAGTTTAAAACTGATTATAATGGAGGCACCTGGGTGGCTAAGTCAGATAAGTGTCTACCTTCAGCTCAGGTCATGATCCCGGGTACCTGGGATCAAGCCTCATGTCAGGCTCCCTGTTCAGTGGGGAATTTGCTTCTCCCTCTCACTATGCCCCTCCCCCATTGGTGTGCACTCTTTCTTGCTCTCTCTTCTCTCTCAAATAAATAAATAAAATCTTTAAAAATAAATAAAATAAAACTAATTATAATGCCTATCAAAATAACCAAAGATAATCTATGGAGTGTTATTTGAGGGAGCAATTTCATTGTTAGACTGGGAGTTTGTGTGCGTTTTTTTTTTTTTTCTTTTTTTCTTTCTTTTTTTGTAACTCAAAGACAGAATATAAAGGTCTAGAGAAGTCACAACCCAATATTTCAAGGTCATTCTCTTTTTGTATGTCATCTGCAGGATAACAAATATTTGGGGGGAAAAAAAGGAAAGAAGAAAGAAAGAAAGAAAGAACAAACCTCCATTGATATATACTCTGTTTTACTCCAATCTCAAATTATATTTTAAAGAAAACAAAAGGAAAAATTATATTCTTTAAATTAATTTATTATGTAGATTTGCCAATTAGATGAAAAACTAGATGCTGGCTTATTGCTCAAGCCAAGTGGAACTGAGGTTAGATTTTACATACAGTTACTTAAAGAAAAACACATATATACTTAATATTTTATGTGTAGAACTATCTGTATATCTATGTACAATAGATATATAAGGATATATTAGATGCCAGCTGATTTCCAGATAGTGAAGTTTATAAGATCCTATTGAAAATAATACTCTTCAGAGCCATAATTTTTTACTCAATTGTTAGGACCAGTCTATCCAAAACACACTTTTAACAATGACATGAGATATGTGGAAATACAAGGAAGAAAAATCTATGCAAACAGCAAATGCCAAAATCAAACTGAAAACACAAGGCATGCCAAAGTCTAAAAGGCATTATATGTGTACAGAAGCAAGCTGAGGCGGTCAGCCAGCCTCCATGAAATAGCTCTCAGCTCAGCTGTAGGGTCCAGGATAGGATTTTCTCATCTACCGTGTTCTTCATTCTTTGGTTTCTGCATGAACCTAAATAAATACATTCTTTATCTAGACGGGTGTGTCTGCCTTCTGGGTCTAGTTACTGGTTTTAGAGAGGAACTGAGTATTGAAATTGGCCATGGAAATCTTGGTTTACATTGCCTTTGAGCCGAAGTCTTGTTTGCTCAGGAAGAGGAGCTGGCTGCAGGGAGGAGGCACCTTCTTCCTCTGCTGCTGAATTTCAATGAGCAGAAATCAATCAACAAAGGCAGGTCACTGTAAGACCTGACAGGCTCTGGGCCTCCTCTGGGATGAGGCCAGACTGGGGATTTAAACCTGACACAGAACTTGTTAGATTTAATATTAAAGAAACATGAAGCAATGGCATGTCCCCAGGAGGTTCTTTCTCCTTGACACAAGAGTGGAAGTTATGGCCACATGGCCTTCTTTTTTCTGCCCTGCTGTCAGAGGCTACTCAGAAATAAAAGACGCCTTCTTTTGAAGAGAGTTATGGAAACAATGTATAATAGTTGCTAGTTATACGTTTTACGAACATAATTAGCAAACAAATGCCATAGGTTATAAATTGGGAGTGTGTGAATTTAGAATTTCATTCTGTCCATAGGTTTCCCTTCCTTGAAACTTGAAAGCCAGTACATTCAGCTGCCAGAATAAATGAACTCCACATTTTGGAGGCTTAACCTCAGCACAGTCACTAGGCAAGTGAGATTCAAGGGTTTGCCACAGATCCTGGTGTGTTTCTGGTTTCCCAGGTGTGCATTGCTGGGATAATGTTTAGTAGTTGTAACTCCTTCAGTGTTAGTCCTCCTGAGGTGTCTCTGATTCCGCTTAATTTATTTCATCAACAAAAATCACATTTTTAATCTGTCTGTATCTCTGAGCCAACAGAGAAAAGAGGGAACACAAAATGGCCCCCATTTCTTGTGAATTATCCAAACACATTATTAGCAACTCTAAATCCTGCTCAAGATTGATGGTTCCTTTGGTTTCCTTCTTGTGCTTTGGCCCTGAGCTTTGCCAACTGTGACTTTTGGCTCTGGTTCCTGTTGGGCTTCCTCCTCCTGGCTTCCACCTTGTCTCAGTAGCAGAACTTCCAGCTCTGACCATCAGCTATGTCCTTGATCTGGTTTGTTGCATGTTCTTAAGGTCTCCTGTTCTCTTTTCCCCATAGAACTGGGCTGAGGTACTGAGGCCATTTCAAAATTCATGGCCTGGTTCTGATGGCATGTCCTGGAAAGGAGAAAGGAGACCAGAAAACCTTGTCTTCTAATGCTCTTTCCCTACCCTGAAAAACAGACTAAAAAATGTATTTTGCCCTTCTGGACTGCATAGGTGTGTTATAAAGATTAATATCCATGGAGCCTATGTGGATTAATGTGAAAAGCAGCCATGTAGAAGATTGCCAAGCTATTGCCTTGGCAACATCTCCACAAAAGAAGAAACCTTTAACACAAGCTGTAATTATAAACTAAGGGGACTGTTTTTGTTTTTATCAAGCACACCAAACTCTGTACTTCCAGGTGCTTCTTGTCTCCTTCAAATTAGCCATTGGGTGAAACTGTCACTTATTTCACTGATTTATGCAATTAATTCCTGCTCAAAAAAATTGTTTGGAATGAACTTTTGGTATTCCCTTTAGGCCTGGTGGCAAATTTTTTTCAAATATCCTTAATAGTAGAAAGTCTTCATCCTATTAGGGTGGCCCTGAAAGTGCCAAATGCAGGTGGAAAGTTAGCCATTAATCTAGGAAACATTAGAGAAAGAGAGAGAGAGATGGAGAGAGAAACTAGACTCTATCTATAACTATAACCATATATAGAGAGAGACCTGACTCTAAAGTAATAAGATGGTTGTGTGTGTACGAATGCATGCACGTGGGAGGTAGGGTGAGTGTGTGCATGAAAGAGAGAAAGAGAGAATATCCTAGGTTTGTTAGTAGAGTAGAGACTTTATGTTTCACGGAACAAAGAAAGCAAATCTAACAGACAATGCATGTTACAACTTCTACTCTGTCAGGAAAATTTCTCAGCTTCAGTCTTGATTGGAAGCACACACACAAAAAATTATTATTTTTTTGAAATAGGTGATTCTGTCAGCTAGAAGGCAAAAGGTCCCATGGGGCACACCACGGGAACATCCTTCCTGAACCCAGGATTCACATAGGCTTGTCCTCATCTCCCATCTCTGGCTATAGAAGACCAGCCAACAGGACTGGATGTGCAGATTTGTCAATGCCTTCAGTTGGATTTTTGAAGAAAATGTTACTTTGCAAACTGTTCAGTCTGCCCCTAAAATGCAAGCTCCCCCCCTCCCCAACCACTCTCCCCTTTTTCCACTACTGCTAGTATCTATTCCCATTATTCCTTCCCTCAGGCCTCTCTCTGCCTTTATAAAGATAAGCAATTATTTTCAACTTCAAGAAGGATGCTGCCCCTTAGGGTCTTTCCAAATGTAACAAATCTGGGAAAGGTGGATGATTTACAGATCAACAGCTACCTGGCAGATACTGTGCGATATTTTGCTGTCAACACCAAGGGACTGATAAGCATAGTTTGCTAGCCACAAAAAATCTGTAAGAAAAAAAAAGAGGAATCAAAGCTTTTCCTCTCAAAAAATCTGGTTGTTTCTTTCCTTCCCATTGGCAGATAATTCCATTTTTAGATGCCTACAAAAGAGACAGAAACATTCTTACTTTGTAAATTCTGGTATTTCCTAACTCATACTGTATATGATTCTTGATCAACATTAACAACAGATGGAATTCCTGGGTTTGTAATATTTCCTGGATCCACAGGTCAGTGTGTGTGTTAGAAGGGGTGAGGTTCTACCTATCAGATTCTCCTGAGGACCACTTGAGGCTAAGTCAGAACATGAGAACTCAGTTTTTTGGGTTTTTTTTTTTTTAAGATTTTATTTATTTATTTGAAAGGGAGAGAGAGAGCACAAGAGCATGGGAAGGGAGAAGCAGACTCCCCACTGAGCAGGAAGCCCAATGTGGGGACGCTGGGCTCGATCCCAGGAGGCTGGGATCATGACCTGAGCCCAAGGCAGATGCTTAACCGACTGAGCCACCCAAGTGTCCCGGGAGCTCAGTTCATGTTGTCACTCCTAATTCTCAGTGGTGCTAGTCACCTCTCACCCTGTAATTGACATCCCTTCTCCCTTTGCCAGGACTGACAATTTGCCACATTTCAGGAAATGCTTTCATGTACGCCAGAGCATACCCTCCAGAAGAAGTTGACTTCCTTCCTCCAACAGGAAAATTATTCTATCAGAGACAGACGGAAAACATTTCTCTAAATAGACCCAGAAATGACTCATTTACTTCCTCCTTACCCAGTAACCTTCTCTTTCTTCAGACAATTCTGTTCATCTTTCTTATATCAAGAGGAAGTCTACTTCCCTGCAATCTCCACCAGATGAACATTAAAACCTTTTACCATGAAAGCCCTGGGAACAGGTATCATGACCCATCATCCGTCAGTTGCTCACCTTACCCCTCCATGCCATTCTCTTCTGCAGCTCAATTCACCAATCCTCTCAATAAGTATTCCCTTACAATTCTTTTATTTTGTTTGAATGCAAAAATAATCAGTGACTATAGTAGAAAATATATTAAGGCATTAAGGAACAACTCTAGAAGCATGTGGTCTAGTTAGAAAGACAAATGTGTGATATGGATACTATAAGAGCATAAAAGAGGGGCATCTGAATGAAACTGGGTGACAATGACACTGAGCTGACTGCTGATGGATGAGTAGAAGGATAAGAAGCAGATCTAGAGATGTTTCAGAGAACACATTGTGATGTCCAGAGCTTGTGCCATAGCCCAGAGATTGGAAAGTGGGCAATATTTAGAGAATGGCAGGGTCAATTTGGCAAATGGTTTGTATGAAAGTGGTAAAAGATGAAACTATGAAAAACAATGTGGAGATTCTTTAAAAAATTAAAAACAGAACTACCATATAATCCAGCAATCCCACTCCTGGGTATGTAACCAAAATAATTGAAATCAAGATCTGGAAGACACATCTGCATTCCCATGTTCATTGCAGCATTATTTACAATAGCCAAGATATAGAAACAACCCGAAAGTCCATCAACAGACTAACGAATTTAAAAAAGTGTGGTATATATATACAATGCAATATTATTTTGCCTTAAAAAAGAAGGAAATCCTACCATTTGCAACAACATAGATGGACCTAGAAGCCACTATGCTAAGTGAAATAAGATATTAAATGTTTGGAGCTAGAGGCTAGTCTATGGAAAATTCCTCCAAATTTTAAAATTATATACGAAAGAAACTTTACTGAGGTTTTCCAAATTTGATAGCATTAAAAATGTATATGATCATTCCTATAATGAGTTGTGAAAATAAAATAAACTGTTTTAAACATTATCAATAAGAAAAATAATTTTAATTAACCACAGAGAGGATCATCTTTCTATTATTTCTATAGAAAATATTATAAAAGTTATTGTCCTATGAAGAATCAAAGGGTAAAAAGATATGCAACCCAAATATATTTAGGCAGTCATTTAATTAAAAACATGTTGCTTATTTCTGGATTTCCTGATGTTTGTGGTATTTGTCAGCTTTCTCAAATTTGTAATTTAGTATGATCATATATAAAAAGTAAATAGAAAAAAAGCATAGATTTAAATTAAACAATAGTACTAATTATATCAAATATTATTGGTCTAGCCACATCAAATAAAAAGCAGACATTGTCAGATCAGATATCAAAAAACAACTATATGCTCTCTATAAGAAACCCACTTGAAATATGAAAAAGCAGATAGGTTAAAAGTGAAAGGATTAAAAAGACAGTTCATGCTAACACTAATTAAAAGAAATCTGGAGTAGTTGTATTAATATCATATAATGTAGATTTCAAAGGAAAAATTATAGGCAGGGATAAAGAGGGTCATTTTATAATGACAGAGAAGGAATTCATCAAGAGGGCATAACAATTCTAAATGTGTTTGTACCTCTTAACTGAACTTCAAAATACATGAAGCAAAAACTGATAATACTGGAAAAAGAAATAGACAATTCCACTATGGGACTGCTCTCTCAATAATTGACAGAGGTGGACAGAAAATCATTAAATGTGTATAATACTTGAACAACACTGTCAACATACTGGACCCAATTAATACTTACAGAAGACTTCATCCAATACCAGCTGAATACACATTTTTTTACAAATGTACATGGAACATTTACCAGATGTATTAGTTTCCTAGGGCTACCAAAAAAAAGAAAAGAAAATACCACAAACTAGGTGACTTAAAACAACAGAAATTTGTTCTCTTTCAGACATTGAAAGATAGGCACCCTAATCCAGTATGACCTCACTAGATCTGCAAAGACCCTATTTCCAAATAAGGTCATATTCACAGGGACCAGGGTTAGGACTTGAACTATCTTTTGGGGGGCACAAGTCAACCCACAACACCAGATTAGACCACATTCTGGACCAATAAATAAGTCTTAATAAATTTTAAAAGATTGAAATAATATAATGTATATTCTCTAACTTCAATTGAATTAAATTAAAAATCAATAACAAAAATATATGCAGGATTTCTCCAAATATTTGGAAGCTAAACAACACTTTTAAATAACCCATAGATCAAAGAAGAAATCATAAGTGAAATTAGAAATTAAGCTGAATGAGGGGCACCTGGGTGGCTCAGTCGTTAAAGCGTCTGCCTTTGGCTCGGGTCGTGATCCCAGGGTCCTGGGATCGAGCCCCACATCAGGCTCCCTGCTCCACGGAGAGCCTGCTTCTCCCTCTCCCACTGCCCCTGCTTGTGTTCCTGCTCTCGCTGTGTCTCTCTCTGTCAAATAAAGAAATAAAATCTTTAAAAAAAAAAAAAAAAAAATTAAGCTGAATGAAAATGAAAACACAGTATTTAAAAATCTGCTGGATCCAGCTAAAGAGTGCTTAGGAACATCATATAGTTGTTTAAGTGTTTATAGCATAATATGCTTATATTAGGAAGTAGAAGGGCTCAAACAGCATGACTAAAGTGTGCACCTCAATAAAGTAGAAAGGGAAGAGCAAAGTAAGCTCAAAATAAGGATAAAAAAGGGAATTAAAATGGATACAAACAGAAATCAATGAAATAGAAAACAGAAAAGCAATAGAGAAAAATCAGTGAAAAAAAACAGTTCTTTGAAAAAAATTAATAAAATGAATAAACTCTAGCTAGACTGGTCAGGTAAATACATAAATTACCAATATCAGGATTGAAAGATCCTTGCTAAAGATCCAACAGTCACTAAAAGAAAAATTAGGAACAAGTTTATGCCAATAAATTCTCAACTTGGATGAAATGAAAAAATTCCTTGAAACACACAAATAACCAAAGCTCACCTAAGAATTAGCTAGCTTAGATTAGCCCCTCCATATCTTTTTAAAAAATTGAATTCATAGTTAAAATTCCAAACGCACACAGCTTTTTAAGAGTTACCTTTTGTAACTGATTTACATATTTTAATTTTTTGTCCCTAGTTGCTTAATCTCTTTATCTTGGTGTTCTGTGGTCTTACTATAACGTTCGTTGTCTACTATGTTTTTTTGGCATGGGACCCATTATGTTTCCTAAATCTGAGGATTTGTGGCCTTCATGAATTTTGGAAAATTCTCAGTCATACTGCCCGAAATGGAACCTCCACCATTCATTAAGTAGTGTTAGGCTGTTTTTGATCTACAACTGCAGACCATATTTAGGCACAGTTCCTACCTCGCTCAAATTCCAGTTCTCCTGGGCACTCACTTATTGTGACTCTTTTAAACTTAGATAGACTCTTTCATAAATCACCAATGCCCTGTCTTTAATTAGTGGATGATTGAAAACTCCAATCCTGAAGTAGACGAATTTCAGGGTATCCGCTGAGTCCCCGCCCCTTCTTTGTGATTGGCCTTTCACCCTCAACCCCTGTTGCTCTATTAGTACAGCGTTACCTCTTCTCCATTAACTAAGCAAGTTGAAACAAAGACCGATGAGGCCCAAACTGAGTTCCTTGCTTAGACTTTAGAATGAGAACACGTGAGAGTGAGTCACTTAATGGAAGGAAAGAAGAGAAACTAAATGAAGCTGAGGCTTTTTGAAGGAAGTCACTACAGTGAGGACCAGAAACTCCAAATAGTAGCATCCCCAGAACTGACACTCTCTTCCTAAAAGGATTAAATTCCACTAGATTTGAAGCCTCAAAAAACCACCCAATTTACTTAGATAGGTGGAGTGGGGATATTCTGGCTAAACCAGAAAATCCGTATTCTCACAGATGTCCATCTTCCAGTCAGAGGCCATCAATCTTTGTGCCTGACAGTGGAAAAGAAATTAAATAGAGATATTTCTCACAAGATGTTAACAATTTGAGTATCTTATTAGTGGCTGGTATATTTTTGTCAATTCTTTTTATTGATGTAATACAGAAAGCAGGGAATGGTTCCCTGGGAGATTGCTGTCTTGACATCCTTTCTCCATAACACAAATATTCACTTTTATCAAAAAAAAACTATTGATTATCTGATTATCTAGACTCGGACTTTTCCACTGCCATAAATAAGCTTTTCCAAAATAAATTTATTTTTAACAAAAAATATCTAGCTCCATAGATTTTCAGAACATTCCTCCAAACCTATACACAATCCCACATGTTTTTATCTCTTTTAAGTTACTAATGAAATTATTAGCTATTTCTAATTAGTTCTACTATCTATACTTATCATATATATATGTAATTAAAAGATTTTATTTATTTATTTGAGAGAGAGAGCGAGAGAGATCACAAGCGGGGAGGAGAGGGAGAAGCAGGCTCCCTCTTGCAACATGGGGCTTGATCCCAGGACTCTGGGATCATGACCTGAGCCAAAGCAGATGCTTAACTGACTGAGCCACCCAGGTGCCCCTCTCATTATATTTTTATAACAAAATCTGACTCCATCTTCTAGCAGAAATGCCCCTGGAAAAGTCTCAGATAAAGACTAGTACTTGTAAATGTGTGATTAGCATGGGCATAAGATGTTAGAAAATTTGAAAATTTCATTCAGAGAATTCACTGGAAGGATAATAATTATACATGCTCCCTTTTCCTTCTTTAAATACTAAATGGTCAAGTGTCCTGTAGTACTCCTGAGGACCATTCCTGGCTCCCAGGTTGATTTGCTCAGTGACCACAAGAATGATTTCACTTCCTGTTCTTCAGTCTCAATAAGTAGAAATAATAATTTCACTTCCTATATGGGCAAGAGTTTTAATAAGGATGTGTTGGTGAGGCAATTTGAGGTCTCAAATGATTGAGAGGTGAGGGAGGGGTCAATCTATGAATTCTAGAAGGAAAGGAAGGTTATTATGATGAGAGATTGAGGAATCTCTGCTTCCCCTTCTCAGCAGTGTTGCTGAAATATGAAAAAGGAGTGCCCACACATTGCTTCCAATTCCTGATTATTTCACCAATGCAGGAGCAATTAAGCCAAGATATGCACACTGATTTTAGAATTAGAGAAAATGAACTGATTTATATGCAAGCAAAACTCATACTAAATTCATATAATCTAACTGCAGATGAACACTGCATACCAGGACCATAGTAGGGAGGAAGAAGAAGGCAAAGAAAAGACCTTAGTATGGGTACTAAAAGCCACAAAGAATTCTCTTAACTAAAGAAAATTACAGTGAGTGCATGCTGGTATTATTCCTGCACACATCCGATTCATCACCCCTTATACTGGAGTCCATCATTCTCATAAATGGTTATACATAAAAGAAAAGTAACTTAATAGTTTTGCTTTCTTAGGAAGAAAAAATATAAAAAGTTTAACTCATCACATTTTAAGTGAACAATAAATAATATTAAATCATACTCAATACACAAAATTTGTTCTAAATTACCCTTAAAAATTTCCCTTTAGGAACCCTCCTACACTGTTGGTGGGAATGCAAGCTGGTGCAGCCACTCTGGAAAACAGTATGGAGGTTCCTCAAAAAGTTGAAAATAGAGCTACCATACGATCCAGCAATTGCACTACTGGGTATTTACCCCAAAGATACAAATGTAGGGATCTGAAGGGGTACGTGCACCCCGATGTTTATAGCAGCAATGTCCACAATAGCCAAACTGTGGAAAGAGCCAAGATGTCCATCGACAGATGCATGGATAAAGAAGATGTGGTACATATATACAATGGAATATTATGCAGCCATCAAAAGGAATGAAATCTTGCCATTTGCAACGACGTGGATGGAACTGGAGAGTATTATGCTGAGCAAAATAAGTCAATCAGAGAAAGACATGTATCATATGACCTCACTGATATGAGGAATTCTTAATTTCAGGAAGCAAACTGAGGGTTGCTGGAGTGGTGGGGGATGGGAGGGATGGGGTGGCTGGGTGATAGACATTGGGGAGGGTATGGGCTATGGTGAGCGCTGTGAATTGTGCAAGACTGTTGAATCACAGATCTGTACCTCTGAAACAAATAATACATTATATGTTAAAAAAAAAAAAAAAGAAGATACCAGGAGGGGAAGAATGAAGGGGGGGAAATCGGAAGGGGAGATGAACCATGAGAGACGATGGACTCTGAAAAACAAACTGAGGGTTCTAGAGGGGAGGGGGTGGGAGGATGGGTTAGCCTGGTGATGGGTATTAAAGAGGGCATGTTCTGCATGGAGCACTGGGTGTTATATGCAAACAATGAATCATGGAACACTGCATCAAAAACTAATGATGTAATGTATGGTGATTAACATAACATAATAATAAAAATAAATAAATTTTAAAAAATAATAAAACTAAAAAAAAAAAATTTCCCTTTAGTCCCAAGTATGGTCCATTAAGTGGGGAAAGGGAGAAAAGGGAGTGAAGAGGAGGCAAAAGAGAGAGAGAGAGAGAGAGAAGCAGCAATAAATAAAGAGAAATAAAAAGGAGAAAGGCAGATAGGAAATGAGGGAGGTAAAAAGTGACAAAAAGGGAGTCAGATATACCAATAAAAATAAAAGAGGAACAATTGAAATGAGTATAGATAACAATTTTTGGTAAAAATTGAATAATTATAAAATACCTCTCCCTCCTATTCCTTTTACCTACTTCTTTACTGAATTTGTTTTTGTTTTTTTGTTTGTTTGTTTTAATTTTATTATGTTATGATAGTCACCATACAATACATCATTAGTTTTTGATGTGGTGATCCACAATCCATTGTTTTCGTATAACACCCAGTGCTCCGTGCAGTACATGCCCTCCTTAATACCCATCACCGGGCTAACCAATCCCCCCTCCCCCATCCCCTCTAAAACCCTGTTTGTTTCTCAGAGTCCATAGTCTCTCATGGTTCATCTCTCCCTCCGATTTCCCCCCCTTCATTTTTCCCTTCCTTCTCCTGATGTCCTCCATGCTATTCCTTATGTTCCACAAATAAGTGAAACCATATGATAATTGATTTTCTCTGCTTGACTTATCTCACTTAGTATAATCTCCTCCAGTCCCATCCATGTTGATGTAAAAGTTGGGTATTCATCCTTTCTAATGCCTGAGTAATATTCCATTGTATATATGGACCACATCTTCTTTATCCATTCATCTGATGAAGGGCATCTCGGCTCTTTCCACAGTTTGGCTATTGCAGACATTGCCACCATGAACATTGGGGTGCATATGGCCCTTCTTTTCACTACATCTGTGTCTTTGGGGTAAATACTGAGGAGTGCAATTGCTGGGTCATAGGGTAGCTCTATTTTTAATTTTTTGAGGCACCTCCACACTGTTTTCCAAAGTGACTGTCCCAACTTGCATTCCCACCAACAGTGTAAGAGGGTTCCCCGTTCTCCACAACTTCTCCAACATTTGTTTGTTGTTTCTTTCCCTGTCCATTTTTGCCATTCTACCTGGTGTAAGGTGGTATCTCAATGTGGTTTTGATTTGAATCTCCCTGATGGCTAATGATGATGAACATTTTTTCATGTGTCTGTTAGCCATTTGTATGTCTTCTTCAGAGAAGTGTCTTTTCATGTCTTCTGCCCATTTTTTGACTTGATTATTTGTTTTTTGGGTGTGGAGTTTGAGAAGTTCTTTATAGATCTTGGATACCAGCCCTTTATCTGTAGTGTCATTTGCAAATATCTTCTCCCATTCTGTGGGTTGCCTCTTTGTTTTGTTGACTGTTTCCTTTGCTGTGCAGAAGCTTTTTATCTTGATGAAGTCCCAAAAGTTCATTTTTGCTTTTGTTTCACTAGCTTTTGGAGATGTATCTTGAAAGAAGTTCCAATGTTGACAATAAGGAACATATAAACATTTGAATTTTTTAATGCTTTAATTTTTAAGTTTTAAAGAATCATAAAAATATAGTTATCTAGAAAAGTTATCTAGAAATTTTCAAGTTTTAACAAGGTCTCCTTTTGAAAAAATATACTAACATTGTTTCTTGCATTATTTTGAAAGGCATCATGATACAACAATTTGCGGAGTTGAAATATAGAAGGAGATGGGGGGAAATTTTGTTCTTTGTTGTTGTTGTTGTTTTATTTTCAAAGTTCCTATATCTTTTTGACCAGAAAATAGACCCTGAGCTTGTATTCAAGGTCACAACAATTGTCTCTTTGAAACAAAGAAAGGAAAAAGGATTACTACTTCCCAATGCCTATTAGTTAAAATACTGGGAAGCTCTTCTTTTTCCTTCTATTCTTTCCTTCCTCCCATCTTCCCTCCCTCCTCTCTCTCTTTCTTCCTTCCTTCCTTTCTTCCGTTTTGTAGAAGGGTTAAATGATCAACCAATCTGTTTTTGTCAAGTGAGTCTGTCGAAGTGTTAAATCTAGTGAATAGACAAGGGGGAAAGTTGCTGGATATTTATCCATTCATTCCCTACGCTACCCATAGCAGTGACTAGAGCAATATTACTTCCAATGAAAGTTTGAAGTCATCAAATAAAATCTATATCAAAGATTCCATCCTACATTAAGATCATGCCTAGTACTACTCCAAATGGTTCAACTATCTAAATTTTCATTTCTTAACAGGTCATATTTTCCTCCTCTTATGTTTGTATTAACAAACTATAATAGTCTTATTTTGTTACTCTATGAAAACTCTAATGTACTTGTAGTGCTGAGATTTAGGTACAGATTCTCAGCACTCCAGAAAAGGACATAGAGTAGTGTCCCCTAGTACAGAGTGGGGCTATATATAAATTCCTTACACTTTAAACACTTACACAACTATGAAACCAAAAGAAATTTATACTTATATACTATACATATTAAAACAAAATAAGTAAAATTCAAATTTGCAACATTAATTTAGTTTAACGTATGGATTTGCTGAAAGTAGAACTCTCATATAGAAAAATGTCAACTCAGGGGCGCCTGGGTGGCTCAGACGGTTAAGCGTCTGCCCTCGGCTCAGGTCATGATCCCGGGGTCCTGGGATCGAGCCCCACATCGGGCTCCCTGCTAAGCAGGAAGCCTGCTTCTCCCTCTCCCTCTGCCTGCCACTCCCCCTGCTTGTACTCTCTCTCTCTGTCAAATAAATAAATAAATAAATAAATAAATAAATAAATAAATAAATAAAATAAAAATGTCAACTCAGATCCAGTTTTAAAATATACTCTCTTTAGAATGGTGGGTTACCAGGGATTTGGAGGTAGAGGAGATGGGGAGATGCTGGTCAAAGGGTACAAGCCTTTAGGTATGAGATGAATAAGTCTGGGTATCTAAGTACAGCACAGTGCCTATAGTTAATAGTACTACCTTACGCATTTGAAATTTGCAAGAGAATAGACCTTAAGCATTCTTACCACACACAAATAAAAGATGGTACTTATGTGAGGTGATGGATGTGTGGTAATCATTTCACAGAGTATATGTATGTCAAATCATCACTTTGTACATTATAAATACATGCAGTGCTGTCAATTAAACCTCAATAAGCTGAAAATTTTTTTAAAGATTTATTTATTTATTTGAGAGAGAGAGAGAGAGTGTGCACGAGCAGGGGGGAGGAGAAAAGGGAGAGGGAGAGAGAGAATCTTAAGCAGGCTCCACACCCAGTGTGGAGCTTGATGCAGGGCTCGATCTCACTACCCTGAGATCATGACCTAAGCCAAAATCAAGAGTTGGACACTCAACTGACAAAGCCACCCAGGTGCCCCAATAAGCTGAAAATTTTTTTAAAAAATTTACTCTTTCCCACCATGAAAAAGATTATAGTGTATAGAATAAAGCCTAACTCCTTAACATGGCATTCAAGACCCTCCAAATAGATCCCTTTCTAACTTCTTTTCTTTCTGTATTCCCCACTCACCATTCACCAACTTCCAACTTGATGACTTGCCATGATTTGCCAATCTCCCAGAAAAATCCAGTCCTTGCACCTGCCTGTGACTTTGCCCATGCTATTTTCTCAGCCTCTAGTCTCTGCTGCCTATAACATTCTAATTTTGCTCTCAGTTTCAGCTCCAATGCATTTATTTCATAAAGCCATCTTCCAGCCCCCTAGACCTAATAACTGCACCTTTCCCTGAGTTTCCAGAGTGCATTGTTCATATCTGTTTCACATTTCCCAGTATCATGTTAACGGTTTATAGACCTGTGTTCTTTACTATATTGTTAACCTTATAAAAAATAACAACTTTATTGAGATTAATTCACATATCATACAATTCACCCATTTGAAGTATGCAATTGAATGATTTTTAGTATAGTCACAGAACTATGCAACCATCACCACAAACAATTTTAGGACATTTTCATTACTGAAAAAAGAAATCTTGTACCATTAGCAGGCACTCTGCACCCCCTTACCCCCAGCCCTAGGCAAATCTTAATTTTCCTTTTTGTCTCTGTAGATTTGCCTTTGCTGCATATTTCATATAAGTGGAACCATTTAGATACTTAAAAATCTTTTAAAGGTAAGGACAAAGTCCTATTCATGGAAGGAGGAGTTAATGAGCAGGATATGTGATATAAGAGAAAGAGAATGAGTATGGGATCAGATAGACCTGAGTTAAAATCTCAATTCAGCCATTTACTAGTTGTGTAACTTTGGACAAGTCACTTCATCTCTCTGAGTCTCAGTTTACACATCTGTAAAATGGGGATAAACAATTCCTCTCTTGAAAGATGGTTGTGAGGATTAGAAAGAGGACATGAAAAGTTCCTAGAATAGAGCTTGCTCAATAAATGGAAGCTGTTATGTGTATTTATCTCTGCATATCCACAGTACCTGGCCTAGTAAACAGTAATGCATATTGATTTAATTAATGGATGAGTGATAAAAAATTCTAATGCCTTTCCTTCGGAGTGCCAATGAGCTTTCAACTACTTAGGTAAGGACATAGTTTGGCCCATAGAGAGGGCCAAATCTGACCTGGAATATCTAAACTAGCTTCCTTTTGTTTCTCAGTCATTGTTCTGTCTCAGAGACTGGTCAATGAAGAGAGACAACAAAGCCAATAAACAAATCTAGGATCTGAAATCAGAGAGAAAAAGTTGCTTTCTGGCCCTGATACTGGCATTCTGAAGGCACTTTGAAAAACAGCTCATCCATCTCAACCTCTAGTTTTCATTTCTGTACACTTCTTCATTAAATAATAATTTCTGCTTTCCCTATTACAGGACAAAAGAAATGTGAATCACACCTGAAAACTGCTTGATTTCTAAAGCTAGACGGGCAATACCATCTGAATCATGAGTAGATAAAATTACAGAAAGGGAGAGGCACAGAATAGGTGTCAGTCCAAAGGAAAGAGAAGTCCCACCACCATAAAACAATTAAATTATATCTAGAGATGTCCAAATAAATTGGTAAATAACAGCAATAAGGCTTCCTCACAGGAAAGAAAGGCACTAGCATACCAATCCAATTCTCAAAATAAAAGAAAGAAATTTTTTTTCTAAAAGTCATAATAATAAATTTAGCTGAGTCATACTTATCATAGAGAATATAATGATTGAATCAATGGCCTGAAAGAAATCAAACAGTCTGCCTTAAAACAAAAAGTGTACACAAGTAATTCAATCTCTATGGGAGATAAAAATGGCAGGATTTTTTTTTTTTAAAGGATCTAATTTCTAAAAGATGGTAGGGCAAGTTACGTGAGTTGTCTGTAGGATTTAATTTTTAAAACCATAATCCTGCAAATCATGGGGATTATTAACTATATAATCATTTAATTGGGCAACTGACGATTGAAGCAATGTAGTCCTACCAAAAAAAGAGACTAAAAAAAGGTAGAAATGATCTTGGAAACTTTTGCCATTTTAACCTTTTTTTTTTTTTTTAAATATATAAAGAGCCAGGAAAATTACCTTCGAGCTAGAAGCAACTATGTGAAATTCAGATGGAGACATATCAAATTGGTGTCATGGAAATACCTGAATTGATAAATTCCAGCCCTTACAAGCAGGCTGAGGAAAATCTCAAGCACTGACATGAAGTAATATCCATTACTGGCATAAAGATAGGCTAAAGCGTTCCCATCTCAAATTGTTCTAACTCTTTCATTTACTCTTTTTCCAATAATTTATCCCAAGATGAGAGAATGTTTACCTTCTCATCCAAATAAAGAAGGCCAACAAGTTTTTCTATCCACTTATCTTTTTAAAAATAAGACAAAAAAGAAAAATAACAAAAAGAAAATATATTGATTCCTAATGGGTCTAGTTCTTTATACCAGTGGCCTGCTCACATATGTTCATGGACAAGTCATTCTAAAATCTCATGCCATCACCTCACCTCCCTTTTGTGTAAACAAATATTCTCTCCAGGAGATACAAGCAACCTGAGACCTCATTTCTATTTCAAATGTACACAGGTGGGAATAGCTCCTAAAACTCTCCAAAGATATTTGCCCACTGTAAATAAAAAATTCTTTGAGTATCTAGACCTGAAGTTAAGATGATGTATATATTTTTTTCTTGTCACTATTCTCCAGATTCTATCAGAGGTCCATTGAAAGTGAAAGGAACAGAGACAATCTATAGGAACAGCAACTTTACAGGTAATACAATGGCACTAAATTCATATCTATCAATAATTACTCTGAATGTAAATGGACTAAATGCTCCAATCTAAAGACATAGGGTATCAGAATGGATAAAAAAAACAAGACCCATCAATATGCTACTTACAAGACACTCATTTTAGACCCAAAGACAGATGGAAAGTGAGGGGATGGAGAAACATCTATCATGCTAATGGACATCAAAACAAAGCTGGAATAGTCATACTTATATCAGACAAACTAGATTTTAAACCAAACACTGTAATAAGAGATGAAGAAGGGCACTATATCATAATAAAGGGGTCTGTCTATTCAACAAGATCTAACAATTATAAATATTTATGCCCCTAACTTGGGAGCAGCCAAATATATAAATGGATTAATAACAAACTTAAAGAAACTCATTGATAATAATCCAATAATAGTAGGGGACTTTAACATCTCACTCACAGCAATGGACAGATCATCTAAGCAGAAGATCAACAAGTAAACAATGGCTTTGAATGAGACGCTGGACGAGATGGACTTAACAGATATACTCAGAACATTGCATCCTAAAGCAGCAGAACACACATTCTTTACGAGTGCACATGGAACATTCTCCAGAATAGATCAGGCGTCAATAGATCAGGGTCACAAATCAGCCCTCAACCAGTACAAAAAGATTGAGATCATAACCATGCATATTTTCTAACAGATCAAATAGTTGGGAACTCCCTGAAGAACAGGCCAACTCAGCTCCAATACTCAGTCATCAAGAAGTGGAAATAATGTCTGCAGCTTTGACTGGACTTCTGTTTGTATAAGAAGCTCTCAGTACTGAGACAGACTTTCAGTACTAAGCATCATGGAAGGGTTCCCTTTAGTGCTGACAAGCTTTGGAAATGAGAAAGAAGAGGGAAAATTGAAGTAATAAATGTTGGCATCTAGTATTACATTAACTATAACTGAAGTGAACCAAAATCCAGACCCTAAATAACCAACATGAAACTCACTGCAAGAAATGAACAGAACACAAACATCCTCCAGTGTAAATGATGGCATAGAAAAATTCTTCTGATTCACCAAGCTTCCTTATCCTTTCTAATATTCATAATTATCCTGGTTCTTGCCCAAGCATTAAATGTGTTCATTAGTTTCTGACAGGCCACATAGAATTAAGCCTTAGTGATTGGGTTTATTTTTGTGCCTTTAACATTCCCCAAAAGTGTTGTTTCAAGAGCCAAAAGTCTACCATCCAGGCTAGTAGTCACTAGACTTGTGTGCTATACTGGACTCTTCCAATGACCTGTTACTTTACCCTAGTGAAGTGCTGGTTTCTCTTTTTTTTTAACAGGGAAACAATAACATGGTACCTATAATTTGCCTTAACAGGGTAATGGCGAATGTTCTGCAAACATTAGCTCATGGATATTCTTCTGAACAAATATGAAGAGCCATTTCATATTGAAATTGTTATTACACACTATTAAATATTGATATAGAACATTATAGTAATAGCTTCATAGTGGTTAACAGGGCTGAAAGTCATAATTATACATACCTTTCAGTCCTCAGGATACCTTATTACTGCCCATAATCCTTTTTACTTCTCAGGAATGGAAGCCCCAATGGTCCATTTAGTTTTTCCCTTTATCATCAAAATAGCCTATATTAACAAAAATTCAATCCACTAAAAGACTATGGCCTGTAACTCAGATATTTTTAAAACTGACCAAAGTTTTAAATCTCTACTAGCCCAGATTTCTATTAGCCCAGGATAGGTATGCAAATCTGACTTATGATTTAAATATTATAAAGGTTAGTTTGATGAAGAATCTAAGTCAAATAGTAAAAAGGAAAGATTTACAAATCAGCAGAAAGCATATGTAATCCATTCTGTATCCATTATCATGGTGTTCAATTCACTGAGATGTTGGTTTTTTGCTGCCTTAAGGATACAAGGATTCAGCGTCAAGTGAAATATTAGACGGAATCACTTTTGTGTTCATTTTCTGAGGAAGGATATGTGGAATGACAGGAAGTTTAGGTTTTTAATCCTCTGCCCTAAAAAGGGGTGGGATTTCAGTTTTGTCTGTTATATAATATTGTACAAATCATTTAATCCTTCTTAGTCTGTTTCTTATGTATAAAATGAAAATAATGGCACCAACCCTAGAGAGCTGTAAATGCTTTTGATGCATTCATCACACGAAATTTTGATTTGCTTATAGGTCAGTCTCTGAGCTTCTTTTTTTTTTTATTTTATTTTATTATGTTAATCACCATATATTACATCATTAGTTTTTGATGTAGTGGTCCATGATTCATTGTTTGCGTATAACACCCAGTGCTCCATTCAGTACGTGCCCTCTTTAATACCCATCACCAGGCTAACCCATCCCCCCACCCCCTCCCCTCTAGAACCCTCAGTTTGTTTCTCAGAGTCCACAGTCTCTCATGGTTTGTCTCACCCTCCGATTCCCCCCCTTCATTTTTCCCTTCCTACTATCTTCTTTTTTTTTTTTTTTTAAGATTTATTTTATTTATTTAAGAGAGAAAGAGCACAGGAGCACATGCGAGTGAGGGGAGGGGCAAAGGGAGAGGATCTCAAGCAGATCTTGCTCTGAGTGGAGCCCAACATAGGGCTCAATCTCATGACCCTGAGATCATGACCTGAGCCAAAATCAAGAGTCAGACACTTAACCAACTGAGCCACCCAGGCGCCCAGTCTCTGAGCTCCTTGAGGGCAGGGACTGTCTCATCCATCTCTATTTCTTGAATACCTAACACACACCAACAAATAAAAATCACTCAATAAATATTTGTTAAATGGTACTGAGTCAACTATTTGCACTGCTTTTGATAACAACATACTAAACATTATTTTTGTAAAGAAGAAAATACCAGTTTTAAATTCAGATGGTAGATTAGATCCCTGTTTATCAGATATTCATCCTCATCCCTCTCCTGAATGAGAAGAGCGTATTTTCTCACCCCTTAAATTTAGGCTTGGCCATTTGCTTTGCTTTGGCTCACAGGATGTTAGTGGACATGACATGAGCAGAGGTGTGAACTGTACTTGCACAGCTGGGCTTGCTCTCGTGAACTCCTGCCTTTCACCGTAAGATAAGTATGCCTTGAGTAGCTACTAGTCCAAGGAGGATGAAAGACACTTGGTATCAAGCCTTGGAGTCCGGGCGTAGTTTGATAATCGGCATTTTTAACAAGTTCTCAGTTGATACTGATACCAATGTAGATGTGCCTGCAGGTTACAGATTAGATAAATGGAAAGAAGTTTTTGAAAAAGACTTAACCAGCCTAAAGTATTCATCATTCTACCTGCATCAGTCAGTTTTTTAAAGAGAAGGTAATAGAGATATAAGTAGTGAAATTGGTAAGTCAATTAAGTAGCAGTTTGGTTAAGAAATCTCTTACTTTCCACTTCATACAGTTGCTGGAAATTTTCACCGAGGTTATGACTGTAAAGTAGTCAGCAGGGTGCCTGGTATGTGAAAGCACTCAATAAGTGTGATTATTATTATTACTATTCTAGTTTTCTTTTTATTAATTTTTAAAACTCACCCAACACAGCCAAATAATCACCTCTGCATCTTCGTGTAAGTTATTTAATCACTTGGTCACTGAGTTTATTCATCTGTAAAATAAAGTGGTTGGAATAGATGATCTTTATTGTCTTTCTCTAGATCTATAAGTCTCTAGTTTTACATTAACAGGAATTCATCACACCTGTCTTAATTAAGGTTTTATTGGCACTGAGGGTGCTCCCTCTTTCTGATCACAACTGATGTCCTGAAAATCTTGTTTCTTATTTATCTCATTTGAATTTCTCATCCTGTAGAATACTTCTTTTTTTTTTTTTTTGGTAAAAAGTACATTGGACCTTAGGTCAGTTTCCACCCCTATTTATGCCTGAGAACTTAGAACTGAAGTATTATAAAGAGAAAAACCCAAACAGGAAAGGTTGTATTTTCTGTTCATAGGGTCATACTTTTCCCATTTGGGTTTTCTCTGAGGCTTTCCTCAAAAAACTAAAGCCCCATTAGCAGACATGCTACAAAAAGAAGCTGCTATTGCTTTAATGATGTGGGTCTAATTACAATAATGTGATGTGACAGATTACCATACACTGGAGAGTGTACATCTCAAGTTATTCTAGGATTAGACACTACAAATAATTCACTAAGATAACCATTGACTTCACTGACTGGTCACTGTCTAAAATTCTGTATATCAACATTCTCACTATCAGTATAACTTCACTTATTCACTTAATTTAATGATGAGAAATCAAAACAGAGCGGAAGTGAAATGCACACTTGCCAAAATGATTAATTTACTATTGTCTGTTTGCCTTCTTTGGCAACGCCCTAAGTCTTTGGCTGAAAGTTGTTTTTACTGGAAGAAATGTGTTCTGCACACACACTGAATCTCACTGCCTCTTGCCTATATGATAACCCCTCTCTCTTGCCATCATCAGCTTCTCTCTGCTGTATCTTTGTTCTCTGCTCACAAAAATGGTATTTTATTTCTCCCATTTTAGAAAAATCAAAGCTTTTCTTGGTCATAGCTCTCTCTAGGTTCTGCCATTTTCTGCTTCCTTTTGTAGCAATGTGCTGCAAAAGCACTGTGTATATTCACTCTCCATTTCTTCTCTCATTCTCTCTTGAGCAGACTCCTATCAGGGTCCCCTCCATTTCAACAAAACTGTTATTTCCTTGTCACCAATTAACTTCTGATTGCCAAAATCAAAAGTCGATTCTTGGTCTAAGCTGACTGTCCTCCTTTTTGAAATACTCTCTCAATTCGACTTCCAGAACACTACACTCTCCTGCTGGCCTGTCCTTCTATCTCAGTGGCTAGTCCTTCTTGATCTTCTTTCCTGAATCCTCCTCAGTTCCTCACCTCTAATGCTGGAATGCCCAGGGCTGAGTCCTCAGACATTTCTTTACTAAGTACATTTATTCTCTACATGATCTCACTCATCTGTCCTATGGATGGATGGCTTTCAGTAACACATTATGCAGATGATTCCAAAATGTCTCTAGTCCAGGCCTTCCCTGACCATTCTTTCTAAAATAGCACTCCCTCCTGTTATTTTTTTTTTCTGAATTACTTTTAAAATCTATTCTCTTAGCAACTTTCAAATATATAATATAGTGTTACCAACTATAGTCACTATAATGTACTTTAAATCCTCAGGACTTACTTATTTTATAACAAGAAGTTTGTACCTTTTGACTATCTTCATTCATTTGCCCCCTCCCTCTGGCAATCACTGATCTCCTCTCTGTATCTATGAGCTTGGTTTTTTTTGGGGGGGGTTAGATTCCACATGTAAGTGAGATCATATGGTATTTGTCTTTCTCTATCTGACTTATTTCACTTAGCATAATGCCCTTGAGGTCCATCCATGTCAATGCAAATGGCAGGATTTCCTTCTTTTTATGGCTGAGTAATATTCCATTGTGTGTATCCTCTTTATCCAGTCATACATTGATAGACATTTAGGTTGTTTCCGTATCTTGGCTATCATAAATAATGCTGCAAGGAACATAGGGGTAGATTTATCTTTTCAAATTAATATTTTTGTTTTCTTCAGATAAATACCAGAAGTAGAATTGCTGGGTCAGATGGTGGCTCTATGCCCACTTCTCAGCCCATGATAAAGCCCACTTTCACATGATGGAAGCAGTTTGGCTGAGATTGTCCTTAGGGCCCCATGGTCACTGGGCATCTCACTTGTGGCTTCAGTCACTCAGTTTTGGTGGCTATATTTATAATTTTTTGAAGAACCTCTCTATTGTTCTCCACAGTGGCTACACCAATTTACATTCCCACCAACAGTGCACAAGACTCCTTTTTCCCACATCCTTGCCAACACTTGTTATCTCTTGTCTTTTTGATAATAGCCATTCTAACAAGTATGAGGTGATGTCTCATTGTGGTTTTGATTTGCATTTCCTTCATGTTAGTGATTTTGATTAATGATGTCATTTTCTATTCTCTTTCCCTGCTTTGTTTCTTCACAGCACTTACTTTTTAGCAGCAACTTTATATTATGTATTTATTCATTTACTTGCTTATCATGTTCCATCTAGACTAGAATGTAAACTCCATGAGGGCAGGGATTTGGTCTTGTTCCTTGTTGTATCTCTAGCACCCGAACAGCATGTAGTATGGTATATATTAGGTACTCAGTAAATATTTGTCAAGTGAATAATGACAAAATTAATTCTTTCAAATTGTTCAACACCAATTTCTTTTATGTAACAGTGATAGACAAGCAAGAGCTTTAGCTCTCAGAGTAGGATTATAGCAGGATGCCCGAGCTCCATTCAGCATGCCAGGATGAAGGAGGATGAGCTGAGGGGCACAAGGAAGGGGACCCTGTTCAGTGGTAGCAATTCTAATTTGTGTCCAAACCAGGGAATGGCAAATCCAGTCCAGCCCAATGCAGATGTTGGTTTTAGGGTGAGGAAACAATGGAATGGGAGCGCCAGAGTGTAGGGACACAGCTTTATAACTATCAGGTGAAGAGTGTACACTACAGGTCTCTAAATAGCAAACAAGGTTATCCAGGGAAACTATCAGATGTTCTGAAGCAAAAGAAAATGTGCTAAGCCCACAGGAGACCTACCACCTTAACGCCTATCTCCTTAATTTCAGTGTAGGATCACGGCTGCCTGCAGATGGCTTCATGCTCAATCCAGTATCAGATGTGGGATGTACTGGAGCAGGTATTGTGGGAAATGCAAAGATAAAACAAAATTTCTATTTTCAAAGTTCCTATAGACTTATAGGAGATGATAAGACACAGCTAATAAAAATAAGAGCATTACATAACATGTAACCTGGTCCTCAGAGAGTCATGGAATCGTAGCAAATTATATCTGCAAAGAGGTTATTTCTGGATTGTGTTTAAATATAGAACTAGTCTCTTGAGTACAAGAAAAAAGAACAATTTACCAGTCACAAATCTCTTCATCTGTAAAATGTAAGCTTTAAACAGAATTCTTCTTTATGTTTCCTTCCAGTTCCAAATTGCTATCATTCTTAATTCACATATATGTATATACATGTACATATTTAGATAGATAATAAAATATGATTAATTTGGAATTGGCTAATCTGGAATTTATGATCAACCATCAAAGTGAGCCTAGCTGAATTTTAATTTTGCTCTAACAGAGACATCAGTAGCCTGTTCACTAAACAGTGTAAACCAATTATAAAAGGAATGCTCACAAAATTTAAAGAACAAACTGTTTTCAAAGCATTCAGAACTCCTATTTGTGAACAAATAGCTGAAGTAGACATCAGCCACTTGGACTAGTGTTTTGATATACTTCATACAGATCCCTGAGCTAGGGCCCAATGGACAGAAGGGGGTTGACACACCAGTTCCCTGACCCTCACCTCCATTCAGAGCATAGAAGTCAGCTTGATTTGACTGAAGAAGACAGAGGACATCATATCCAGAAGAACCATGGCCTTGCTGCTTATTCCTTGAACCTCCTGCTGTATTTCTTTTTCTGATAGTAAAAAGTGCTATGCAAAATGTGCACCGAAACGATGTATTCTTTTTTTTATTGACAGATTATTATGTAAAATCCATTCATTTGGAAAGATTTATCAAATGTCTACCGTGCAGGAGGCACTAATACATATCCTTGTCACATGATGGATTTTTCAGTGCCACATGTTTATTTGTCCACAGCTCTTGAAAATATGCTAGAAGAATATCTCATTATTACATAATTCTAATGGGAATTTTAATTACATTGCCTCAAAAGGCTGCATGTGGACCTCAGAGGCAAATGGGAATGTTACCAAAAATAGAAACTAAGGTGATTAGAAATAGAAAATTTAGCAAAACTTTTAGGATGAAGGTCAGAAAAGCAGAAATTCAGAATGAAATGCAAATTGAAAAAAGCCAAGAAGGAAATGGAAAAGGAGATCATGGAAATCATACAACTAGAAATCTTCGCTATAACTCAGAAAAATAATAAAGTGAATCATGAAGAAGAGGTGGATATGGGAAAGCAGAAATAGGAGTCATACAACCTATCAGCCGCTCTCTGTGGCTGAGTCAAAAGACAAATCAAGATAGGCCATGGTCCTCAATCTCCCTTGAACACATTGAGGTCATTTCCAACTTGGTGTCTTTCCTAATGCTACTGTCCTCACCCACTGCCTGACTTTTCAGATACTGGTCACTCTTTAGAGCACTGTTTCCAAATCTCCATGTGTTCACCAACCTGCAAGCTCTCAGAACCCCATCCTTTTGGGTTTTTATGGAGGCTTCATTACGTAGCACAATTGATTAAATCATTGGTCACTGACCATCTGTGATTGATTCAACCTCCAGCCCCTAGACGCTCTCCCCTCCCCTGAGGTCAGGGGGTGGGACTGTAAGTTCCAACCCTCTAATCATTTCCTTCTCCTGGCAATCAGCCTCCATCCTTTGGTTACACAGGAGTTTTCCAAAAGCCACCTTATTAACATAATAAAAGACATCTTTCTGGTTCTCATCACTTAAAAAATTCCATGGGTTTTAGGAGCTCTCTGCCAGGAAAGGGGACAAAGATCAAATATATATTTCTTATTATAAATCGCAATATCATATTATCAAATTCTGCTGATGTTTTCAGATCCATCCCTGCCTCTCCTTAAGCACAGTTTTTACCTTGGCTCAGGCCTTAGCATCCCCACCCAGGTTCTATGGTCATTTCCTAACTGGTTGCTTTATATCTGGTCTCACCTTTTTCCAATCTGTGCCATATAGAGCTGGGGATAATCTTTCTAAAATGCAAATCTATTTGTGTCATCCCCCTTCCTAAATATTGTAATGACTTTTAATGCCTAAAGGATAAAGTCCTAACTTCCTTGCATGTCATTCAAGGACCCTCATAATCTGGTCCCTACCTTTCCTTTTAACATCAACTTTGGCCATTTACCTATACATCATACCTTCTAACCATGCTAAAATTGTCAGACTTTGAAATACCATGCCATTTCATAAATAAAACCATATTTGACTCTGTATCCATTTAAACTATTGAGTTACCTCCAGACCTAACTCAAGGGCCAATTTCTTTCTTGACCACCCCTGCAAGGCTGATACTTTGGTCATCACTAGGCCTGGTAATTGCCTTCAATCTATTTGTTCATATACCCATTTTACCAACTGGATCTTTACTCTCAGAAGGGTAGAAAGGGACATAGCAGATTCTGGTATGGAAATAGAGTACACAGTTTGTCATCTAGTTTATCAGCATCATCATAATAACCACTCAAATGTTTGTTGAATACTGGTAAGTCAATGATGAGTTTACAAGAAAAGGAATTTCAGGGAAGAGAACAGCAGGAACAAAGGCTCAGAAGTAGCAGTGAACTTGCAGTAGGCTGAGACTAGCCCAAGGTGTTGTTTTTCTGACGTTGCTAAATTGCAGGTTTTTATAAAGGGGCTAAAGGTGAGGAAAGGAATCAGTTTGAACAAGCAGTGAGTCAATGAGTAAAACATGAAATGAAACAGAAAAATAACGCAAAGATTTGTGCCTGGGAGGCTGGCAGATTGGCAGCACCTTAATAGAAAACAAGTCTGATTGCACATTCAAACCAGTTCTCATCATCTGAGTTTGAAAAAAATGTCTAAGAAGGAAAACTGAATGGTTACCTACAAACTACCTATAAATGTCCTTTCCAATCTGAGGGCTTATGCCACCTGGTGGCAGTTTACTCAATTTTAGCTTCAGCTCTTTAAAGTGGTGTCACTATAAATTTGTACCTGCAAACCTTAGCACAGTTCCAGGAACAGAGCAGCTACTTAAACATTTTTTGATGAATAGATATATGAGTTGAATGTATAAATCAATGATTAAACAAGACAAAGCTCTGTGGTGAAAAGAGCTCTGACCTGAGGATCAAGACAGTAAACATACAGCTCCACATTATTACCTGTGGATGACCCTAAGAAAGTCAACAGATCTCTGGTTCTCAACACTGGTGTCTGTAGACTCTCTAAGTAGATGATCTCTAGTGTTGTGTCCAGCACTAACATTATTGACTTTATATTGGGACTTCAGTATGCTCATCTGGAAAAAAAATTAGGTAGTCAAAGTTGATGATATGTAAAAATCCCTTAACATTATATTATTTGGTTTTGAATAAGTATATATGGAAAAAAGGAAAAGTCCATTGTCATGCAAGAGCCACAGAAATAAGAGATAGGATACTAAGACTATTGGAGCTGAAAAATAGGGGAATTTAGAAAGGGCATGTGTGTGCTTAAGGAGTGAGGTATGAATAACTCTAAAATGGTGAGGGATAAGAAGACCATGAAGGATCATCTATTTTGCAAATGTGTGTGTGAACATATTGGGAGGACAGAGAATGTGGTTGAGAGTCAATGGCAGGAAGTATTAACATTATTAAAGTCTCTGTAGTCACTTCTGGGTTGGAGCTTGAATATAGATAAAACTGTTTATGATTTGATACAATGGCTATTTTTCAGATAAAAAGTTTCACATCTTAAATTCAGTTACAAGGGGGGTGGTGGGAGAGGAACAGGGGACTAGAAACAGTATACATTCTTGAGTACATATTGCCACCTAGTGGATGAATGTGCATAACACACAAAACATTTATAAAGGGAAAGACAAAGGAAGACATTAAGAGGTTATGACCATGATGCTAGTGTTAAAGCTTTGTTTATGCTCAGTGAAGGCCAGATATCATAGGTGATCCAAACCTGAATCACCACTCTTTTAGAATGCCAGACTAGATTTTAATATACATTTTCAAAGTATTCTGATAAACAATATCAGAGGCTTTCAGCAACGAGAGAAAGTATTATGAGTGTTCTTACCTCTGCGTTAGATACTAAAGTCTCATTAATACTAATGAAATTTATGTCCATGAATTTCCAATAAAACATAACTTACAATAAGGCAGAAAGAGGGTTCTCAAGGCAGAGATTAGGGATTCAAATCTTGACTCCCCAGGGTGCTAAGAGCTTTGATATGAAGTCTAGAACCAATTATATTTTTGGCATAATAATCTTGAGTTTCCCTTCATCTGAAAGCAAATATTAGAGTAGGGATATACAGAGACAATGGATGGAAGTTGGGTCATTTATGTATTGAGGTCATGTTTATGGAGGGATTTCCTAGTGGTTCAACTTGGAGGGGCACAACAGTATCCTTCTCATTGGATAACTCCGTAAGAATCTTCTGGTATTCTGTAGACAAGTATAAACCTATTTACTAGGTCTTCTCAAAGGAATAATAAAATTCATGCTATTGTTGTTTAAGATTTTATTTATTTGAGAGAAAGAGAGAGCATGAGCAGGGGGAGGGGCAGTGGGAGAGGGGGAGAGAATCTTCCAGCAGACTCCCCTCTGAGCGAGGAGCCTGATTGGGGGCTTGATCCCAGGACCCCGAGATCATGACCTGAATGGCAGATGCTTAAATGACTGAGCCACCCAGGTGCCCCAAAATTCATTCTATTGTAATGACATTAGAAGTCCAAGGAAAACTAGTCTGGGGCTTTATTTCTTGCTATGTTTAGGTAGTATCCCCATCAAGGGACTTATCCATCCACTTATGAACACCTCTAGATAGGGAGCCCAGTAACAAATGCGCTTCTTCTTTGTTGGGTCTGGAATTTCTTTATCTAACCCTTCTTATAAGCTAATAAATTAGCTAATAAACAGCCTATCACTGTTTCATGGATGTTGGCAGAAGACATGAGATGCCTGAGTCAGGGACAAAAGACTTCATTATTCACAATTAGCAAGTAGGATGAACACTACATTTGAGCTAGTTTCCCTAGCTGCCAAAGTCCCATGGGGGCACCAGAGAGGGACCTAGGTATATTCTTGTGTACACAAGTTTATGTCCTACGATAAGAATACTGAATTTTGGGAATTTACCACTTTTATAATATAATAAGTGGTAAGGAAGTATGCCTTTTTCCAATGGGATCAAGCAATGCCTGCCTGGTCCAAGTTGGGAAGAGAAGCTTTAAATTTAGATCAGATTGGACTCAATATTCTCAAATTTACTACAAGCTTGAAACAGGAAAGTCTAATGATGGGTAAAAAAAAAAACAAAAACAAAAAACATGACTGAAAGCCCGAAGATAGATCTCTATTGCAAACATTCTTTCTTTATACTACATTAATATATCATTATTTAAATAAATTCAACTAAATGAGGATATACAAGTACCTGGTGACCCGTGGTTCTCAAAGTTGGCTTTGAAATGCACTGATGCCTGGTCCTAACACTCCCACCTGTCATTCTAATTGAATTGGTTTTGGGTGTTATTTATTTAAAGATTTTATTTATTTGAGAGAGAGAGAAAGAGCACAAGTGGGGAGAAGGGAGAGGGGCAGAGAGAGAATCCCAAGCAGACTCCATCATGCGACCTCAGAGCCTGACATGGGGCTTGATCCCATGACCCTGAGATCATGATCTGAGCTGAAATCAAGAGTCAGATGCTTAACTGACAAGCGACCCAGGTACCCCTGGTTTTGGGTGTTTTTTAAAGTTTACCAGGTAATTCTATTCATGTAGCCAAGGTTGAGAACTACCGCTCTAGAGATTCTACCAAAACAAGACTCTAGAGAGTCTACCAAAACAAAACAATTTTACTATTTTACTTTCAAATATCAAGAGAGCTATTGAAAAGTTATTTAATTTTCATGGAAAAGACCTACCTATTTGACCTTCACTCTCTGGATCCCTGTCATAGTGATTTGATTAAATGGTTGTATTCATTTCATTAACAGGATGTAAATAAGTAAGTGCCATGGGGTCAGGGACCATGGCTCTTGTGTAATATAAAATAAATATTAAAATATATTATTACAGGAGTGAAAAAAATCAAGTTTTGCAAAATACATATTGGTCTCTAACATACGGCATTCCCATAGAAGACACATATTTTATTTTATTTTATTTTAATTTTAGATTTTATTTATTTATTTGTCAGAGAGAGAGCACAAGCAGGGGGAGCAGCAGGTAGAGGGAGAAGCAGACTCCCCACTGAGCAGGGAGCCCGATGTGGGACTCAATCCCAGGACCCCGGGATTGTAACCTGAGCCGAAGGCAGACACTTAACCGACTGAGCCACCCAGGCATCCTGAAGACACGTATTTTAAGGCAATAATTTAATGTTTTTTTGTTATACAAACTGGAAACCAGAAATTCCAATGTTTTTAAGAAACATGGCTGAACACTTTAAACAGATGTTCTTTCTTTAAAGAAACATGGCCGAACACTTTAAAACAAATGTTCTTTCTTTAAAAAGACATTAATGTATCACAATTATTTAAATTCAACTAAATATTGAAGATAGAAAACTACTTGGTAAAAAATGACAACACACACACTCCCCCCCCCAAAATGTTTTATAATCTTTATCTTTGGACTTTGTATTGGATCATTAAAAGATTCCTTCCCTTCTCCCTCCCTTTTTTCCTTCTATAGATATAAGTGATTACAATGTGTTAATCTTTGCTAGATATTAAAAATATCTAGCCAATGAGTAAGACCTGGTCCTTACTCTGACGGAGCTTACATTTACTAGTAGACAAGTAAACAGAACATTTAAAAATGAGTACACTGAGGACTATAAAAAGTGATGCACAGGATGCTAGCGAGGAAAATGACCAAGGAAAATGTTCTGGAAGAGAGACCACTTGTCTGAGCCTTAAAGAATGGTTATGAGTTATTCAAGAAAAATGAGTTTGAGAACTATGCACACAGAGCCAGCAATAGGTACAAAGCCAGGAGGCAAGATAAATCACCACTATGAAAGATAATGGTAAGACCTGCTGTGAACCCAATGACATCCAAAAAAAATTACTCATGTTTAGATACAGCAAAATTTTGTTATATGGTAGAAGGTAGACTTTGAACATTAACATGGCCCCTCACCCTGCCTAATGGAACAAAAACTACTGAGCTTCTTCTATATATGACCGGCGTACCACTCACTGAATATATACTACATTGACAACTGAATTTTGGTCATATCTCCCTAAGGAACTAGGGGGACACTGGAGTGCTATATCCATTCACCTAGGTGTTTATATTATATGTCCTTGGTGCTGCTTGTTTTCTAATTCAGTAGAAAGCCTAAGTGAAAGTAACCTTAAACCTAATTTGACTTCTAGTCTATCTTTGAATGCAAACCAACCTTTGTGACCTGACCTAGCTTAATGTATATTCTAGGAAATGAAAAAAAATGCAGAATGGCTAGAATATGTGATATCGATATAATGGGGAGTGGTGGAAATTGAAAAGGTAAGCAGGGGTGAGATCATAATAGCACTTATAAAAGTCAGTGAGCAGGTCTTTATCTTGGGGACAGTGGAAAAGCCATAAAGTAATTCAGAGGGATGTAATATGACCAGACTTGCATTTTAGAATAATCAATAATAGCAGTAAAAGAAGGGATTCAATGAAGGACTAGTTAGAAGGCTGCTCAAATGATGCACATGAGACATGATGATCTGAATATCTGGCAGCTGTGACAGAAACACAGGAATGGATGATAGATTTACAAAGGTAGAAGCATAGGAAAAGAAGAGGTGAAGGAAAGGGAGACACATTCAGAAACACTAAGATTTTTGGATGGGCAACTTCATGGAAAATGATTTCATTCTCTGAGATAGAACATGAGAGGGGAACAAATTTTGGAGGGAAAATGGTAACTTGGAGGATATTGTTTTGAGGGGCCCATAGGATATGTCCAACAAGGAACTTTTATACCCAAGTCTGAATATGTACTTGAAAGTATAAAATTGAAAGAATTAAGTTACCTTATGAATATGAAACATCAATTATGAAAACAAGGATGATGGGGGATAAGAAAATATAACTCTAAAACGTACTTAAGGAAAGTAAAGGAATAGGGAAGTACGTGTAAGATATAAATTGAAGCAACGTGCAATGCAAAACTAAGAATTAAGAAAATGGAAAACTCAATTGTTACCATTAACAAATCTATTTTCCACAAATGTTTCTCATGAAATGAAAATACTCTTTTTGTTGTTGTTGTTAGAAAGGAATGTGACATTCTGAGCTAAAGAGTCTGCTGGAAATTTTAGTTGTTTAATAAAATACACAACTGAACACCCCAGCCTTCTGAGAATTAAATAAAACAAAAAGCCTGCTCCAGATTTAGAAAGGACATAGTTTACCACCGGCATGTGGCACAAGGACTCGGGAAATACGATGTAAAGCATTTATTTCTCCATTAAAAAAAAAAATGCATCTAAGGAGAGTAGGAAAAGTCTGTCTCCACAAAATTGACATGCAATCATCATGAGTCCAAACTAAATGTGTTAACCTGGAAAAAGTAGTACTGGCAGATTCTAATTCCTTCACTAAGCAAGTATCTAGCACAGAATAATGCATTATTTGCAGCAGCTACCCCGTCTCTGAAATCACAAGTTTTAAAACACTGCCTACAATGGAAACGTAGGTGCCCCAGACCACAGTTCCCATAAACATATACAGTAAGCACATAAACCATGATTCCCATTCTTTACTGCACAATTTACAAAAACTTTATAGAAAGAAATCTATTAATTCCACTGCATCCAATATGTTTTGTGTGAATTTACATTTAGGGCAAAGAGGCTATGTATCATATATAACACATACAGATTTCTTGCTTGCCATTTAGCATGAACACTCAGATCCACACATACACACACACAAACACATAGATAACTGAGCAGTGCTTTCTTGAAAGCCCTGAACTTCCATAGGTTGGTGGCATTCTCTAAGAGTTCACAAAAAAGTAGGATGGATATATTCTAAGTATAACTTTAGGACAACCAAGTGAAAACCATATCAAATCCACTTTGGGATATAAAATGATGTAATTCATATGTAATTGACATCTTATCTTTCAGCTTCTGAATTGGTGGGTATTATTTATGTTTTTGTCATGTGTCACAGAATAAGCTTCTGTGAATTTTTCCCCAAAAAATCTACTTACAGAAAAAGAGTTACTAGAGATTCTGTAGAAGTGAGATAGTTCCAGGTGGGTGAGGGTTCCTAAATGCTTTTATATACTTGAACTACAAGATATTTGCATATAAAGTAGGACCAATACATTCATTAAGTTTAAATGCCCCTCCTTTTTTTTTTTTTTTTTTTGGTATAACTAAATACAGAGAATAGATTGGTTCAACTTTATATCAAGAAACAGAGCAGAGCTACTTGTAGAAATACTGCTTCCTAGTGGAAAGATCACTTTTTTTATTTGTTTTATAAAGCACTGTAGTATAGCATATTTAGTCACTATGCTATTATTCACAATTTAAAATTACAATTAAATTTTAGTTTGATACTTAGTACCTCCAAAATAATCAAGTCATGAACTCTTATCTGATTTACAAACTTAATTCCTCTTCTTAATAAAACGACAACCAATATTTCCTATGTGCAGTTAGTAGCAGTGCTTAGATTGAAAACAAAACTTACTAAAAATAAAAATTATCATTGTGATCATACCCCCAAAGTCCCAGAAACCTATATATAAATGCTTGAGAGTGACAGAGATCTTATAGAGATAATAAGATATGATGATTTAACAACCTAGTCATTATGTTTCTGAGTTATGAATCAGTATTTTTCACTCAGTAAAACAGCAAGGAGACTTTTCATTAAATACTCTGAAGCAGATAATCTAAAATCACAGATAATCAAATATAATTTTTATTTGGTTTTAGAAGATTTTGGTACATAAAGTGAAATATGGCCACCTAATACTCTTTTTTTTTAAGATTTTATTTATTTGAGAGAGAGGGCGAGGGAGCACGAGCGAGCAGGGGGAGGAGCAGAGGGAGAAGCAGACTCCCCGCTAAAAAGGGAGCCCAACATGGGGCTCAATCTTAGGACCCTGGGATTAGACCTGAGCAGAAGGCAGACACCTAACTGATTGAGCCACCCAGGTGCCCCAGCCACCTAATACTCCTGTAAATTTGTAAACTTCAAAAAAATAATGCACAGAAGAACTGGAAAATTATCAACCTTTCTAAATGTGTGAAATTATTCTTTATCTTTATAGTTATCATTAAACAGAAAAGTTTTTTGCATGAGTTTGAAATTATTGTCCTATGCTTTGTGTTTAATGCCTTTCGCCAACTGGAAGAAATGAGGTATTTTATTTAAATTTTACACTGAGCTACGAGTTGCATAGAAGAATTCAACTAAATAAGGTATCAGGTTGTGACAGCTATACAACATAAATCACAGTATTGAAATTGCTGGCTTATTGATTGCCACCTTTCACTAGATATTAAACATCTGAAAGGCTACGACTATATTTTTTTTAACCTATCCTTGTATCTCAACAAAATTTTGGCTGAATGTATGAATGGATGATATTAACAAAAAGTTGAAAATAAAAATTAACTTAGATAGCTTTGATTAACTATAAAATCTGAAATGAGATTTTAAGTCATAAGATATGGGTTCAAATCTTATTTTACCACAAATTATATGATTTTAAGCTCCAACGAGACTCAGTTTTCTCACCTGAATAAAAAGAGTAACAACTGACCTATGTATTTCAGAGTAGCTATAAAGGTAAAATGAGATAATGTATGTAAAAGTCCTTTGTAAATACCTAACAAATGTAATTTTCCATTATTCTACTACATGTTCAGTTAGAAACAAATGTATAATAAGAAAATTTTTTAAGATGCAATATAACTACTCACATTAAAAATAACATGTCATATATTACATGTCACACCATTTTCTCCCAAGTGAAAACAGCTTGACTCCTCTCTTCAGCCTACAAATATACTTAAAAGTACTGATCAAAAAAAAAAAAAAAAAAAATACCCCTTCCTTTGAGATACAACCCCCAGTACTTTATTTTCTCTAGTAAATACTATCAAAGAAGAGAGGACACTTATGCATCCTCCTCCTCAATGCACTGAAATCAGACTCTGCCACCATTGCTTGTAGAACAGCTTTGATATGGTTAATCCACTGGCTTCCTTCTCAGTCCTCATTTTATTCTATCTCTGAAAATTTCTTGTACCTTGTATCTCTGGAAATTCTGAGTACCTCTCACATTCATACTGGCTACTTTCTTCAAAATAAGTATACTCTGTTTTTTCCCCCCTTATTTCTAATGATTCATCTTTTTTTTTTTTTTACTGGTTCAGCTTCTTATTCTTCAAATGTAGGTGTTGTATGAGGTTTCACACTTGAACCTCCTTTTTCTCACCCTGTAGTTCTGTCTAGATGATTCAGCCTACTCCAACAGATTCAGGCCTCATTTCTGCATAGCCAACTTCTAAATCTGTATCTTTCTCCCAGCTCCCACCAAGATGTGACGTCTGTATTTCTAGTTATTGACCAAATATTTCCATCTGGATATACTTCAGTCTGCATGTCAAACTCATTATTCTTCTCCCTTTTCCCAAACATCTTCCTTCCCCTTGTTGCTGTCGTTGATAGTCAACCAAGCAGAAATCTTGGAGTCATCAATGACTTCTCCACTCTTCCTCACCTGTCATCTTCATTATCTATTAAGAGGATCTACTGATTCCATGTCTGAAATGTCTCTTCATCTACTCTCCTCCATCTTAATTCCACTGTCTTCATTGTTTCTTTTTAAAAGTATTTTGCCTCTTAAAAAAGTCGCTCTGCTTTGGTCTCTCACAATTTAAATCCATCCTGTTACAAATGACACTAAGGAAATAAAAACACTCCCCTACTTTTTATGCCTACTCTTTATCCAGAAAATCAACTCTAAACTCTTTGACATGGCATTTGAGACTAACTAATCTCTTTCCAACCTGTTTTTCTAGTAACTTCTGCCTACACCCTTCTCTCTCTAGAACATGTTTTACACTTTCAATTTCATGCCCTAGTTCATGGTGTTCCCTCTACCTGTTATGGTTGTTCTTCATTTATCAAAAGCCTGTACATCTTTTGGGCCCATGTGATATATCATTTTCTCTATAGCACTTTCCTGACCCTTCCTTCTTCTGTACTCTTCCACTGCTATCAAAATTAAAGTATTATAAGTGTTTATCTCCTCCACTGCATTCTCAAGGAGAAAAGGTCTTATTCACTTTGATTCACTTATGTTTCACACAATGCCTGACAAATAGGATATACCCAGTAAATAATGAACTGAAGAGACCTATTCCTGATTTATATAATGAACAGAACAAACTTTAAGAATAATCCTCATCTAGATTTTACTAGAATCAAGTGAAAGTCATTTGGCTTTGGAGAATAGTGAAAATATACCTAAAGATGAATTATCCATTGTAATCCTTTTGGTTTTAAGTAAATCAAACAGCTAAATTTCTCTCTTGTAGTCAGTTTAGAAGGAGGCAAGAAATAGTTGTATAAAAATCCAGTCAAGTATCTGTAAAAATACATAGAAAACAAATATAAGATTCTTACTAGTGCTATTACAATATCAAGGTAAGGATCATTAAGCCTACTAAAGTCTTTGGTATATTAAAGAGTTAAAGACATTGTGAAGATTAAAAATAATATTAATTCAGTTAAGAGTAAACTTAAGGAAAATTAGATATATGCTAACGGGTCAGCACTAAATCACTGTCATGAAATATTTTTGTATAACTCTAAAAAAAAATCTGAAATAAATACTAATTTAATGAAATTATACTCAGTCTTACTCAATGACTACAGATCGTGTATCAGCAAATTATAGTCTGTGGGCCAAACCTGCCTGGTCCCTCACCTGTTTTTTATAAATAAAGTTTTATTGAAACACAGTCAAACTCATTTGTTTGTGTTGTTATATCTGCTTTTGCTCTATAATGGCAAAGCTAAGTAGTTGAGACAGAGACTGTATGCACCACAAAGCCTAAAATATTTACTATCTACCCTTTAAAGAAAATTGGCCAACCCTTGCTATAGATAATCACTTGCAAATCTAGTTGAAAACCAAGCCAGTTTGGATATGTGAGGACTTTTTATTATCCTAGAATTTAAAATCTTTATGCAAAGATTTCTTCTCAAAAATCAAAAGAATAAAAAAGAAAGGTATAAAGGTGTTATGATAGGAAATATACTGATGTCAAGTACATAGGTGATAAATGGTATACATACAGGATTTTTTAAATAAATGATTTTATTTTTATTTTTATGTGCTGGCCTGATTATTCTTGATTAACTAGGAAAAGGAGTGGCTATTCTTTATATTAGAGCATGCCCCTAAAAATTAACTTTTCTACCTCTATTGCTTCACTAAAAAGTAGAAACTTAATTCTTCCTCCAAGAATAAAGGGGTAAAGTTAAATATAATTAGTTATTTTTAAAAATGAGGGGAGGGAAAGGTGGAAACAGGAAGGAGAGAAGTAAAGGGAGAGAAAGAACCTACTGTACCTCATTCTCTAATTGATATGAAGCCAATCTGTGTACCAAAATTAAGGCCATCTCGGACATGGGAGAAAAACTTGTCAGGATGGCAGGATGTACAGAGGTTAAGATCTTGGTTCAGGTCCTGGATATTCTGTGGTAGAATTCCTCCCCGTTCTAGAAGAATCCTTAGGATAAAGATTTTTCAAAAGATACCAAGAGTTTATTTTACCAATAGCCAAAGCAGTAAAAAATATATACATCTGGATACTGGTGTAAAAGAATTCTGGGAAAGATTTGCTTGAAACAATGCAAATTGGTTTTCAGATATAAAACATGAAAAAGTCAAGAAATGGAAGACTTTATCACCCTTAATCTAAGTTCATATATGAACTGTAAAACCTTCTATATTGTCCTGCAGACATGACCTGGGTACAGAATTTTATAATCAAAATCAAGTACTTATTTAGAAGAAACTTCTAAAGTTACCAGGGTATTTGCAGAAAGATTCATTTGGTTCAGACAGAGCATGCTTTTTAGTCATTTGGCCTTCCCATCTCTTGTCCTCCTATTAAAAAATTTTTCACAGAGAGGTTGCTTCTCTGTAAACACTTTACAATATGAAATATGACTATAAATTAGTGATACTAATTCCACAAGTTACATTTAAGAATCAACTTCAATCCTTTCTACTTATGTGCTAAATCATGCAGAATCTGGGCAAGGTTTTGTTGACGAATAGAAACACAATTCAGATCAGACAATTTTCTTTTTTAGAAAAGACAAATAATGGCTTTTAATAGCAAAATTTCATAATTCAAAATTGAAAGGGACCATAAAAAGCTTGAAAGTGACTATGTGCTTATATTATCTAACATTTTTGCTAAGAAATATATTCCTCTAGTTAATTAGAGAATAAAAATAATTTTAAAATATCATCTTCCTGATAGTTTATTACATTAGAGATTTTAGCTGAAGAAGGGCTATGAAGTACATGCAACTTTTCTATATGAAGTTTAAGTAGATCTCTCAAAACTATATGCCAAATATATCTTCCTTCACTTTAAAGTCAGTTAAGACATAACAGGAAAATTTGTTAGTTAAACGTAGATGAGAATATATTTCATAATCAAAATAAGTTTTTATATATATGTATATGTCAGCTACTTATTTATCTGCCACCTCAATTTTTCTTGGAGTTACTAATTGTTGTCTAAAATAATTTTCATTTTAGAAACAATAAGCAATAACCAAACTTGCAGTTCTGGAATGAAATCAAACATACCTGGTGGCTTTACGAATGTCAACACAGGGATTTGGTGAATCAAATAACCGTACACATTCAGGATCAAGATTATGAAATCCCTTTGCTGATTCCCTTGGCAGAGTAAAACAGCAAGGTCCTACTGAAGGTCCCAGTACAACAATAATGTCTTCCAAACTACAGCCATATTCTGTGATCATAGCATTCACTGTAGCCATAGCAATACCTAACAAAGTACCCCTCCAACCTGGTAAATAGGAAGAAAAAGAGATAAGGGAAGTTATAACATTTCACCTTGATTTATATCTAACTTAAAAATGAGCAGAGTCAGTTTCTTTTTTTCAAAGTCAGAAATAGCAAATGAATCACAAAATCAATTAATTAAGCTAAGTAATCAATTAACTAAAACACTGGTTTTTAAATGAGGTACACTATGAAAAGCATCTGACATGGGAGAGATACTTAATGGGAGGTCCTTTCCACTTCCTTTAAAAATATTCTACACTTTCAGTTTCCACTGGGATTATACCATGTTAGTCTTCTTCCTCTCCTTCACTTTTTATTCACATTTCTTTAAATTGGGGGGGAAATATACATAGCATAAAATTTACCATTTTAACTCTTTTTAAGTGTATACTTCAGTAGTATTAAATATATTCACATTGTTGTGCTACCAAGTTCTAGAACTTTTTCATCTTGCAAAACTAAAACTCTATGCCCATTAAATAACAATTCCCCCTCGCCACTTTCCCCCAGCACCCCCGCACCCACCATTCTACTTTCTGTTTCTATGAATTTGACTACTTTAGATACCTCATATAAGTGGAATCTTACAGTGTCTTTTTGTGACTGACTTATTACATTTAGCATAATGTCCTCAAGGTCTTCATTCAGGTGTTAGGATTTCCTTCCTTTTTAATGCTAAATAATATTCCATTGTATGTATATATCACATTTTGCTTATCTAATCACCCATCTATGGACACCTAGATTGCTTCCACCTCTCTGCTATTATGGATAATTCTGCTATAAGCACGGGTGTGCAAGTATCTTGTCAAGATCCTGCTTTCAATTCTTTTGGATAGACACCCAGAAGTAGAATTGCTAGATCATATGGTAATTCTATTTTAAAATTTTTGAGGAACCACCATACTATTTTCTATAGCAGCTTACCACTTTACATTCCCACCAACTGTGCATCAGAGTTCTAATTTCTCCACATCTTCACCAACATTTGTTATTTTTTGTTTGTTTTTTTTAGTATTAGCTATCCTAATGGGTGTGAGGTGATATCTCATTATAGTTTTGATGGCATTTCCCTAATTATTAGTGACATTAAACATCTTTTCACCATTTGCTTACTGGCCATTTGCTTATCATGTTTGAAGAAATGTCTATTCAAGCCCTTTGCCCATTTTTAACTGAGTTGTTGATATTTTCTGTTGTTGAGTTGTAGGAGTTCTTAATATATTCTGGACATTAACCCCTTATCAGATACATGAATTGCAAATATTTTCTCCCATTCCATGGGTTGCCTTTTAACTTTGTTGACTGTGTCCTTTGATGCATAGTTTTTTAATTTTGATGAATTCCAATTTATCTGTCTTTACTCTTGTTTCTTGTGCTTTTGGTGTTGTTTCTATGAAACCATTGCCTAATCCAAGTTCACAAGGATTTACACTTTGTTTTCTTTGATAAGTTTTATAGATTTAGCTCTTACATTTAGGTCTTTAACCTATTTTTTTTTTAAAGATTTATTCATTTGAGAGACAGAGAGAGACAGAGAGAGCACACAAGCAGGGGGAGAGGCAGAGGGAGAGGGAGAACCAGGCTTCCCGCTGAGCCAGCCAGGAGCTTCATGTGGGGTCGAACCCAGGACTCTGGGATCAAGACCTGAGCTGAAGGCAGATGCCCAACCATCTGAGCTACCCATGTGCTGGGTCTTTAACCTATTTTGAGTTAATTTTTATATATGATGTAAGATAAGGATCTAACGTCATTCTTTTGCATGTGAATATCCAGTTTTCTCAGCACTATTTGTTGGAGACTGTCCTTTCCCCACTGTATACTCTAGGCACCTTGTTAAAAATCTTCTGATCATATATGCAAATGTTTATTTCTGGGCTCTTTCTTTTATTCCATTGGTCTATATGTCTGTCTTTATGCCAGTACCATACTGTTTTGATTACTGTGGCTTTATGACAAGTTTTAAAAATCAGAAAGTGTCAGACCTTTAACTTCATTCAAGAGTGTTTCATTTTGACAGCTTTGATCTTTGGTATTTAAAAATAATGTTTCAAAACCTAAGAAATAACAAATAAGATTCTCTTTTTGTATCTAGGAAATAAGACTCAAATGTTAAATAACTTTTTGATACTGTCAAATCATAAATCTGACTGCTAGACATCCAATCCTATAAGTTTAGCTAGATCAAAAGAAAAATATGCCACTTCCTTATCTTTTGTCTAAAAAGCAAAGTAGTCAAAGATTTACAAGCAGAAGGAACTCTAAAAGATCATCCCTCATTTCACAAAGTTATAACCACAGGATAATCCAAATAGCATTTTAAAATACCTTCAGAAAACAAAATTCCATAACCTTAACACAATATTTAAAAATCCTTTGTTCTTAACTATACAGAATAGTTAAAGGCACTAGACTACAACATACTAAACTAAATGCAGTTTTCCAAACATATCTTGCTTCTTAACTCCATACCTTTACACATGCTGCTGCACCTTCATCTTCAATGAATACCTTTCTCCGACATGCCGTATCTTCCTATTTCCCATTGCCTAGACTTCAAGGGTTCTCAACCAGAGGCAGTACCACTCCCTTTGGAGTGCTCTGAAAAGCATGTAGGAGCTTTTTTTGTTGTTATTACAACAACTGGGGGTGCTACTGGCATTAGGAATTTTGAAAGCCAAGCAAACTGCAATATAAGATTATCTTGCCCAAAATGTTAATAGCGACCCTGCTGAGAAACCCTGGCACCTAGTCAAGTCCTACAAATTCCTCAGGAATCAGCCTGGGTATTGCTTCCTTTGGGAATTCTACTCTGATTCACATAATTTGACTTAGGTACTGCTTTTATCTGCTCCTATAATAAAAGTATCCTGTCTCTATCCCTATTTTTACACTTAGTACCATGTAAAGTAATTAACTGTCATGCCCAGCAGAAAGAAATTATAATTTTTCCTATACTACAAAACTGGTAAAATCCTAAATGCTTAATTAAGTATACTTACCAGAGTGAGCAACACCACATGCTTTCCTGACAGGATCAGCAAAAACAATTGGTATACAGTCAGCAGCAAGAGCTGCTATTGTGACTCCCCTCTGATTTGTGGTGATTCCATCATAAGATTCAGGTTCTTTCCTTTCCATAATCCAGACATCACTGGCATGATCAGTCTAATACCAAAGATGTGTGATAAAAATATTTTGAAAGAAGAATTTCTCATACCATAAGCTTTTTCTGAAAATACTCATTTTGTATAAAATTATATAACTAGTTTAATATTACTAATAAGCATTAAAAATATCACTTCTATGGTAAAATACCAAATTTACTTGTCATTTAACTTTTGGTGTTATAATTTCTGCATATTTTATGCAAAGGAAAACAGACTTTAACACTTAACAATTTAATAAAGTCCATCACAAATATCTCCTACTAGAGATGGGTAAATCTCTACTTGCAGCACTTTCCATAAAGTACTATTTATGGAAAGAAGTTAAATTAATTACCAAATTAAAGATATTTTTACTTTTCCTGACCCAAATAAACCTAGAATTCTGTAAGAAACAAAGCATCAATAGAGATCCTAGTTCCTCCGAATGCTGATTTAGAAAATAATGGCCTTTCCCACCATTCTGGAATCTTCCTTCTAAATCAAAAAGTGCAGTGGTACTATAAGAATTGACTACTTTTAGATACATTGAACTTCAGGTGAAAGATACCTATCATAGAATTGATTTTTAGGCTATAGTGTACAGATCTAAGAAAAACAACCATAAGCATTATCCTAAAATTTTAGATAAAACACAAGATGCAAAAGTTAAATAGCTTGATTAAAGTCCATGTAGTCATTAGCACAGTCAAGAATATATTTTAGATCTTCTAAAACATGAAACAAAATTTTACCTTTATTCGGTAAAATTTCTCCACATTAAATCCTGCAGCATTCCCCAACCTACGCAGATTTTCTTGAACAACGACCTTGGGATCTCTCCTTTTGGAACTACTGAAGAGATTGAATGAGCTAAGAGTTGGGATGTAAGATATTCCACCTGTTCTTGTAGTAAATCCATGTAAGAAAATATCTGTTGAATAGAAGTAATAAAGATTAAAAATACACTATATAAAAGACTATAAAATGTTACAAACCCAGTGTCTCACTAAGACTTTCTATGATCACCTCAAGCTGCATGTTTTCCTGGCTTCCAATTTCTACAGCACTGTGTACCTCATGTGTTCTTGTTACATATGGCTTTGTGTTTTCTTTACCATCCCCATGGGATTATTGCTCTTCAGAGTATCTTCTGTCCCCTTTGTTTTTGTTATTCCTAACAGCATATAGCCCACACTATATATCATTTAACCAAGAAGTAAGATTGACTTTCTAAAATTTCATTCTTCTGTGAAGGTGCCAATGAGTTAAGGTATCAAAATTTCTAAATAGGAGATGCTTAGGGTCATAAATCTCATTTTAAAGGAAGGCTGGGGGATTTGTCTTAAAACTGAATTTGCATAAAACAAATTTATTTATTAAGGGTGGCTCTGAAGGGACTATCCCTTGATATCCCTTGACATCCCTCACACTCCCATGTTGCAACTGATGCCAATGAGCTCATAAACCTATAGTCTACAAAAGAAAGGAGGGAAAAAAAGGCGAACAACCTCTAAAGAAAGACTAGTTTTTCATGTATACAGTAGAAACAACAGTGTTTAACATACCTGAGATCAAAGGAGATGTGATAATGGTTAACTCTCCTTTCAGTGCTGGCAGACTTCTCAAATATGTTTGTATTTCATTCTGGATTGCTTCTACTTCTTGAGCTGTGATCATGTCTATTTCAGTGGATTGTTTCAGAGGAACTCCCCTCAAAGTCACCTGTAAGTCTTCAAACTCAAAACTGTAAACATTGGTGAAGAGTTGATCAATAAAAGCCTTCAGTAATGTCTTCCGGTGCATGGGTACAATTACCTTAATGCTGCTCAAATTTTTTTCATCAATTTTTTGCTTAATAGTATACAAGGAGGCAGCCATACTAGGATTGCTAACAGTCTCAAATTCTCTCAAGAGAGTTGATAATCCATTGCTTGCTTCTAATTCACAGTTATTATGTGCACCATTCCTTTCACAGCTGATGTTATTGCAACACATTATGCAAAGAAACTTGGCCTTGGCAGCATGGTGGTATCGGATAGCATTCAATGTCTTCAGTAATGCCTGATGACTATTTTTCTGAGAGTTACATTTCAAACCAAAGAAATCAATCAACACTGCTTCTGCCATCCTTCAATACGGTACAAAGCCCTTCAAAGAAGATTTCTGTACCTCCTAGAAATCACCTATAAAGAAAAATTAGCCTAAGAATGCAAAATTATATCAATCTTCTCATAGTTACAAATTTGTACCTACGTTTTTTAAAAAAAAAAAAGTTTCACTGATCTAAAAACGTAACAAAATAGTAGATCTAGGCGATTCCAAGCAAAGATAGTCCATTATTTGTCCTAAGAGAACCATAAGAGTGGAACCATCTCTTAATTCATTTTGTGAAAGTGATTTGTACATCTTTCCAGCAGAACAACAGTTACTCTGTGTGTGCGTGTGTGTGTGTGTGTGTGATGTTTTTTCATACAGCAAATTTTAAGTAGGGAATTACTTATTAACTTAGACAAAGTCCTGCTTTTTAATTACAGGGTGTCAATTTATCTTATATGTATATCATTAATCCTGACATGACTGGCATGTTAGGTCATACCCTTCATATGAAATATCGGGGCCTTCAATAGGTTAATGGGAGCTGCACCTAAAATATACATTTTTTAAGGGGATAAAAGCTGAGACGATTCCAGGATTTACACAGCACTCCAGGTGAGCGATTTGGATCAGACGTGCTACCCATCTACTTCCTTACTCGGTACCAGCACCACCATCACCCGCTCTCCCCGGCGCGGATCTTCTCCCCTCCCAGCCCTGGCAGTCGGTTTCTCTTCAGGGGCCGCCTTTGGTGGTGACCCCCTTGGCCCAGGACGCTTTTCTCCTGCAGCCACTCCCAACCTCCACTCCGTACCGAACTGGGCTCCCACTGAAGTTCATTTCGCCAATTTTGAAAAACGAGAGCAGCGAGGGGGGTGACGACCATACTCCCTTCTGCCTTGGGAAATGCCACAAAAAGCATCTGTCCTCCCCGCCCCGCCCGGTCCTGCGCTCGGTCTCCACCTGCCCTGGCGCCCCCACCAGCCCTGGCGCCTCCACCGCCTCCACCCCGCACCCTTGGGACTTTCTGACCCACCGACGCACAACGCAGGCAGTTTTCCCCGTCCCGCCTGCCGGCGCTCCGCCTTGGCTTGTCCTCTCAGTCTTCCGCGAGCTCCGAGGCGCCCGGCCGCCGCCACCCGCCGCCCAGAGCCTGGACGGAACCCGGAAGCCACGAGCGTGGCACCTGGAGTTCTAAGCCCGACCCCGCGACTCCGCCGCGGCAGCGCCTGCCCCACCTCACCCACCTCACCGCCGACCGACCACGGGCGCCCGGCCTGGCGTGGGCACGACGGCTGGGGCCCCGCGACTGCGGAGGACCGGGCTGGGCCAGGCCAGCGATCCGCAGGGAGGCACGAGCGAGTTCGGGGGAAGAGGGCTGGGCACCGAGAGGCGCGGGGAAAGCCCGGGAGGAGCCGAGCGCCGGCCCTCGCAGCCGCCTCAGCAGTTCCGGGTCAGCGCAGCCCGTCGAGGCCGTCCTCCGCCGCCCGGTTGAGGCGATAGAAACAGGAACCAGAGCCCTCTAGCAGGAGCCAGCCGGGTCAGCTGGCGGGGGCCGGGGCGGCGAGCCACGAGGGGAGCTAGGAGGGAGGCGGGCCCGTGACGGGGGCGGGGCGGAGGGCGGGCCCTTGAGTGGGGCGGGACGTCGGGCGCGCAGGTGAGAGAAGCGGGGCGACTGGCAGGCTTGCTGGCCCCTGAGGGGAGCCGGGCGGCTGAGAGGCTTGCGGGCGGGTGAGGGGAGCTGGGCGGCGGGAGGGCGGGTCGGTGAGGGGAGTAGGGCGGCTGGAAGGCTGATGGGCCGGGGAGGGGAGCAGGGCGGCGGGAGAGCGGGCCAGGTGAGGGGAACGAGTCGGTGAGGGGAGCAGGGCGGCGGGAGCGACCGGGGGAACAAATGGCAGACTCCCTTCTGCGAATGGAAGCGCTCTCCCCCAACGCTTGAGGACGAGCAGTGTGGGTCAGACAACTTGGTTTAATCACCAGAGCCCAACCCTGAGACAGCCTGTGTTATCCCTTGGCAGTTCGCCCCATCCAGGGTTCAACTAATCGGCCTCCTTGGGTGGAGTTTGTTTGTTCTTCTTGGTGTTTTTCACAGTGTGTTTTTTTTGTTCCCAGAAACACTTGGGTTGAACCTTCCTTTGCCTTTTTGCGGATTCCACCTTACTTGCTGACTGGACCAACACTCTTTACAGCTCCTTTATTTGTACTGACAAAGTCTTGTAAGGCCGTTTAAAGATCTGTGTCACTAGTAGAAAATTAGAAGACAGTAACTCTTAGAATTGTGATAAATTAGCATCCCTTGTCTAACCTCAAAGAGTATAACGTTTATTTAGAAATAGCGAACAGCTACTACTACATGGAGGGCAGATGCTAAGATAAAGGGACAATCTGTTCAGCCATTGAAGAGTAGGAGAAAGGATGCTTCCTGTGGAACTGGTTATGGTGGAAGGAGAGGTCCCTTTTGTCTTTATTGTTGCGCAGACGATAAATGCTGAAGAAGTTTTGCCTGAAAGAGAAAGAGTCCTAGATATCTAGGAGTTTAGAAGAGCACTTGGAGGTGGGCAAGTGCTTCCATTCTATTTGACTAGGTAATGGGATCACCAACCCAGAATAGGAACTTGCCGTTCAGTATCCCTCGCAGATATTTTTGTGAAAATTTGTATTTTCATGATTTTTGTGGGGCATTTGTTAAGAGCCCTGAGCGGTAGATGGTACACCTGATCAGAAGGTACACTCTACACTCTCTGAGTTTGTTTTATGTTAAATATTACCTTAAGCAAAATAGAGATCTTTTGAGTTACAACACTGGTTTAAAACATTTATCCCTGTTTTTATAGATAATGATTTTCTTTCATGAAACAGTAGTGGCAGTAAAAAATTTAAAAATATTTCAAAATAGGAAAGCTGTCAGGGAAGAGATAGTTTGTCATTGTGTTGTATTTACATACCATTTCCTTTCACCATTTGTTCCTAGACTATCTACCCTCATCTAACTCTCTTACCTCATCTCCATTGACCCACTCCAGTGGTTCTCCTGGCTGTACATCAGAACTACAAGCAGAACTTAAAACTAAATCTAGGGACTCCACTCGATATACATTTGAATCAGAATCTCTGGGAGTCAAGTCCGGGCATGTTTTTCCTTGCTGTTTATTTTGCTTTAATCTATACAGATGATTCAGATGCATAATTAGGTTTGAAAAACAACTGCCTTATTCCCAAGCCACTCAAACTAAAGGCTGTTTCTTGGATGAGCTACAAGATTTTATCCCATACATATGCTATTCCTTTTACTTAGAACACCCTTCTCTTTTTATGCTTACCTAACTGCTACTTATTTAAGATCTTTCAAGCTCAATCATAACTTTCCTTGAATCCCCATTCCCTCACCAGGCAGAATTAATTGCTTCTTCCTTAGCATTTTGTTCATACAAAAGAAACCCTCTCATTGATGCAGTCTGGACCCATAGCCTAGTAATAAGTTGAAAAAGTCAATTAAACACTGAAGTGTACACTTTATAAGGATGAACTTGATAGTATATAGCTGTGTGACTTGGGACTCTATGTCTTCATACTCATATGGTCTTCTTAATGTGTGTCTGAGTTTCAAATTTCCCTCTGCCTTTCTGCTGTAAAAACACCTGTGTGGAAATAATGACCAGCCATATGAGAACAAGCAAAGAATTATTTATGCAGAGTTTGCTATGGCAAGGGAGTCAGCCATCACTTGTGTGTTGGCAGAGTAGGAAAGCTTTAATAGTGGAAAAAGGGGAAATCTTCAGGTATATCCCGATTGGAGGCTACTGGGATGGGGAAGCTGTAGGTAGGCTAACTAGAAGCAGGACATCCTATGTGATTGGTTAAGAGTGTACATTTTGGCTTCCTCTGATTGGCCCCAATTAGGGAAGCTGTTAGTTATTCATCAAATACTGGTCATTTGGGGCCAATTGTTATAGGACTTATTGTTTGGCTTCTGGAATTGTTATTAGAGATAGTGGTCTGGCTTCCTACAAGTCTGACATAGATAGCAGTATGGCTTCCTAGTCTGGTTACTGTAGACAGCGGATTGGTTTCCTGAATTGGTTGCTGCAGGTTGTGGGTGAAAGTGCTGTATTTATATATGGTCTGATCACTTTTTACATAGCCAGTCTCTTACCTGCATTGGATTTAGGGCCCACCCTAAATCCACGATGATCTCATCCAAGGTACTTAACTTAATTACATCTGCAAAGACTATTTTTCCAAATAAGACCACATTCACAGGTTCTGGAGGTTAGGATATAGACTTATGGCGGGGGGCACCATTCAACCCACTACAAGCTCCTTATGGTTTAGAAATCACGCTTACTTGTAGAGTAACAGAAGACCTTGCTTCTTACTGTTCTCGATGAAACAAGCAGGTAGATTATGACTGGATTTCATCATAGGCCTAGCATTTCTATTTGAAACAGTGGCCTAGCCATCCCTTAAAGCTTGGATTCAAGCTGCTGATCAGTCTCTGTATGTCTACACTTTAAAAGGACACATTTGGTAGTCCAGCACTATCAGAACATTCAGAGAAATCTCACCTTTGGTAGAAAGCTAGAAGCAATGTGGATAATATATTAATGTTGTCTGTATTGTCTTTGATAGGAAGTTAAAGAACAGTACAAATCCTTTGGGTTTTTGTTTTATTTTGTTTTCAGCATCCTGAAACCTTAATCTCACTGCCTAGTCAAAGAAGAGAGTAATGCCTAGTCCTAGCAGATCCTAACACACAAGTATATAATAGGTATGAATAAATTTTTAATGATTCAATGAATTAATTCCTTTGGATGACTCTGATAATGTTGTAACTTCTCTTGAAAACATGTGGTTGAAAACACTTACGGTCTTTTTTTTACCTGAAATATGTCTTATTCTTACTCATTTGTACAGTGTGTCACATTTTTCCCACTATTATCTTGTTGGAATTGAACCACTCAAATCTGATTTCATCATGCTTATGGCAAATATAGACCATAATTTAAAATTTGCTTGATACCAAGGAACTCTTTTATCTCATCTTTCCCCAGGCTAATTTTTTAGCTTTCTCAGTTAAATGTCAGCTTTAGATATTAAGCCCCCCACCCTTAGAAAACAGTTTCACCCAAGGAAAAATTATCTGTTTTCTGATAAAGTATCTATTCTAAAGGGGTAGAATGAAATTATAAACTTAACTACTTTAACTATCTGGCAGGTTCACATGATAGCTTTTCCCATTCAGAATCAAAAACAGTGCCTATGTGATATGGATGCACATGTACAATTGCCTCCTCTTAATTCTTCTAAGCTAAAAGCTCTCAAAAGCCCCAGGGTAGTTTGACAATCTTGCTTTATTTTGCTCATTAATGTGAAGGAGGTACCAGATGATAAGTTTCCAAAAGCTGGAACCATGGCCTTTTTAAATTCTCCCAAGGGTCAAATAGAGGGGTTTGCCTCTTCAATGGAAAAGAGATAATGCACAAATCATGCTTATCCCAGTGCTTTAGTACATATTAAGTGCCTAATAAATGTTAATTTGGATCCTAATTGTTTCAAATTCCATCCTTCCTACTTGTTGGATGTGTGGCCTTTGGCTAATTTCTTAATTTCTCCAAGTCTTAGTTTACTCATCTACAAAATATAAATAAAAATAATATCTAGCTTATAGGATTGCCCTGAGGGAAAATAAAGATAATTCCTATAAAAGCACTTAGAAAAATGCTAGTTAATTGTAAGTACTCAATAAATGTTGACTATAGTTATTATAAGAGAATGGTAGTTTAATATAGTATCTGCATTACATTGTTTTCTGTAAAGCTAATTTTCTTAGTTAAAAATATTTTTTCTAAATGTGTTTTTGATGTAAATTGGACATTTACTATGGAATACTGTAGATACTGTTTTTTTAAATCAGAGTCACTTAATTCATCTTTATATTCCTCACAATACCTTGCATATTATATGTACCTACATATGTGGTTTGAATGAAAGAGTAATTGATACTGTCTAGTCTAAACTCTGTTTTCATTGATTTAAGCAATTGTAATGAATTATCAGTAGGTGGCAGTAGTTTTCATTTTTATCTTTTGTCCACTCTACAATAGAGATCCAGAAAAAACTAAAACTTTCCCAATTTTATTTTTTTAAAGATTTTATTTATTTATTTGAGAGAGAGAGCACAAACGGGGAGGGCGGGGAGAGGGGCAGAGGGAGAGAGAGAAGCAGACTCCACCCCTGAGCAGGAAGCCTCACTTGGTGCTCAGTCCCACCCATGACCAGATCATGGACCTGAGCCAAAGGCAGACACTTAACTGACTGAGCCACCTAGGCGCCCCTAAAACCTTCCCAATTTTAAAGTAGATATCCTTTCACAAATAGTTGGTTTAAATAAATGTCACCCAAGAGTTTTTCAATTTATGTTGCTTCAGAAATAGAGATCAAGAAGTACCAGTTATTTTATTTTTTGTTATATAGATCTAATTTTCTTCATTTTTTAGATTTCTTCACCAAATTTTTTAGGGAATACAAAAATGTATAAGACATTATATCTGTCTTCCTGGAGCTTACAGTTTAATAGGGAAATAGAGTATAAAATAATGGAAATAATAAGAACAAAAACTTTTGAGTAGCAGGAATTTGCTAAATGCTGTCATGCATTATTTCATGTAGTCCTCCCAATAGTCCTAATGAGACAGGTATTACTATTGTTTCTGTTTTATAGATAAAGAATCTTAGGCCCAGCTTGGAAAGAATTTACCTAATAAAGTAGTAAGTGGTACAACCTGAGTTCAAAGCTAGCTCTATCTTACTGTATGACCTAAACTGTTATAGAGATATAGAAACAATTGCACTAAAGAGAGGGAAGGATCATATCTACCAAGAAAGACTTCTTAAAGAAGATGCCATCTATGATGGAGTTGAAAGATTGGCTGTGATGTTGACATGGTGGGAACAGTATTTAGGAGCATAATTCTATCATTAGAACAGGGTAAATTGAAGTGGAGATAGACTACAAATAGACACCTGTTAAGTAAGTGCCAGGCACTGTTCTAAGATCTCTGCCCTTGTGGAGCTTACATTAGTAAAAGGAGATAGAAAAGAAACACTTGTATATAAAATATCAGTGGTGGCAAATGCTATTAAGAAAAATCAGGCAGGGTAAGGAAATGGGAGAATGAAGGAGGAGAGGTCCTGTTTTAAAGGTTACGAGGGAAGTCTTCTCTACTAAGATACTATTTAGAAGTGGTAAGCAGTGAGTGGATTCCAATATAATTTAAACGTAGAACCAATGAGTTTTGCTAAAAGAATTGCATGCAGCATATAAGAGAAAAGTTGAGATTCTGGTTTGTCCTTTGAGTAAACAATTAGGGCAGAAGTCCTGGGCCATACACTTGGAAAATGTCTTAAAGGATTTCCCAAAGAGCCTATGAAACATCAACAGTGAGCTCTCATTTATGATTATCTTGGACAAGTCTTGTTGAATTTCCATGGGCTCTACACTCTTCTAGAGGCCTCCTTGCTAATGTCTCCAGGGATTTGGGCCTGATGAAGAAAAACTTGTCATTTATTGAAAGGAAGAGACTATGAAGGAGCAGGTTTAGTGGTGGTGATGGAGTGAACAGAGACATCGAGTTCAGTTTGGGATATATTAAGTTGAAATGACTGTAAAAATCCAAGTGAAGATACCAAGTAGGCAATTTAGAATGAGTCTGGAACTCAAGAAGGATGTTCAAGTTAGAGATATAAATAAGATAAAACCTATAAGTGGATTTTAAAGCTATGCAACTAGATGACATCACCTGAAGAGTGAGTATAGAGAAGAGGCCTAAGGACTTAGCACTGGGACACTGACCTAGATGAGAAAGCTGAGGAGGAACTAGCAAAGGAAACCCTAGACAGAGTCCATAGTAATTAATTACTCACTATATATGTAAGGTACTATGCTAAGCATGCTACATATATTACTTTATTATGACAGTCCTGTGAGGTTTTACAGATGAGGACCCTGATGATCAAAGAAGTTAAGAAACTTGCTCAAAATCATAACAGCTAAAAAGCAAGAGAACCAAGATTCAAATACAGTTCTATTTTCTCTAAAACTCTCTGACTTAACCATTGTATTTTAATTCTTGGAACAAAGATGAAATATCATTGCCATCCCTATGAGGTATTTGACAGTGAATTTGCTTTCAGTATCACCAGGATAAATGATGGGGGAAAAAAACAAAGAAGAGTGAAAAATTGTCAATATTGATTATTTTGTAGGCATAAAGAAGGTGAACAAAAAAGGGAGAAAGAAACAAAGTAGAATGTCAGGCAACAAAGAAAGGAAGAGTCAAGGAGTTCCTGAAGAAGGTAATGAAGCAATCTTAAGAAATAAATAATTAAAAGATAAGCAGCAACAAAAAGGTAGTATGATAGGATAATTGTGTTAAAATGTATAGCCAAATAGAATAGAGGGAAGCTATTAAATTTCTCCAGGAAGAAACTTACATGGTGTTTAGAAAAGGCATAACAACCTAAAAATGCAGGCCTGTACTGAAAATTCATCAACTATAATTGCCATATGGTTATTATGGTAGCACTGTAATTATGCATATGTATAAGTGGTCTGGATTAAAAAAATGAGGACAATCAAAATATTTATCCTGTTCCATACAGGAACAGGTATAACATTGCAGTAGGCAATTCTGAATTGTGTCTTATTATGGCTTTTGATTTTGGTTTTGTTTATAGTCAGAAAGGTAGTATTACCAACCCTAAATCTACTTTATTTAGAGAAACATCATATTTTTCATGACTATGTGTGAAGAAACAATAACTTTCTTAGAGTGTTTGCAACTTACATTTTTATTATATACTTTATTCTTTTGTTCAGCTCTGGCTAACCAAGGCACATCTTCATTAACTGATGCTGTAGAACAAGTTGCAAAGCAACAACAATCACAAACATCAGAAATAGAAAAAAACAAAAAACTTCTGTTCCATTTGCAGGTAATCTACTTCATATAGTCTTTTAAATGAGTCATTACTATCTTCAGAACTATATTAAATTATTAATAGGGAAGTTATTAAGGATACTTAACTTGGGAGGCTATTTGAAACTCCTGTTTTTCATGCTTACTCCTTCTTAATTATTATGTTATCCCAAAGTGAAGTCTGTACAAGTATTCTAGTTTCATGGAACATTTCACACACCCAATATACAAGGATTCAGCAATGTCCTTACAACTGTAGTATGTACATATAAAACCCATGTATCACACAGAATTATTTTAAACTCACTTTTATTTGATAGTTTTTCCTAAAATGCTAAATTGAAGGAAGGTTAAATTTTTAAGCCAGTGTTTTTAAAGCCATGGCTTTTGAGTTATTAGTTGTCAGTGAACATTTCAAGTTGATAAGAAACATTTTTGTGTTCCTTATATTTCATAATATAGTCATAATTCCGCTGTGGAGAATCTGGAAGCCATACTTGTTTTTTGTATGCAGTACAATTAGATATAACTATACTCTGTTAATATAGCTAAAGAAACAAAAATGGAAATGGTATCTTTACTTTGTGCTTTGTAAAGGTTATTATTAAATATATCATGGAAGTGAAGACTAGGCTCTACAGCCCAGCTACCTAGTTTGAAAGACAAGGTTTGCTACTTTTAGCTCCATGGTTTAATTTCTCTGTGCTTGTGTTTTTGTATTTGTAAAATGGAGATAATAATATGACCTGCTTACAAGGTTTTCATGAGGATTAAATGAATTAATATTCGTAAATATATGTAAAGTATCCTGCTGGGGCCCTGGTGGACAATATAGAGCTAGATTTTGATGTTGGCTTTAGGTATTAATGCATCAGCAGAGCTGTGATGATAATAATTATACTATCTTAGTACTATGGATCTCATAAATATTTGCATTGCATAGTCATTTTTAGAAAAGAATACATTTTTTGCAAGAGAATATAGTATAAAAATAATAATATCTTAGCTTTTTATAAAGAAATTTTCTGTAAAACTTCTCAGTCTTCAATGAGTTTCACAGGGCTTATTTCACTTATATCAAGGGTCTACTTTTTTTTTTTTAAGATTTTATTTATTTATTTATTTGACAGAGAGAGAGACAGCAAGAGAGGGAACACAAGTAGGGGGAGTGGGAGAGGGAGAAGCAGGCTTCCTGCTGAGCATGGAACCCTATGTGGGACTCAGTCCCAGGACCCTGGAATCACGACCTGAGCCAAAGGCAGCCACTTAACCAACTGAGCCACCCAGGTGCCCCTTGAGGGCCTACTTTTTATTAAGCATTTTGCCAAACATTGTCCTCACTCATCTATTGAAGAGGGAGACAACGAAATAAATAATTATATGCAGGGTAGTAATGTCCACAACAGAGGCATGAACACAAATTTAACGCTGAAGACGGAATGATCACAAAGTGATGTTTCAGTTGAGTTTAAAAGAAGACAGCTGGAGTTCACTTGAATATTGGGTATCTAGGACACGTTTAAGGGTTAGGGGGTGAGGAGGATGGTATTCCGGACAACAGGTTTCTGAGAAAATTCACAGAGGCCTGAAATAGCATTTGATACATTCATAGAACTACAGTTGACCCTTGAATAATGTGGGGGTTAGGAGTGTTAACCCCTGGCCCAGTTAAATCCACATATAAATTTTGATTACCCCAAAACTTAACTACAATAGGCTACTATTGACTAGACGACTTACCAATAACATAAACAGTCAATTAAGACAGATCTTTAAGTTACGTGTATTATATACTGTATTTTTACAATGAAGTCAGCTAGAGAAAAAAATGTCATTAAGAAAATCACAAGGGGACGCCTGGGTGGTTCAGCTGGTTAAACGTCTGTCTTTGGCTCAGGTCATGATCCCAGGGTCCTGGGATCAAGCCCTGAGTTGCAAGTTGCATTGGGCTTCCTGCTCACCGGAGAGTCTGCTTCTCCCTCTGCCTCTCCCCCTGGCTTGTGCTCTCTCTCTCTCTCGCTCACTCTCTCTCTCAAATAAATAAAATCTTAAAAAAAAATTATAAGGAAGAGAAAATACATTTACAGTACTGTACTGTATTTATATATATAAAAAATCTGCCTATACATGGACCCAGGCAGTGCAAACCTGTGTTGCTCAGGGGTCAACTGTATATGTAGTTTGGTGGCAGTATAGCACAGGGTATGTTTTGAGAAGTGGTGGGAGATACATAATTATGATAAAAAACCTGGACATTATTCTAAAAGTGATGGGAAGATTTTGATGGGCTTAAGCAAGAGAGCAAATGATTACATTTATATTTTAGAAAGAGAATTACAGATGCATAAAAAATACTTTTCATAATCCAACATCCATTCATGATTAAAATTCTAGCAAATTAGGAGTAGAACTTCCTTAATCTAAAAAAGGGCATATACATCCCTTTATGAATCCTATAGCCAACTTCATACCTAATGGTGAAAAACTGAATGTTTCTCTCCTAAGATCAGAACAAGGCAAGGATATGTGGTCTTACCACTTCTGTTATTTCTATGGTACTGGTGGTTCAAGCAAGTGCAATCATGAAAGAAAAATAAATAAAAGGCATCCAGATTAAGAGAAGTAAGTAAAACTTTTTATTCACAGATGTTCAGTACAAGCACTTTGGAAACAGTTTACATTTTCTTAAAAGATTAAAATATAATTACTGTATAACTCAGCCATTCAACTTCTAGATATTTGTTTACCCAAGAGAAATGAAAGTGTATGCTCACTGGAAAACTGCATAAAACCCAAATACCCATCAGAACAAAGCGTGGTATATCCATACAATGGAATGCTACTTGGCAATAAAAAGGAAGAGCCACTGATATATACAACAATACAGATGTATCTAAAAGTAATTATGCTGAGGACTTTGAGCCTTGCTTGATTCATCAAATTAGACATCTGAATTTTTTTTTTAAGATTTTATTTATTTATTTATTTGACAGAGAGAGAGAGACAGCAAGAGAGGGAACACAAGTAGGGGGAGTGGGAGAGGGAGAAGCAGGCTTCCTGCTGAGCATGGAACCCTATGTGGGGTTCTGCTGCTCAATCTGCTTTTCTTTCTTCTCGTAGTATTCCATAATCTTCAGTCTTTGGGTTTGCACAAGACGACCTTTCTCAGTGTTGAACTCTTCCTCTGCCTTCACATCTATTTCCTCTGCTTTCTCATTGGCTTCTTGTTCAATAAAAGCCATCATAGCACATACCTCCCCAATGTCTATCACCCAGCCACCCCATCCCTCCCACCCACCCCCCACTCCAGCAACCCTCCGTTTGTTTCCTGAGATCAAGAATTCCTCTTATCAGTGAGGTCATATGATACATGTCTTTCTCTGATTGACTTATTTCACTCAGCATAACACCCTCCAGTTCTATCCACGTCGTTGCAAATGTCAAGATCTCATTCCTTTCGATGGCTGCATAATATTCCATTGTATAAATATATATACCACATCTTCTTTATCCATTCATCTGTCAATGGACATCTTGGCTCTTTCCACAGTTTGGCTGTTGTGGACATTGCTGCTATAAACATCGTGGTGCACATACCCCTTCGGATCCCTACATTTGTATCTTGGGTAAATACCCAGTAGTGCAATTGCTGGATCATATGGTAGCTCTATTTTCAACTTTTTGAGGAACCTCCATACTGTTTTCCAGAGTGGCTGCACCAGCTTGCATTCCCGCCAACAGTGTAGGAGGGTTCCCCTTTCTCCGCATCCCCGCCAACATCTGTCGTTTCCTGACTTGTTAATTTTAGCCATTCTGACTGGTGTGAGGTGGTATCTCATTGAGGTTTTGATTTGGATTTCCCTGATGCCGAGCGATGTTGAGCACTTTTTCATGTGTCTGTTGGCCATTTGGATGTCTTCTTTGGAAAAATGTCTGTTGATGTCTTCTGCCCATTTCTTGATTGGATTCTTTGTTCTTTGGGTGTTGAGTTAGATAAGTTCTTTATAGATTTTGGATACTAGCTCTTTATCTGATATGTTATTTGCAAATATCTTCTCCCATTCTGTCGGTTGTCTTTTGGTTTTGTTGACTGTTTCTTTTGCTGTGCAAAAGCTTTTTATCTTGAGATGACCTTATTACAGACCTACTAAATGAAGCAAAACAGAGACTCAGCAAAGTGGTAAAAGATACAACCAGGTACCAGGTGCTGCTGGATGGACTGGTCCTTCAGGGTTTGTACCAATTGTTAGAGCCCCGAATGATTGTTCATTGCAGGAAGCAGGATTTCCCTCTGGTAAAGGCTGCAGTGCAAAAAGCGATTCCTATGTACAAAATTGCCACCAAAAAAGATGTTGATGTCCAAATTGATCAGGAGGCCTACCTGCCTGAGGAAATAGCTGGTGGAGTTGAGATCTATAATGGGGATCGTAAAATAAAAGTTTCCAATACCCTAGAAAGCCGGCTGGATCTTATAGCCCAGCAGATGATGCCAGAAGTACGGGGAGCCTTATTTGGTGCAAATGCCAACAGGAATTTTTTGGACTAAACGTTTGGGCGAGGTGGAGTTCATCCATTGCTCTCCTGCTGTCATGCAGAAGTTTCTGATATTTGAAGAAACAAGATATCTGTGTGGCTTCCTCTTCGCTCTTCTGATATTCTGTATTTATCAGTGGATCCTCTCTGTAGCTAATGCCCTTGGCCTAATTGTTAACATGAGAGAAAGTTTCACTTACTATGATCAGGAAACCTCTTCTTAGCTTATCTGAAAGTAGCACAACTTTCATTTGCTTCTGTAGCATGAAGGTGAGGGTATCAGATGGTGGTTACTAGAGCTTCCCTGAGTCTCTGCTCTTCCTCTCGTCTTCTGCTGTCAGTTCTCGAGTCTAGAGGGTGATGTGTATGGTGTTCTCTGACATTCAGTCTCTGCTCTTTAGGCTTCAGATGCATGGGGGGCATGCATTCCTGCCAGCACTAGTAGCTTCACTGTTCACCTGTTTGGGCCTAGAAGCGTTTCTCATCTGTAAATGTGATTTAGAATCTAAGCCATTAATCGGTCTTATTTATTAAAACAAAAGGCTTACATGGAAAAAAACAAAAAAAAACAAAAACAACAAAAATACAAAATAAATAAATAAATAAATAAATAAAAGTAATTATGCTGAGTGAAAGTGGTGAGACTAAAAAAGTATATATGGTGAGATTCTATTTTTGTAAAATTCTTGAAAATGCAAACTTATCTTTAGAGACAGAGAGCAAATGAATGATTGTCTGGGAATGGAAAGATGGGAGAGAAGGATGGATTGCAAAGTAGCAGGAGGAAACTTGTGGGTAATGGATATGTTTATTATCTTTATTGTGATGTCTCATGAGCATAAAAGTAAGTCAAAACTCATCAATTGTAAAGTTTAAATATGTGCAGTTTATGTAAATTCTACATCAATAAATCTATAAACAAAAAAAAAGGAGAGGGGAAGAGGAAGGGAAGGAAGAAGAAGAAAGAGGAGGGGTAAAAGGAGGAGGGTTTTGGCATGAGGAAGAAGGGGAGGAGGAGAAGGAAAACAACATCAACAAATTCTAGTGAAAGGGTAGAAACGGGCTGAAGGAGGAATTGACTAAAGCCAGGGAGAAACATTAATAGTCTATTACATTAGTCCAGAACAGAGAAGAGATGATGACCAAATCAGTGGAAATACCATCTTTCCCCATATTGATCAATAGTGTCAATAGCCTGATCTAGCTGGCTGTGCCTATGTCCCTGTGCATCACTCATTCAATCATTTAATATTTATTGATCACCTTCATTTTACCAAGTACTATTTTAAACACTGAGAAGATAATGGTAAAGAAGACAGACAAAGTTACTGCACCCATGGGGCTTACTTTCTAGTCAGGCAAGGCAGGCAATAAAGAAATAAACAAAAAAGGTAATTCCATTAATGGATGTGTTACAAAGGAAATACAATAATGTGTAGAGAGTAACTCAAGGAGAAGGATAGGTGGTTAATTTATATTTTAATTCAGGGAAGACTATTTGAAGAGTAATAATATAGCTGAATTGTGAAAGACAAAGACCCCAACAGGTAATAAATAGAGGTAGAGAAGTCCTAAGGTTGAGAGAGCAATTACAAATATCCTCAAATGAGAAGGCACTAGGCGTATTTAATAAACAGAAAGGAGGCTGGAAGAGGGGAGAGTAAAACATGAGAGGGATGGCACAGTAAATAGTGACTAGAGGATATATGACCTTATAAGCCACATTAAGGAATTTGAATTTTATTATTACTGCAATAGGAAATCACTGGAAGGTCTTGAGCAGGGAGGTAATAAGATAGGACTTATGTTTTTGAAAGATTCTTCCATCTAATATGTGGAACACGATTGTGGGAGAGGGGGAAGAATAGAAATAGGAACACCAGGCAGGAGGCAGGCCACACTACAAAAATTGGTCAGAAGTGAATTTGGGATTTTATGTTGGAGGCCCAACCATCAAGCTTTGCTGGTAAGTAGGTTGTGGGGGGATTAGGTAAAGAGAAGAATCAAGAATGACTTGTAGATCTTGAGTATTAGGTGTAAAGTGGTGCAATTTATTGAAATCAGGAAGACTAGGGGAGGAACATGTTGGGTGTATAGATTATTCTTTTCTGAACATGTATAGTTTAGATGTCTATTGAGTATCCAAAGAGGAATGTCAAGTGGGCATTTGAAATCTCAGAGCTGGAGATAAAAATTGAGGTTCATCAGCATGTTGTACTTTTCTCTCTCATCTCTGCCAGGAAAAGGATAACTGGGTCTGTCTTTTTAATGCACTGCTCCTTCCCAAAATTATAAATTTATTTAAAGAGAATGCCATACTAGATAGGGGGGAAAAAAAAAAAAAAGAATGGACGATGGTCTGCAGAGTTGTTTTGGTGGGAGGATCTATAAAATTTGGTGAAGAGATATAAATAGTAAATAGAAGGAAGGAATTAAGGCTGGCTCCCAAAGTAGTACCATTAGTTAATTAGTTTGGGAAACTAGGGGAGTGGTAATTTGCATTTTTGGTCCCAGTTTTTCATCTTTGTCTACAGTCACGCCCTTGCCATGTATCATTACAGTAGGTGGGCATACTTCTACCCTTTGACTGTGAGTTTCATCATGTGACTAGCTGAGATATTAACAAATATTATAAATAGAAGCTTGATAAAGCTCTTCCATAATTGGACTTCCATTCTTTTGCATCTGCTATCATCTTGAGGACATGCCTAACCTAGCCCACTAAAGGATAAGATACATATGAAGCAAAGCCAAGATACCACAGCCAGCCCAGTCAGCCAAACCAAACCATCTTACAGCCAATCAAGCCCAGACATTTGAGCAAATCTAACCAATGTCAACATCTAGCCAACTCCAACTGCTCTCACTCATGTGAGCAATAAATATTTATTGTATGTCACTGAGGTCTTATGGTTCTGACAATAGATAAGTAATGCAAGGAAGAACAGGATGGGAAAGGGAGGAGGATTAGTCTGATTTGAGATGGCCAGTGGCACCTGGGTGTAGGACTCAACAGCCACTGTGTTCTGTGAATCATCAGCATATATGTAGCTCAATATGTAAGTATGGATAAGATTACCCAAGGAGTATACATAGAATGAGCAGAGGAAATTATGATAATTGCACCCTGAAAAAGACCTGTGTTTGAAGAAACAATTGAGATTGAGAAGGAATGCTTAGATATCTGAGGAGAACCAGAGAAGAATGGTGGTGTGAAAAGTAGGTTTTAAAAAGGAGGTGCTGGTGAGAAATGCCAACTGTCCCAGAGAGGTAAGGCAGACATCTTTATATACTCATTTACAAATGAAGAAAGTGAGATTTGGATAGGGCAATTAAGTTTGCTTTGTATGATCATACCAACTAGTAAATGGCAGTAAGGGCCCTGGAACCCAGATCTTTTGATTTTTAGCCTAGGGCTTTATCATTTTTATCATATTATCTTTCTTCAGTGAGTACTTCTGATGTCCATAAATATATTATTTAAATGATTATAGAGTAACTTTTACAAATAAATGTTAACACAAATGATAAAATTTTTAAAATTTTTTTATTAACATATAATGTATTATTTGTTTCAGGGGTACAGGTCTGTGATTCAGCAGTCTTATACAATTCACAGCACTTACCATAGTACTTACCCTCCCCAATGTCCATCCCCCAGCCACCCCATCCTTCCCACCCCACCCCCCTCCACTCCAGCAACCCTCAGTTTGTTTCCTGAGATTTAGAGTCTCTTATGGTTTGTCTCCCTCTCTGGTTTCGTCTTGTTTCATTTTTCCCTCCCCTCCTCTATGATCCTCTGTCTTGTTTCTCAAATTCCTTGTATCAGTGAGATCATAGGATACTTGTCTTTCTCTGATTGACTTATTTCACTTAGCATAATACCCTCTAGTTCCATCCATGTCATTGCAAATGGCAAGATTTCATTTTTTGATGGCTGCATAATATTCCATTGTATATATATACCACATCTTCTTTATCCATTCATCAGTTGATGGACATCTTGGCTCTTTCCATAGTTTGGCTATTGTGGACATTGCTGCTATAAACATTGGGGTGCATCTGCCCCTTCGGATCACTACATTTTTATCTTTGGGGTAAATACCCAGTAGTGCAATTGCTGGGTCGTAGGGTAGCTTTATTTTCAACTTTTTGAGGAACCTCCATACTGTTTTCCAGAGTGGCTGCACCAGCTTGCATTCCCGCCAACAGTGTAGGAGGGTTTCCCTTTCTCCGCATCCTCGCCAACATCTGTTGTTTCCTGACTTGTTAATTTTAGCCATTCTGACTGGTGTGAGGTGGTATCTCACTGAGGTTTTGATTTGGATTTCCCTGATGCCGAGTAACGTTGAGCACTTTTTCATGTGTCTGTTGGCCATTTGGATGTTTTCTTTGGAAAAATGTCTGTTGATATCTTCTGCCCATTTCTTGATTGGATTCTTTGTTCTTTGGGTGTTGAGTTTGATAAGTTCTTTATAGATTTTGGATACTAGCCCTTTATCTGATATGTCATTTGCAAATATCTTCTCCCATTCTGTCGGTTGTCTTTTGGTTTTGTTGACTGTTTCCTTTGCTGTGCAAAAGCTTTTTATCTTGATGAAGTCCCAATATTTCATTTTTACCCTTGCTTCCCTTGCCTTCAGAGATGCGTCTAGGAAGAAGTTGCTGTGGCTGAGGTCAAAGAGGTTGCTGCCTGTGTTCTCCTCTAGGATTTTGAGGGATTCCTGTCTCACATTTTGGTCTTTCATCCATTTTGAGTCTATTTTTATCTGTGGTGTAAGGAAATGGTCCAGTTTCATTCTTCTGCATGTGGCTGTCCAATTTTCCCAGTACCATTTGTTGAAGAGACTGTCTTTTTTCCATTGGACATTCTTTCCTGCTTTGTCAAAGATTAGTTGACCACAGAGTTGAGGGTCCATTTCTGGGCTCTCTATTCTGTTCCGTTGATCTTTGTGTCTGTTTTTGTGCCAGTACTATACTGTCTTGATGATTATAGCTTTGTAATAGAGCTTAAAATCCAGAATTGTGATGCCACCCACTTTGCTTTTCTTTTTCAACATTCCTCTGGCTATTCGGGGTCTTTTCTGGTTCCATACAAATTTTAGGATTATTTGTTCCATTTCTTTGAAAGAAGTTGATGGTATTTCGATAGGGATTGCATTAAATGTGTAGATTGCTCTAGGTAGCATAGACACTTTCACAATATTTCTCTTCCAATCCATGAGCATGGAACGTTTTTCCATTTCTTTGTGTCTTCCTCAATTTCTTTCATGAGTATTCTATAGTTTTCTGAATACAGAATCTTTGCCTCTTTGGTTAGATTTATTCCTAGGTATCTTATGGTTTTGGGTGCAATTGTAAATGGGATCGACTCCTTCATTTCTCTTTCTTCTGTCTTGTTATTGGTGTATAGAAATGCCACTGATTTCTCTGCATTGATTTTATATCCTGCCACTTTACTGAATAACTGTATGAGTTCTAACAGTTTTGGAGTGGAGTCTTTCGGGTTTTCCACATAAAGTATCATATCATCTGCAAAGAGTGAGAGTTTGACTTCTTCTTTGCCAATTCGGATGCCTTTTATTTCTTTTTGTTGTCTGATTGCTGAGGCTAGGACTTCTAGAACTATGTTGAATAGCAGCGGTGATAGTGGACATCCCTGCCGTGTTCCTGACCTTAGGGGAAAAGCTCTCAGTTTTTCCCCATTGAGTATGATATTCGCTGTGGGTTTTTCATAGATGGCTTTTATGATATTGAGGTATGTACCCTCTATCCCTACACTGTGAAGAGCTTTAATCAAGAAAGGATGCTGTTCTTTGTCAAATGCTTTTTCTGCATCTATTGAGAGGATCATACGGTTCTTTTTCTTTTATTAATGTATTGTATCGCATTGATTGACTTGCTGATGTTGAACCAACCTTGCAGCCTAGGAATAAATCCTACTTGGTCATGGTGAATAATCCTTTTAATGTACTGTTGGATCCTATTGGCTAGTGTTTTGGTGAGAATTTTTGCATCCATGTTCATCAGGGATATTGGTCTATAGTTCTTCTTTTTGATGGAGTCTTTGGTTTTGGGATCAAGGTAATGCTGGCCTCTTAAAATGAGTTTGGAAGTCTTCCTTCCATTTCTATTCTTTGAAACAGCTTCAGAAGAATAGGTACTAATTCTTCTTTAAATGTTTGGTAGAATTCCCCTGGGAAGCCATTTGGCCCTGGGCTCTTGTTTGTTGGGAGATTTTTGATGACTGCTTCAATTTCCTTACTGGTTATGGGTCTGTTCAGGTTTTCTATTTCTTCCTGGTTCAGTTTTGGTAGTTTATACGTCTCTAGGAATGCATCCATTTCTTCCAGATTATCTAATTTGCTGGCATATAGTTGCTCATAATATGTTCTTAAAATTGTTTGTATTTCTTTGGTGTTGGTTGTGATCTCTCCTCTTCCGTTCATGATTTTATTTATTTGGGTCCTTTCTCTTTTCTTTTTGATAAGTCTGGCCAGGGGTTTATCAATCTTATTAATTCTTTCAAGGAACCAGCTCCTAGTTTTGTTGATCTGTTCTACTGTTCTTTTGGTATCTATTTCATTGATTTCTGCTCTGATCTTTATTACTTCTCTTCTCCTGCTGGGTTTAGGCTTTATTTGCTGTTCTTTCTTCAGCTCCTTTAGGTGTAGGGTTAGGTTGTGTATTTGAGACCTTTCTTGTTTCTTGAGAAAAGCTTGTATTGCTATGTACTTTCCTCTTAGGACCGCCTTTGCGGCATCCCAAAGATTTTGAACAGTTGTGTTTTCATTTTCATTTGTTTCCATGAATTTTTTAAATTCTCCTTTAATTTCCTGGTTGACCCATTCATTCTTTAGTAGGATGCTCTTTAGCCTCCATGTATTTGAGTTCTTTCCGACTTTCCTCTTATGATTGAGTTCTAGTTTCAAAGCATTGTGGTCCGAAAATATGCAGGGAATGATCCCAATCTTTTGGTACAGGTTGAAACCTGATTTGTGACCCAGGATGTGATCTATTCTAGAGAATGTTCCATAGGCACTAGAGAAGAATGTGTATTCTGTTGCTTTGGGATGGAATGTTCTAAATATATCTGTGAAGTCCATCTGGTCCAGTGTGTCATTTAAAGCCTTTATTTACCTGTTGATTGTTTGCTTAGATGATCTGTCCATTTCAGTGAGGAGTGGTATTAAAGTCCCTTACTATTACTGTATTATTGTCAATGTATTTCTTTGATTTTGTTATTAATTGGCTTATATAATTGGCTGCTCCCATGTTAGGGGCATAGATATTTAAAATTGTTAGATCTTCTTGTTGGATAGACCCTTTAAGTATGATGTAGTGTCCTTCCTCATCTTCCTTTTGATTGGGGCATTTAACCTATTTACAATCAGGGTAACTCTTGAAAGATATGAATTTAGTGCCATTGTATTGCCTTTAAAGTGACTGTTACTGTATATTGTCTCTGTTCCTTTCTGGTCTATGTTACTTTTAGGCTCTTTCTTTGCTTAGAAGACCCCTTTCAATATTTCTTGTAGGGCTGGTTTGGTGTTCACAAAAACTACTAAAAGTAGTTTTTGTTTGTCCTGGAAGCTTTTTATCTCTCCTTCTATTTTCAGTGACAGCCTAGCTGGATATAGTGTTCTTGGCTGCCTATTTTTCTCATTTAGTGCTCTGAATATATCATGCCAGTCCTTTCTGGCCTGCCAGGTCTCTGTGGATAGGTCTGCTGCCAATCTAATGTTTCTACCATGTGGGTTACAGACCTCTTGTCCTGAGTTGCTTTCAGGATTTTCTCTTTGTCTCTGAGACTTGTGAGTTTTACTATTAGATGTTGGGGTGTTGACCTATTTTTATTGATTTTGAGGGGGGTTCTCTGTGCCTCCTGGATTTTGATGCCTATTTCCTTCCCCAAATTAAGGAAGTTCTCTGCTATAATTTGCTCCAATATACCTTCTGCCCCTCTCTCTCTTTCTTCTTCTTCTGGGATCCCAATTATTCTAATGTTTCACTTTATGGTATCACTTATCTCTCAAATTCTGCCCCGTGATCCAGTAGTTGCTTATCTTTTTCTCAGCCTCTTTATTCTCCATCATTTGATCTTCTATATCACTGATTCTCTCTTCTGCCTCATTTATCCTAGCAGTTAGAGCTTCCATTTTTTATTGTAGCTCATTAATAGCCTTTTTTATTTCGACTTGGTTAGATTTTAGTTCTTTTATTTCTCCAGAAAGGGATTCTCTGGTATCTTCTATGCTTTTTTCAAGCCTAGCTAGTATCTTTATAATCGTCATTCTGAACTCTAGTTCCAACATCTTACTAATGTCTGTATTGATTAGGTCCCTGGCAGTCAGTACTGCCTCTTGTTCTTTTTTGTGAGGTGAGTTTTTCCGTCTTGTATTTTGTCCAGAGGAGAATAGATGAATGAGACAACAAAATGCTAAAAAAATGCTAAAAAGGTAACAATGGCCCCAGAAAAATATACACTAAACAAATCAGAAGAGACCTGAAACCTGGGGGAAAGGAAAGGGGAGGAAAAAATGAATATGATCAGGCTGGTGAAAATAACAGAGCCACACACTAGATTTTGGGTGTATTTTGGTCTGTTAGAAGAAATTGCCTCCCAAAATTTTAAAGAAAGAAAAACATATATATATACAAAAATAAGGGTAAATATGATGAAGTGATAGAATATGACTATAAAGATGAAAATTAAAAAAGATTTTAAAAAAGGAATTGATAAGTTGGTTGAAAAAAGAATGAAAAAAATTTTAAAAAAAAGAGAATGTGAATAGACGGGAGACTAGAACAATGTCATACACTAGATTTAGGGTATATTTTGGTCTGCGAGAAGAAACTGAATCCCAAAATTTTAAAGAAAGAAAAACTTATATATATACAAAAAGTAAGGTTAAATACAATGAAGAGATAGAATATGACTGTAAAAATGAAAAATTAGAAAAGATTTTAAAAAAGGAATGATAAGACGTTGATTGAAAAAGAAGAAAAATTCAACTAAAAAAGTAGAAAAAGAAGAAAATAAAATTTAAAAAATTAACTTTGAAAGACTAAAGAATCATGGGGAAAAAAGCCATGAATTCTATGTGCTGTATTCCCCTAGTGCTGGGGTTTTGCCATTGTCATTGATCGGTAAACTTGGTCTTGGCTGGCTGTTCTTGCTGATCTTCTGGGGGAGGGGCCTGTTGCAGTGATTCTCATATGTCTTTGCCTGAGGCAGAATTGCCCTGCCCTTGCCAGAGGCCAGGCTAAGTAATCTGCTCGGGTTTGCTCTCAGTATCTTTTGTTCCCTGCAAGCTTTCTGTACAGCTTTGGAGGACAAGAATGAAAATGGTGGCCTCCCAATCTCTGGTCCCGGAGGAGCCTAGAGCTCAGGGCCCCACTCCTCAGTGCACCCTCCGAGAAAAGCAGTCAGTCACTCCTGTCTCCCTGGTCTCTGGCTGCACTCCGTGCTCACCATGACTGAGCATTTCTATCTCTGGCACCCGACCCTGTGTGGAGTCTCCAAACCCAGCAGATTCCTGCAGTGCGCTCCCATGCCGCTCCTTCCAGGGGAGGAAGAGGAGTGAGTCTCCCCGGATCTGCCGCTTGTTGGGTCCCTGCTGGAACAGCAGTGGCCAGACTATGCCATGGATCACAGTTTATGGCCACCCCGAGCTGAGAGCCCACTCCTCGGCTCCGTCTTTGCAGCCTGCTTCCCTGCTCCAATACCTGGGAGCTCTGCCGTACTCAGGCACCCCCAGTCTTTCTGTGACCCCAAGGGTCCCGAGACCACACTGTCCCAGCGAGGGTTCCATCCCCCGCTTAGCCACTGGAGCGACGTCCCTCAGTGGAGCAAACTTCTAAAATTTCTGATTTTGTGTTCCACTGCTCTATTGCTTGCTGGTAGCAGCTGATGGAGGCTCCCTCCCACTGAGGTCTGTCTTCCCATATATCGCCTCAGATTCACTTCTATGTCCTACCTTCCAGAAAGTGGTCGCTTTTTTGTTCAGAGAGTTGCTGCTATTCTTTTCTTCAATCTCCTGTTGAGTTTGAGGTACAAATGATAAAATTTTAATATTTTGAATTAGATGAACATTAAAAAGTAAGAAATATATAACTCTGGGCTCCCTCCAACATTATAAAATAATTTTGTTACTTATTGAATGGTTCCTTTTATTGTATATCAATTTTTCTATATCTGATAAATATGTATTTTTTATGTTGTGATTTTACTACAGACTTATGGATCAAAACAATAACATTCTTAATGTTGAATATCATGAATTAATAATAATAATATTGAAATATTTTACAGAATGAACTCCATAAGCTTGAAAAACAAATAGCATCTGTCTCTGCAGAAACTAAAGAAACAGAAAGGCAGATTTATCAGCAAGATGCTGCCATAGAGCATGCCAAACTTCAGTGTGGGAACCTGGAAACTCAAATCAAATCCTTACATACAGAAAATGTCAAGCTTAAATTTGACATAGAAGCAGCCCAAGAAGACTTTGAGGAACACATGATAAGATATAATGAATATTATGCAAAAATAAAAGAGCATAAAGATAGTTTGGGGGAGGTAGAAAGCAAATGGTCATTCATGACTGCACTACATGAAAAGCGAGATCTTGTTAAAAAACTAAAAACAACGAAAGAGGAACTTATGCAAAATCTCCAAAATCCAGACGGAAATCGCATAAAAGAAGTACAGGTGTGAAATACCACTTATTATAACTTTTTCTATTACTCCTTTTTTGCAAGTACACTTACTAAGTAATACATTTATCATTAGTAAAATGTCCATAGCTGCCTTAACTAGATTCAGAAACTATTTTCACAACTTTTAAAAACTTAAATACATGAGTTATGTAACAACTACACCAAATGTACAAATACATAAGGGAGTTGTTCTCAAATCCTCGGTGGATTAATAAAAATATATGGTCAAACAAAATTGCAGTGAACAATTAATCCATTTTTTCAGAAAGTGTGACTCACAAAAATGTTGAAGCCCTATGTTCTTAGGCTAATGGATCTGACCAATTCAAATCAATTTTGTATGCTTAATGCTATTATACAAACAATAACAATTAATAATTGTACCTTAATAATTTTTCTTTTTTTAATACTATTTTTTGAAGACAATAGGATATATAAACTTAAAATATCTGTCATTTCTTGCTAGAGAATTTAAAAGTATCGTTTATACTGTTACTGGGCAATTGCCACTATGACTACCGCTTTTCTTATGTCTTATTTATATTTAGTTTTAATTTAAGATTTTTATTTTATTATTTTTTTAATTTAAATTCAATTTAATTAACATTTACTGTATTATGAGTTACTGTTGCTGGGCAATGGCCAGTATGACTACCACTTTTTTTTATATCTTACTTGCATTTAGTTTTAATGTTAAGTTTTTAAATCAAAGGTTTATTTGTTTGAATAACAGTTCTTTATTTGTACCTATAAAAGTAATATTCTAATCCTGCTTACTGAAATTAAATGTGATGGTTAGTTTTTTTAAATTATAGAAATACTGAAAATGTTGGACTTATATTGACCATTCATTGTTTGACTTGTATATTTTAAACTTTATAAACATACAGGAAGACATTACAAAGTTAAAGGATAAAATTATAACTGTAAAAGAATCTATCACTGAAAAAACTTGTTTTCTTGAAGAAGAAAAAAAGACACATGAAAAATTAAGAAAAGAAATAGAGGTAAGTCTTAATTATCTGATTTCAATGTTTTATGGTATCATTTCTTAAGCTTATACCATATTTATAATTTCCATAGTTTACTCTCAATTTCTAAAACAGCTAGAGAACAAAAAAGAACTATAAAAAGTAGTAAAGTTCAAATCATTAATAGAGATAACTCCCTCATTTAGATACTTAAATATGTGAAATGTATTCAAACAAAGCAAGCACTCATTCCTATTAAAATGTGGCCTAGAATTATTATAGGTCTCATTCCACCAACACCTTGGTTCTTAATTAATGTCTAGAAAGCAGAGATTATCAAGTCAGAAAGGATGACCATTATTAGAGAGACATCAGAAACTCCTTAAAATAGAGTAAGAGACAATGGAAGTCATTAGTATTCTAAACCTCTCTGACTTTATATTTTCTATTATTAAGAATAAAAAAAAAAACTGATATGCAAAACTGAAAGTGAGATTAAATTTGGGGTACCACTAGTAGACTTCTATGGTCATTATTATTTAAATGAATGGAGAACAAAAATGGAAAAGAATCTGTTGTTGAGGGCAAATAAATCATTTTCACCCTTAAGACATTAATTTGAAAACTAAAAAGATGCATTTGCTTGTGACTAATTTGCTTATGGCTAATTTGCCACAATAAGAAAGCATCTGAGGAATTTGAAGATAAAAATCCTCACCTTTACAAAACATTTATCTAAGAAACATCATTACTTTATCTTACATTTTTCTAGTAATCTGAATAAGTGATTATTTTTTTACCTTCTAGATCAAGATTTACTATAAAATTATAAATAGTAAGACACTATCAGTGGCATCAAAATAGAAATAAAATGATTAATGAAATAGAAATAAGAATACAGATATAATCATTCATAAATGGTACAAACAAAATAGGTTAGCCATATGGAAAAATAAAGCAAATTTAGAAATAAAATTGTATTTCTGTCTTATAACACACACATATAACCATTTCCAGGAAGATTAAAGACAGTATAGGAGACAAACTTACCCACTTATGTCAGAGAAGTATTTCTTTTAAAAGACACACACTCAAACTGCATGATTAAATATTACTTTTGACAATATCATAAATTTCTAATTATTAATAATAAATGCACCATAACAATAGAGAAGAGAATACTCATTTTGAGAGAAGGTATTTGTGATTTATATAAGTGACTAAGAGATAAGATGTCAAACAAACCAGTAGAACATTGAGTAAATGATATGAAAAGTCTTATTTTTTGAAACATGAATATTAAAAAAATAATGGGAAAAATCACTAACCTAATTAATAATAACAGACTAATAGTTAAAACCACAATGGGGTTCCATATTTAGTCCCTCAGATTATCAATATTATAGCTGGTAATATGTGGAGCACTTGAATTTTAATATACTATTGGTATGAATGTAAATTGGTAAAAAGCATTTTGGAAAGGAATTTGAGATTACCTATTAATTTTTTACTCTAATCTTCTTTATTGAGGTATAATTATAAGAGTAAGTATACAAATTAAAAGGTTTAGCTTGATTAATTTTGACTAAGATATATATTTACACCCATGTTACCATTACCTAGATCAAGATGTAAAACTTGCCCATTCATGCTTAGGAAATTCTTTTGTGCCCCTTTCCTTAGGCTACCACTATTCTGATTTTTAAAAACAACTTTATTGAGATACAATTCACCCATTGAAAGTGCACAATTCAATGATTTTTGGTATATTCACAGATAATTTGTAACCATTACTTCAGTTAATTTTAGAAATTTTCATCACCTCCAGACAAATTCCATACCCATTAGCTATGACCTCTCCATTTGTCTATTGTATTTACCTATATATATATAGAGAGAGAGAGTTTTGATTTTCACTTTTCAAAAAGTAAACAATGTAATTCAGTACATTAACAAAATTGAAGGAGTTAAAAAGAAATAATTTGATAGTTGCAGAAACAGCATTAGACAAATTTCAACACCATTCATAGTAACAACGCTCAGCAAATTAAGAATAGAATTCTAGGAAATTTTCTCAGCCTAATTAAGGGCATCTATAAAACAACTTACAGCTAACAACATCATGTTTACTATAAAATGTTGAATGATTTTCCCCCAAAGATTGGAAACAAGGCAAAGATGTATTATCCTACCTAAAACATCATATTAGAGATCCTAATCAGTGCTATAAGGCAAGAGAAAATAAGGCATAAAGATTGTAAAGAAGTAAAATTATATTTACAGACAGCATGATTGCTTATGTAGATTCCTAAAGAATCTACAAAAAGACTAATAAGCAAGTAAATTTAGTAAGGTCACAGGATAAAAGGTTAAAACAAAAAATCAATTGTATTTTTTTCTATTCTATTTCCATTCTATATAGATTCCATGAAGTAGCAACAAGCAACTGAAAAGTGAAATGAATAAAATAAAACTCTTCATTGACACTAAAGAACATAAAATATTTGCTAAGAAATTTAATGAAAAAAATCTATAAAACTTCTATAATAAAAATACTAATGAGAAATTAAAGAACAATAAATGGAATGATATAATATGTTCATGATCTATAAAACTCAATATTTTAGTGTCAACTTTCTCCAAAAATGATCTATAGGTTCAACACCATTCCATAAAAAAATCCCAGTAGATATTTTTTGTAGAAATTTACAAGCTGTTCTAAAATTTATATACAAATGCAAAGGATCTAGTTAGCTAAAACAAACTTGAAAAAGAAGAATAAAGTTGTAATACTGCCCTAACTGATATTAAGATTTATTATGAAGCTACAATTATTAAGAAACTGTAGTATTGGTGAAAGAATAAATAAATGGACCAATGGAACAGAACACAGTTCAAAAATCCATCACATTTTGTTAATTTGACAAAGATGTCAAGATAATTCCATGAAGAAAGGAAAGCCTTATCATAAAATGGTGCTGGAACAACTGGGTATCTGTCTGGAAACAATGAACCCCTGTGCCTACTTCACAACATACATAACACTGCATTTGAAGTAGATCAGAGATCTAAATGTAAAAGCTAAAACAGTAAAGCTTCTAGAAGAAACCATAGCAGAATATCTTCATTAAGATTTGGGTTAAACAAAGATTTCTTAGAACACAAAATGCACTAACCATAATGGAAAAAATTGATACATTGGACCTTAAACTTTGAAACCTCATTCTTCAAAAGATGCTCTCAAGAAAATGAAAAGATAGAGGTGCCTGGGGTGGCTCAGTTGGTTAAGCATCCGACTCTTGATTTTGGCTCAGGTCGTGATCTCTGGGTTGTGAGATTGAGCCCTACCCCCAACAGGGAGCCTGCTTAAGATTCTCTCTCTGCTGGGGCACCTAGGTGGCTCAGTCGTTAGGCATCTGCCTTCGGCTCAGGTCATGATCCCAGGGTCCTGGGATCTAGCCCGACATCGGGCTCCTTGCTCAGTGGGAAGCCTGCTTCTCCCTCCCCCACTCCCCCTGCTTGTGTTCCCTCTCTCGCTGTCTCTCTCTCTGTCAAAAAATAAATAAAATCGTTATATATATAAAAAAAAAGGATTCTCTCTCTGCCTCTCCCTCCACACCCACCCACCACCCCCTCCCCCCACTTAAAAAAAAAGTAATGAAAAGACAAAATCATAGGAGTAAAAATATTTGCAATACATATAGCTGAGAGAAGACATATCAAAGGCCTATATATGAAGAACTCTTAACAATCCATTTTAAAATGGGCAAAAGATATAAACAAATTTCACAGAAGACATAGGATGGCCAGTAAGTACATGAAAAGATGCTCAGCATCTTTAACCACCAAGGAAATGAAAATTAAAACCACAGTATGATATCATTTCACAACCAATAGAAAGGTTAAAATTACAGTGAATGATAATACCAAATGTCAAGGATGTGGAGCAACTGAAAATCTCTTGCATTTTTGGTGAGATTATAAAATGGTGCAACTGCTTTAGAAAATGGTTTGGCAGTTTATTAAAAAGTTAGCACATACCTATTGTATGTTTCAACAATTCCATCCCTAGGTGTTTACTCAAGAAAAAAGAAAACATATGTCTTAAAATAAAACTTGCATGTGAATATTCATAGAAGCTTTATTCATAATAGCCCCAAAAGAGAAACACTACAAATGTCCCTCAAAAAGAGAATGGATAAACAAATTGAGGAATTTCCGTGTTATGGAATACTATTCAGTGATAAAAAGAACGAAATACTGACACACACAACATGGGTGTATACATTTGTCAAAAGTCATTTAACCATAGCCTTAAAAATCTATGTACTTATACTTCCATAAATATATTTAACCATAATTTTAGATTAAACAACCAGAAGAGAAGTTACAGGACATGTTCAAATGGTAACCAGTGAGCTCCAAGTCTTTTAAGTGCAGCATTTTCTCCATGGTAAAACAATGACATTTTAGGAGTCTTTGTTACATTCTGAACAATACAGAATTTAATAATATATTTTATATAACATTCTTCTCAAAGTAGGGTAGCAGTTATTTAGTTTCCAAAAGCGGTCTCATTTTATTCATATATTTATTCAGTAATTTATTCAACTTATTTATTGAGCTCATACTATGTGCTAGTTCCTCTTTTAGGCTCTGACAATAGAGTGGTGAATAAAATAGAACATGACTCCTTCACTTTTCTATGTGTGTGCTACATTCTTCATAAAACCCTTTCTAATATATGTCTTCATGAACTTGCCTTCTAGTTGAAGAGACAGACCTAAACAAGATGTGTAAGACATACAGCATGTTAGCTAAGGATAGGGTTAAGAACAAAAAAAAAAATGGAGCAGAGAAGGGAATATGTAATACATGTATTGCAGGGAGAGAGAAGGTGAAATATTAGATCTTGCAGCCATCAAAATCTTTACTGAGTAGGTCTCTTTCAGCAAAATCCTAAAAGAAGTGAAGGAGAGGCATGCAGATCTGAGGAAGAGCTTTCCAGGAAAAAGAAAAAGCAAGTGTAAAGGTCTTAAGATGAGAACATACGTTGGCTCAGAGAATAGAAGAACAGTGTGGCTAGAATGGAGGGAACAAAAAAAAAAAGTAGTGAATGAGGTGAGATTTGGCTTATACAGGGCTTTGCTTTCTTTTTGCCACTGTGTTTTGTGGGCACCACCCCTCCTTCACTATTGCTCTTAGTTCTGCCTAGCCAGCAACAGTAATTAATGAGAGGAGTAGCCCATCCACTTCCTAGAGGCAAAAAGTTATGTTCTATACAGAACCATTTACATCCTTAGTGCCTACAGATATTCAAGTTTGAATATTAAGATACATATCAAAGTCTGAATGTTACCAGTAGAGGCTGAACAAATGCCTGTCTTTCAAGAAGGCTCACAATGCGACCTTTGCCTTTATAAAGTCACTTCTTGTCTCTCCCTCTTCTTTTTTCCCTTTGCTCATTTGGTGGTGGTGGTGGTGGTGGTGATGTGTGTGTGTGTGTGTGTGTGTGTGTGTGTGATGTTTTATTTGGTTGTGTTTGTTTGTTTAGTTTCAAGTTTTTATTAAATTCCATTAGTTACCAGAGGGGAGGTGGGTGGGTGACAGGTGAAATAGGTGATGGGGATTAAGGAGTGCACCTGTGGTGATGAGCACTGGGTGACATATGGAATTGTTGAATCACTATATTATACGCATGAAACTAATATAACACTAAATGTTAACTGGAATTCAAATAAAACAAAATAAGATAAATGAAATATTGGCATGTGAAAAAAAATAAAGTCACTTTTTGGTCAAAACTGCCTTTTAGCCTTGTGAACTTAGAAACTTAATCTTGTTAGTGTCCCAGTGTTCAGTAGACATGGAGAGATGCTAGTAGAGTTCACAAGAAACTGATGTATGAAACTCAAATACCAGTTTATTAATTTACAATAATAAAACTCTCAAGGAAACCAGATAACTTATGTCAGTCATTAGTGCTTCTTCTTCCTTATAAGGAAACTACAGTGGAAACCAAATTATCACAAATTTTTAGTTAGTGAGCATGGAAATCAAGTCAGTCATCTGAGTTTGACTGTTCTTGGTCTCTGGCTCTGAGTGCTCAAGTCAATCTCCATAACAGAGTTATACTTGTGTCAGATAAATAGACCCTACCAGTGCATGACTCCTTACCTTCCTATGTATGTACTACATTCTTCACAAAACCTCTTCTGAAGATATTCTTTCTTTAGATACATTCTTTCTTTAGATACATTAATATCATCTGTGACATCTAGCTATGACTGGTGATCTGGGGTCCCCCTAAGGGGACTTTGCACATCTCTACTCTGATCCATTGTCTATTAGTTTCATAGCTTAACTACTGAAGAATAATTTTAGAAATATGCTACTGTGCAACTGACCAAATGTATTGATTAACCAAAAATTTGTTTTAGTTATTTTATTTCTATGAATATATTCTATGAACAGGAGTATGGGCATATTTAGTTATTATACTCTCCCTATGAATATATTCTATTGAATATACCAATGAATATATATTATATATAAATATGTATAGTGAATATATATTTTTAAATAGAAATATATTCAATGTTTAAAAAATGTTCTTTTGAATATAGCTTCATATCTAATATGATGTTTCAATTTAAACTAATTTATTTCTAATCCTTTTCAAGTCATTTTTTTATTTTGCCAACATACCAGTAGGCCTGGTTTACCAATTTCAATGATTATCTGAATTTACAGAATTAACAAAAACTGGAGACTTAAAAAGACAAAGTTTATAGAAATTTATGTGAATTTTTAGTTGACAAGTTTTCACTTCATTTTTACAGCAGTACTTTGGAATACTTAGAGTGTCTTGGTCCCTGTTCCTCTGCTACTGCTGCAGAGTTGTGTTTCAATATAATTGATTTCCTTTGTAATCGTGCATGTTTTATTTGATGCATTAAAAACATTATTCTAAGGAGTCCATAGTCTTCACCATACTGTCGAAAGAACCCATGGCATAATAAAAGTAAAGAAGCCATGCTGAGGGAGGAGCTTGGAAACAGGAAGTATCCTTTGCTGGGGGAAAAGCAGAGAGGAGATTCAAGATGTGGAGAAATTTGAACCCTCACACAGGAATCATGGGAATGTAAAAATGGTGCCATCACTATGGAAAACAGTCTGGCAATTCCTCAAGTGGTTGAACATAGAATTACCATATGATCTCAGTTCTACTCCTAGGTATAGACCCTATAGAAGTGAAAATATAAATCCACACAAAAACTTGCACATGAATGTTCATAACAGCATTGTTCATAATAGCAAAAAACTGGAAACAAATGTCCATTATCTGATGAATTGGGTAAATAAAATTTGGTATTATTCTACAATGGAATATTATTTGGCAATAAAAAGTAATGAAGTACTAATACATGCCACAACATGGTAGACCCTTAAAAGGATTATACTAAGTTGAAGAAGCCAATCAGAAAAGACCATATACTGTATGATTCCACTTATAAGAAATATCCAGAATAGGCAAATCTATATAAAGAGAAAGATTAGTAATTGTCTAGTGCTAAGAGTGGGGGTGTGGGAATGGGAAGTCACTGCTAACGGGTACTACCTTTCTTTTTGAGGTAATGTAAATGTTCTAAAAATTGATTGTGGTAGCAGTTGCACAACTCTGAATGTACTAAAACCCATTGAATTGTCCACTTTAACGGATGGATTGTATGATATGTGAATTATATCTCAATAAAGCTGTCTTAAAAAAGAAGATTGGGTATTTTTTGTATAGCTAACACCAATATAAGGAATTTTTTCCTTTCTACTTTCTCATGGCCTGACACCAAAAGCCTTGCACTTTCCACTGTGCTTCATTGCCTTCCAGTGTAGTAGCACCGTCTGGCTCAGCATAAATATACTGCTCTACTTATTATTATGACTATATGATCTTTTGGATCTTTGAGATGGATGGGTCTATGTTTCAATGAACCACTGGATATAGGGAATGAAACCATTTCTCCTAACTGGTAACTATTTTGATAACTCGAAGGCACTCCATCACAGATGCTTTGCTTGAATTCAGATCTCAAACACCATCACTTGCTACCTATGAAGCCTTGGTTGAATTACTTAAACTCTTCAATCTTCAGATTTTTTGGTACAAAAATGGAGATAATAATATCTATCCACATCATATGGTATTATGAGAATTTAATTATATCTAAAAAGCTCTCAGTATAGTATCTAACATGTAATAAGTGTTGAATAGTTATTATTACTGTTTATTTTTATTACCATTATTATTTACAGTGAGTAATTTCTAATCAAGTGTTTTCTTCTTTAGAGTAGTCAAAATATCCTTTATGGCCATTTACTAGTTACCCTTCTCAAGCCCTGTTGACATGTACTCTTCTTTTAATAGGTGCAACATAAGAGATATGGTGCAATTCTTAAGCGTTTGCATTGTCAGGTGAACAAGCTTCAGTCAAATAAAAGACAATGGCAATGGAACATTCACCAACTGGAAAAAACTGCAGCTGAACTAAGAAAACGCATTGGAATGAAAGATTAACATGGCCAAAGGGCAATGTAGAACACAGACTATGCCAACAAAAATGATAGGACAAAAGGTTCAGAAAATTCTTTGGATTCTTAACCAGCATCCACTAACAGAGGTCTGTCTTAATAACAGATATATTTTCTTTTTTTTTTTTTGAATCGGTTAATCTGTTTGCTAAAGTGCCTTGCAAGCCTGCAATTGATAGCAGTAGATAGACAATAGGAATGCTTACAGAAGAATAGTGGAAGACTCTGTATAAATATTTTGAGTATGTAAGATATAACTCTATTCATGAATGCCTATTTATAAACATGTTGCCTTCACTATCATATGAAGTAAAAATGTAGAAGAAACACATAAAGTTACAATGATTTAAATTGTTATGATATTTTAAATGATTCTGTTTCAAACTTTTTATTAAAACTTGCTTTTTTACCACTGTCTTCACAGTAGTCCATAAATATTGACATTTACAATAATGTTGTATGTTCAATGCTTCAGGTATTTTACTTTTTATCTTATTCAGAAGGTAACAATCATTTTTTCTTTGTTATTAGATAACACAGTTTTAGAGTGTTGCAAGGCATAAAATTTTTTGTTTACTTTTCTGTCTTTAAATTCTTTAGTACTATTCTGTGAAAAATTTGAAGTTATAACATCATTATAAGGTAAATACCAGCTCTTAAAAAAAAAAAAAGAATGTTAATGAGTGTAGACTACTGTGTATTTTTTTCTCACTGAAAGTTATATGCTATGTCCATGGCAACATTTCAAAATTTAACTTGTCCATATTAAGATAAAAGTGCTCCTTCTCATGGCTCCACTGAATCAAATTTTTAGGAACAGAAAAAATATTATTGAAGATAATGGTTTTTAAATATTTACTTTTAGGATGTAATGCTTTCAAAGCAACAACATCAAAAAGGTATCTCAAGTTCATTTTCTCCTCACCTTTCTTCATGCCTAAGACTAAGTAAGAGGATAGCTGATATAAAACCTGATATTAATAATCCTGTTATGTCTAACATTAATAATCCTACTATGAATTATCATGGCTTATTATAGCTAACACTTCAGATGGCTTTGCTGTAACACAATCAACTTTGGCACATGACTCAGAAATGCAGTTACAAATAAAAATGGTTAAACCTACAGATTGTAGAGAGTACCCACTATGCTCAGCTGAAGACAAGGCTGAAACCTTTTAAGGCTGATTGTATAAAAATATTTCAATTTAATTTGCATATTTAAAAGGCTATTTTTATAACTATACGTCATAATTTTATTTACAGTTTCTAAAAGAAAAATTCTAGTTTTCTAAACTCTTTTTAAGTTTATAATAGGTTTCAAAATATTTGTACCTGATAGCTAACTCCTTGAGTTATATTTGTGAAAGTTATTTTTCAATTAAGATATAACAAAAATAGGTTTAATCTGTTTAAGATAATGTGCCTATTTGAGAAAGTAATTTTCAGTGTAGTGTTCTGAAGTACCCATGATAATAATACCTGTACCTATTTAAAATTTTGTGACAGATGAAAGTATTATTTGAACAAGAACATTTTTCCTTTCCTTGCTCTTTATAATCTTGAAAATCATTTCAGATGATGGACGCTCTCAGATTAGCCAAGAAGAACTAAAGCTTGGGGTATCGTCAAGCCTGATCATATAGTTAGTGAATGTGATATCTCAATATGGTCACAAACTCTAAAGTTAGAAAATGAATTAATTTTAAAAATTTCTCTAGAACTTAACCTAGCTTAGAATATGAGCTCTTCTGCTTAAAGGCCTTTGTCACATACACTTTTGCCTTAAAATTCAGTCTCTTTTGGGTTATCATTCAGTTCAGAATTCTCCTTCTCATTTTCTTCCTGGAAGTAACCTAAATTCCTGGGGCAGGGATTGGGGGGTACATTTATGTTGTTTTGTCATCAGGGGAAGGGTCCTGGTGCAAGTGCCATTCTCACTGGCCTCTGCAGAGGTGTAATCGATCTTCTTGGTCTTGAGCATTACCTTTTGTCTATGCTGTACCTGCAGTTGTTTTCTCTAGTCAATGTGGTCAGCCTCCTTACCCAATCACAAAGCCTCTTCTGGTCATATTTAATTCTCTTTTTCTGTATGCAGGCCAAATTTCACCTCTTTGCGGCCTGCTATTCTACCCATGCATTCTTCCTTACTCAGATTTCTGGTATAAAATAAGTCTTTCAAGTCTCTCAGTGCTTTGGGGCTCCAGGGGAGCCCAGTCAGAAGGAGGTCCCCACAACATTGTGAGATTTACCTCCAGATAAGAATTACATCTGACTTCTCAGGAACCATGCAAGCAAGCAGAGAATGATGTGAAGTATTTAAAGTGTTGGAGGGGGGAAAAACCCACCAACCTAGAATTCTGTACCCTGTGAAATTATCCTTCAGAAGTGAAGGAGCAGTAAATATTTTCTCAGACAAATTGAGGGAATATGTTGCCAGTAGACCTGCCTCACAGGAAATGTTAAAGAAGTTCTTTAGAGAAAACAAAAATAATATAGGTCAGAAATTTAAATCTACATAAAGCAAGGAAAAGCATCAAAGAAGGAATAAGTGAAGGTAAAACAAAAAACTTTTACTTTTATTATTCTTAATTAATCTAACAGATAACAATTTGTTGAAAATAGGGCACCTGGGTGGCTCAGATGGTTGGGCATCTCCCTTCAGCTTGGGTCGTGATCCCAGGGTCCTGGGATCGAGTCCCACATCGGGCTCCCTACTCGGTGGGGATCCTGCTTCTCCCTCTGCCTCTCTCTCTGTCTCTGTCTCTTATGAATAAATAAATAAATAAATAAATAAATAAATAAATCTTAAAAAAAACAATTTGTTCAAAATACTAATATTAGGAACAATGTATTCATATATATGCTTATGTATATACAAATATGTTATTAATGCTTCTATATTTGAAATGAATGACAGCAATTACACAAGGTATGGGAGGAAAGAATTAAAATTATTTTGTTATTATAAGATTCTTATTCTACCAGTGAAATCTTATAGTCTTATTTGAAAGTGGACTTGGATTGGTTGTAAATGTATATTACAAACTCAAGAGCAACCACTAAAAAAAAGTTTAAAAAGAAGTATAACTGATATTCTCCAAGAAGAGAAAATGTAATCACATAAAATGCTTGATTAAAACCACAAAAGGCAGAAAAAGAATGAGAGACAAAAATTATGAACCAAAAACAAGGGCAACAAACAGAAAATATTAGCAAATATGCTAGGTATTAATCCAACTATATCAATTATCACTATGAATGTCAATGATGTAAATGCACAAGACAGAGATTATCAGAGTGGATCAAAAAAACACAAGTTATATGGTGTCTATATGAAACCACTTTATTTTTTATTTTATTTTATTTATTTACTTACTTACTTACTTATTTATTTATTTAAGAGAGACAGAGGAGGGACGACAGAAGGTGAAGGAGAAGCAGACTCCCTGCTGACCAGGGAGCCCAACGCAGGGCTCGATCCCAGGACCCTGGAATCATGGCCTGAGCAGAAGGCAGACACTTAACCGACTGAGGCACCCAGGTGCCCTGAAACCCCTTTAAATATAAAGACACATAGGGGCCCCTGGGTGGCTCAGTCCTTAAGCGTCTGCCTTCGGCTCAGGTCATGATCCCAGGGTCCTGGAATTGAGCCCCGCATCGCACTCCCTGCTCCACGGGAAGCCTGCTTCTCCCTCTCCCACTCCTCCTGCTTGTGTTCCCTCTCTCGCTGTGTCTCTCTCTGTCAAATGAATAAATAAAATCTTTAAAAAAAATAAATAAATAAAAATAAATATAAAGACACATACAGATGAAAAGTAAATGGATAGAGAAATACACCATGCTGACATTAATAATAATAAAAAAAACAGGAGTAGCTGTATTAATTTCATAACTGAGCAGACTTCAAAGTAAGGAAAGTTATCAGAGATAAAGAAGGACATTACATAGTAATAAAGGGGTCAATTCTCCAAAAAGACATGACAGTCCTTAATGTGGATGCATCTAATAATAGAGCATCAAACTATGTGAAGCAAAACCTAATAGAACTGCCAAGGAGAAATAGATAACTCCACTATCATAGTTGCAGACTTCAGTATCACTGTATCAGAAATGGACAGATTCATCAGACAGAAATTCAGTAAGGACCCAGGTTAATGCAACAACATTATCAATCAACTGGATACAACTCACACCTATGCATTACATTGTCCAACAACAGCAGACTACATATTTTCTCAAGTTTACATAGAACATTCACCAAAATAGACATAATTCTAGGCCGTAAAACATACTTAGATGAATTTAAAAGAGTAAAAATCATAAAATATCTGCTCTCAGACCACAATGGAATTAAATTAGAAATCAGTAACAAAAACGTAACTGGAAAAATCTCCAAATAGGTAGAGGTTAAATTACATACTTCTCAATAAATAGATCAAAGAAGAAATCTCAAGAAATTTTAAAATATTTTGAACTAAATGAAAATGAAAACACAATTTATCTAAATTTGTGGAATGCAGTAAAATCAGTGCTTAGATGGAAATTTATGGCATTGAATGCATATATTAGAAAAGAAGAGAGATCTAAAATTAATCATCTAGGGGCACCTGGGTGGCTCAGTCGTTAAGCGTCTGCCTTCGGCTCAGGTCATGATCCCAGGGTCCTGGGATCAAGCCCTGCATCGGGCTCCCTGCTCCGTGGGAAGCCTGTTTCTCCCTCTCTCACTCCCCCTGCTTGTGTTCCCTCTCTTGCTGTGTCTCTCTGTCGAATAAATAAACAAAATCTTTAAAAAAATAAAATAAAATTAATCATCTAAATTCCCACATTAGGAAACTAGGGGAAAAAAGTAACTTATTTCCAAAGTAAGTAGAAGAAAAGAATAAGATTTAGAGCAAAAATCAATGAAATCAAAAGCAGGAAATCAGTAGAGAAAATCAATGAACCAAAAGCTAGTTCTTTGAAGAAATCAGTAAAATCACTGAACCTCTAGCTAGACTAAGACAAAAAGGCCAAGACACAAATTTCTAATATCACAAATGAAAGAGGGGACATCACTATAGATCTCACGGAAATTAAAAGGATAATAAAGGAATTCTATGAACAACTCTATGCCCACAATTTGATACCCTAGATGAAATGGACTAATTCCTTGAATGATAGAAACAGATTATCTGAATAGACCTATATTTTTTAAGGAATTGAATCAATAATTCACATTCCAAAACAGAAAGCACAAAGCCCAGTGGGTTCACTAGTAAATTCTTTTTTTTAATTAATTTTATTTTATTATGTTATGTTAATCACCATACATTACATCATTAGTTTTTGATGTAGTGTTCCATGATTCATTTTGCATATAACACCCAGTGCTCCATGCAATACATGCCCTCCTTAATACCCATCACCAGGCTAATCCATCCCCCCACCCCCCTCCCCTCTAAAAACCTCAGTTTGTTTCTCAGAGTCCACAGTCTCTCTTGGTTCATCCCCCCATCCAATTCCCCCCCTTCATTTTTCCCTTTCTACTATCTTCTTCTTTTTTTTTTTTTTAAACATATAATGTATTGTTTCAGAGGTACAGGTCTGTGATTCATCAGTCTTACACAATTCACAGCGCTCACCATAGCACATACCCTCCCCAGTGTCCATCACCCAGCCACCCCATCCCTCCCACCCCCCTCCACTAAAGCAACCCTCAGTTTATTTCCTGAGATTAAGAGTCTCTTATGGTTTTTCTCCCTCTCTGGTTTCATCTTGTTTCATTTTTTCCTCCCTTCCTCTATGATCCTCTGTCTTGTTTCTTAAATTCCTCATATCAGTTAGATCATATGATACTTGTCTTTCTCTGATTGACTTATTTCACTTAGCATAATACCCCTAGTTCCATCTACGTCATTGCAAATGACAAGATTTCATTTTTTGATGGCTGCATAATATTCCATTGTATATATATATACCACATCTTCTTTATCCATTCATCTGTTGATGGACATCTTGGCTCTTTCCATAGTTTGGCTATTGTGGACATTGCTGCTATAAACATTGGGGTCCACATACCCCTTCGGATCACTACATTTGTATCTTTGGGGTAAATACCCAGTTCACTGATAAATTCTACCAAACATTTAAGAGTTACACCCATTCTCTATAATCTCTTTCAGAGGATAGAAGCAAAGGGAATACTTTCTAACTCATTCTGTGAAGCTGGCATTACCCTAATACTAAAACCAGATAAAGACATTACAAAAAAGAAAACTACAGACCAATATCTCTCATGAACATAAATGCAAAATCCTCAACAAAATATGAGCAAACCAAATCCAAAAAAGTATAAAAGAAATTATATGCCATGGCTAAGTGGTACACAATGCTGGCTCAATGTCCAAAAATCAATTAACATAAACCATATCAACAGACTTAAAAAAGTAAAATCATGTGATCACATCAATAGATGCATAAAAATCATTTGACAAAATCCAAATCCAATTTATGAAAAAAACCTCAGGAAAGTAAGAATACAGGGGAATTTTCTTAACTTGATAAAGACCAAACACAAAAAACCCTACAGCCAACATCATACTTCATGGTAAGAAACTCAAAGATTTCCCACTAAGATCAGATACAAGGCAAAGATGTTCCTCTCACCATTCCTTTTCAACATCATACTGTAAGTCCTTGCTGAGGTAATAAGGCAAGAATAAGAAATAAAATGTATAAGATTGGGAGGGAAGATATAAAACTGTCTTCACAGATGACATGATCATCTAAGTATAAAATCCAAAATAACTGGGGAAAAAAACCTCCTGGAACCAATAATCAATTATAGCAAGTTACAGGGTAATATAAAAAAGTCAATGCTTTCTTATATACCAGTAGTGAACAAGTGAATACGAAATTTAAAACACAATACCATTTATATTAGTACCCCCAAAAATGAAATACTTAGGTACAAATCTAACAAAATATATGCAAGATCTATATAAGAAAAACTACAAAACTCTGATGAAGGTAACCAAAAAAGAGCTACATAAATGGAGAGATATTCCATGTTCACTGGTAGGAAGACTCAATATAACCAACATGTCAGTTCTTCCTAAGTTGATCTTTTTTTTTTTAAGATTTATTTATTTATTTGACAGAGAGAGATACAGAGAGAGAGGGAGCACAAGCAGGGGGAATGGGAGAGGGAGAAGCAGGCTTCCCGCAGAACAGGGAGCCCGATGTGGAGCTTGATCCCAGGACCCTGGGATCATGACCCGAGCTGAAGGCAGACGTCTAACGACTGAGCCACCCAGGAGCCCCCTAAGTTGATCTTTAGATTCAATGCAATCCCAATCAAAATCCCAGCAAGTTATTTCATGGATATTGACAAACTGATTATAAAGTTTATAGAGAGGGGCAAAAGACCAAAAACTAGCCAACACAATATTGAAGAGAAAGAACAAAGTTGGAGGACTGACACTATTTGACGTCAAGACATACTATCAAGTTGCAGTAATCAAGACAGTGTGGTACTAGTGAAATAATAAGTCAATGTAACAGAATAGAGAGCCTAGAAATAGACCCACATAAATATATCAACTGATTTTGACAAAGGAGCAAAGGTAATACAATGGAGCAAAGATAGTCCCATCAACAAATGGTGCTGAAACAATTGGACATCTACATGCAAAACAATGAATCTAGACATAGACCTTACACCCATCACAAAAATTAATTCAAAGTGGATCATAGACCTAAACATAAAATGTAAAACTATAAACTCCTAACATAGGAGAGCTAACATAGGAGAAAATCCAGATGGCCTTGGGTATGGTGTTATCATTTTAGATACAACACCACAGGCACAACCCTTAGAATAAATAATTGATAAGCTTGACTTCATTAAAATTAAAAACTTCTGTCCTATAAAAGACACTGTCACAAGAGAATGATGAGACAAGCCACACGCTGGGAGAAAATACTTGCAAAATATCCATCTGATAAAGGACTGTTATTCAAAATAAAGAACTCTTTATAAAATGCAACAACAAGAAAAGAAACAACTAGATTTTTAAAATGCGTGAAAGACCTTAACAGACACCTCACCAAAGAAGATAGACAGGTGGCAAATAGCATATGAAAAGGTGTTCCACATTATATGTCACTAGGGAAATGCGAATTAAACAACGAGATACCACTACACACTTATTAGGATGGCCAAAGTCAGGAACACTGACAACACCAAATGCTAATAAGGATGTGGAGCAACAGGAACCCTCATTCATTGTTGGTAGGAATGCAAAATGGTACAGCCATTTTGGAAGACAGTTTGGCGGTTTCTTGTAAAACTAAACATACTTTTACCATACAATCCAGCAACTGTGCTCCTTGGTATTTATCTAAAGGAGTTAAAAAATTGATGTCCACACAAAAACACAGATATTTATAGCAGCTTTATCTATAATTGTCAAAGTTTGGACACAACCAAGATATCCTTCAGTAGGTAAGTGGCTACATAAACTGTGGTATATCCAAACAATGGAATATGATTTAGTGCTAAAAAGAAATTAGTTATCAAGCTATGGAAAGACATGGAGGAACCTTAAATGAATGTTACTAAGTGAAAGAAGGCAATCCGACAAGGCAACAATACTGCAGGATTCCAACTATAGGACATTCTGGAAAAGGTAAAACTACAGAGACAGTAAAAAGATCAGGTGTTGCCAGGGCTGGGGGGGCAGGGGAGAGATGCATAGGTAGAGAACAGAGGATTTTTAAGGCAGCAAAAATACTCTGTATGATATTTAAAATGATGGATATATGTCATTATACATTTATCCAAGTCCATTGGTAGTATAACACCAAGAGTGAACCCTAAGGTAAACAATGGACTTCGGGCGATTATGACATGAAGGTACCATTCTGGTAAGTGAAGTTGATAATGAGAGAGGCTATGCATGTGTAGGGACAAGGAGTTTATGAGAAATCTCTGTACCTTCCTCTCAATTTTGTAGTAAATCTAAAACTTCTCTAAAAAAAATTAAAGTCTTTTTTTAAAAAGCACTCAAATGCATAGTTAACATTACAGGAGGGAAAATATCAGTAAACATTTTGGCTAAGGAAAGAGGAATCCTGCGTATAAATATTGCTTTGGAACCTTTTAAAGTTCACATAGGTGATCACAATAAAAACCCTAAATTCCTATATCACCTAACATTGTACATGGTATCCATTGCTCATATAAAAATCATTAAGGTCTATATTAATGTTAGGAGATTTGGGACTATTTTTGGGGGGGGCAGGAGAAATCAGTAGGTTCAGAAGAACTTGTAGCTTTGCAACTGTTTGATTTGTTGCTTATATTTCCAATATTATAAATATTTTATTTTTCATTAAGCTAATGATTACTAAAGCTAATGATCAGGAGCTAAAAATTATATGCCTGTCAAAAATTACCTATGCTATATTTGTTTATTTGAATTTATAATGTATTCCTAAGGAAAGGATTTTTTTCTTTTCTGATAAATTTGGCAGTGTGAGTAATGGGTTTTCTATATCACATTAGTTATCATATAACTTTCTCCTGAATGTAACTGAACTATGACCAAAACCAGGAAAAATAAATTGAAAAAGATGCTAAGAGCAGGATAGCTTTACTCAATACATAGCTAAGAATGGGATGCTCAAATTGCTTTTTCTCTTCTATAATTTTCCATTTGAATGATGGTTTTGGGATCTAAATCTTTAGAAAAATAAAAATAGTATATGATTTGGTAATGACAGAGCTTTTTACATAATCTAGTGAAGATAGACATGAAGTAATGAAACTTAAATCCCTTAATTAATGAAATGATGTATTCCAAAAGCAAAATCAGATCTCATATGGAAATAGTTTTAAAAGGCTTCTTACCCAGAAAGCTCTCTGGCATAACAATCATGTCAAAATTGGAATAAAACACATAAATTACACGTTTTCCAATATTGCTCAGTCCACATGGCACAAGGTAATTTAGAGACAGTGATAATACACTGACAATCTAAGATACATTTTCAAATATTTTTTGTCCAAAATGTTCAAGTCAAGACATATCGTCCACCTCATCTACTATTACTTATTACTCCCTGTGACATTATTCGACAGAGTAAGACAAATGTAATCTGTGTGCTTGTATTGAAGAAGCTTCATCAAGGTGTTCTTAAGGTGTTCTTAAGACGATGCCTCCTTGAGCCCACAGTGCTTCTTGGCAAAAAAAAATAGCACGCCTGCAATCTGCATGAGTTGTTTTGTCTTCAGTGACTAATGTTAACTAACTCATGTGCAGTGATCCAGCCAGATGTCAGTACATCTACTTGACTGAAAATATCACATAGTTTTCTCTTCATCTGCCTTTTCCACAGAGACTGTAGAGCCATCCTCAAGTGTCTGTCATTCTTTAGAATGAGACCTCTTTGGGGACACTTCCATCCCTTAGGTGTAACATTAACTTTGCTGGGTTGTTAGATAATGTTGATATTATTTTAATTTGTGGTTCATAATGATTTATATAAAGCACTCACTTTTCCAGAAAGTTCCAGTCTTTTTCTAATATTTCAATAATTTGGATTATTCATCTTCCAAGCCTTTCAGTCTCAATCTGTCAATATCATTTACTCCTGCATAGTTTTCTAATAACTAGTGTAACTCTCTCATTTTCTCACATTTCTTTCCATTAAAAATGCAGGAGGGGAAGAATGAAGGGGGGGAAATTGGAGGGGGAGATGAACCATGAGAGACGATGGACTCTGAAAAACAAACTGAGGGTTCTGGGGGTGGGGGGGAGGATGGGTTAGCCTGGTGATTGGTATTGGAGAGGGCGTGTTCTGCATGGAGCACTGGGTGTTGTACGCAAACAATGAATCATGGAACACTACATCGAAAACTAATGATGTAATGTATGGTGATTAACATAACATAAAAAAAAAAGAAAAAAATGCCATGTCTTCATTCAGAGCTCACACTTTGATTTTAAATCAAAGTCTGAATATTTATAAATACCAAAACTTTTAAAAAAAAATGCTTTTCTAGAAAATGAAATTATACTTTTAGTTTAGCTCTAATGAAAGTAAACATGCTTAACAAGCCACAAGAAATACGTTTTTGTCTTCTTCAATTACAAATACTTTGATTGAACAGTGCTTTTAAAGAGTTTTATATATTGAAAAATTAGGTAAATTGTTCTATCCTTTAGAAAAGAAAGCTATAATAAGCTTTATGAAAATACAACTCAACAAATGAGACTGTATGGGAATAGAAAGAAAATCTGTATTAAAAATGGAAATTAAAAAAATGGAAATCAGAACATTTCTCTTAATAGAATATTGTATATTAATCATAAATTTAATGCATATTTAGGATAATTTGGGGAAATTTCACTTTGTTTTTATTGTTTCTATATGGGTTATACATAATTATGAAGTTTAACTATAATTTTAATATAATTTTACCAATACTACACTTTATATCTTTCCTAATTATATTTGTAGCAAAATCATTTTCAGGAAACCAGCTTCCTAAGTCTATTATATTACTTTTAACACCATTGAAAATAGCCTCTTTTTTAATCACTTTCAAATATTCTTCACTTTTTTCCCTTAGAATTACAATATTCCATTAGCTGATGGCACAGGGGTTTTGAGTGCTTTTCAGAGTTTTGGCATCAGAGGTATCCTTCACCATGCTTATTAGGTCTTTGAGAGTACTAATTTTCTCATACAAAGGGAGTTTTGAGCTTTCATTAGGATGTTTCCCAGATGCTTTAATTTTCAGATACAGTTTAGTACAATTATGGCTGCTTTAACCAGGGTTATTTGAAAAATAATCTACATAGAGAAATGGAAAAGCACCAAGTAGTTGATAAGCAGCCATAGTAACATGGTTTAATATCCCATATACCAAAGGGAAAATGTGTATTCTGTGATATTAACTATTGTAATTGCTAATACATCACGATTTCGGCAAATAAATTCGATATTCTCCCAAGTCCTTGAAATTGTATGCATTCTTTGAATCTGAATTAAAATGTAGCACTATTTAAAATGGTGGGCACTAGAGAGGAGTGAATAAAAAATGAAAGGCCAAATATACCTTATTAAATACTGGAAAAAGTGTTTATTAATATGCATATTACCAAGAGTATGAATTCACTGAGTTAAGAGAAAATGTAAATTGCAAAACATTATGAACAATATATTTTAACTACATTTTTTAAAAAGTGACTATGAGTTGTGTTTCAAGAAGCTAGGAATATTTAGCCCATGTCCAGCCCAACTACTGTTTCTCTGGGCTAAATATCCCCCATTCTTTTGTAACAACTCATATGATGTAAGTTCAAGTTCCTTCACTATCCTAGTCACATCTCTCTGGTTACACTCTACCTTGATAGGTGCAGACCAGAATTTGATACTTAAGGTATATAGTCTGATCAGCTGTTGGTAGAAGCCTATTTCATCCTATATTTGAGACTCCGTTTTATAATAATGCAACCTAAGTTTACAAGGGCAACTTGGGTTGTCATTGTTCCTGGCTTTTTCAGTGGGCGGAATTAGGAGATATCAGTATTTTTAGACAAAAAAATATCATGAATTTTCAACTCAATGATTATATGTAGTTTTACTTAACACCTTCAATTTCATGTGTATTTTTTCCCTCTGATGCTGAAAATCTTAGTTGTTAAATCACATTAATATGAATATTTATTGTTTCAAAATAAAAATGATGTTGTTATTTTTAACAATAAGATACTTTCAGATCAATCTTTTTAGGTAGAGTCTTTCCAATTTCTTTTTTATAGCTACATAGCTTTCCATTCTAATGGATATCCATAACTTATTCTTTTTTTTTTTTTTACCCTCCCTGTCCCCATATAGCTTATTCAACTCTTAATGAACATTTGAGTTTTTTCTAATCTTTTGCTACTATAAATAGTACTGTAATGAATGTCTCCTTGTGAAAATGTCATTTTTTAAGATTTTATTTATTTTAGAGAGAGAGAGAGAGAGAGAGAGAATGTGAGTGGGGGAGGGGAGAGAGAATCTCAAGCAGACTCTCCACTGAGCATGGAGCCCAAAGCAGGACTCAATCCCAGGACCCTGACCATCCCATAACCTGAGCCAAAATTGGGTACTCCACACTCAGCTGACTGAGCCACCCAGGTGTCCCTGTCATTTTTTTTTTTTTTTTTAAGAGAGGGAGAGACAGAGGAGGGGGAGGTTTTAGAGGGAGAGGGAGAGAGAGAATCTTAAGCAGGCTCCACGCCCAGCAAGGACCTTGAGGAGGGGCTGGATCGCACAACCCTGAGATCATGACCTGAACCGAAATCAAGATTCAGATGCTTAACTGACTGAGCCACCAAGGCGCCCCAAAAATGTCATTTTCTATTTTAGCCAGTATATCTTCGGAATAGATTCCTAGAAGTAGAATTGCCAAGTTGAATTTTATATATAATTTACATATATATGGATATATATATATATAATTTTGCTTGATATTACCAAATTTTTCTCTGTGGTGTTGAACCATTTTGTATTCCCATCAACAACAACATATGAGACTGCTTGCTTCTCCAAAGTCTTGCCATCAGACTACATTGTCAAGCTTCTGGACTTTTGCCCACATGATAGGAGAGTGGACTTTTATATAAATGCATTTTAATTGACATTTCCCTAATAATTGAATTTGAGCAACTTTCGTATGTTTAAAGGCCATAAGCATTTCTTTTTCTGTGAATTCTTTTTATGTTTTCCCTTTTAAAAAATTGAGTTGATGACTTTTTCTTCTCAATTTTTTGGGACCTCATATAAGCAATAAAAATCCTTTGTTGTTGTTTATTGTGGTAAAATATATATAACATAAAATTTATCATTTTAACTATTTTTATGAGTGCAGTTCAGTAGCATTAAGTATATTCAAACTGTTGTGCTGTTACCATCAACTCTCACTCCCAACCATATCCAGAACTTTTTCATATTCTCAAACTGAAACTCTGTACTGATTAAACCATAACTCTCCATTCCTCCTCCCCCTGGTTCCTGGCAACTACCATTCTATGTCTCCATGAATTTGACTACCTTTGGAACCTCATGTAAGTGGAATTATATGCCATTTGTCCTTTTGTATCAGGCTGATTTCACTTGGCATAATCTCATACTTACCCATGTTGTAATGTGTGTCAGGATTCCTTCCTTTTTAAGCTGAATAATATTTCATTGTATGTATACACCACATTTCGTTTGTCCATTTATCCCTCCACCGACATTTGAGTTTTTTCTACCTTTTTGCTATTATGAGTAATGCTGCTATGAACATTTATGTACAAATGTGTTTGAGTCCCTGCTTTTAATTGTTTTTGAGTATATACTTAGAAGTGGAACTGCTAGATCATATGGTAATTCCACGTTTAATTTTTTGAAAAACCACCATACCTTTTCCCCAGCAGCTGTACCATTTTATATTCCCACCAGCAATGCACAAGTTTTTCAATTTCTCAATATCTTCCAGTACTTATTTTATAATAGCCATCCTTATGAACATAAAGTGATATCTCATTTGGTTTTTATCTGCATTTCTCTAATGATTAGTGATGTAGAGCATCTTTTCATGTGCTTATTGACCATTTGTATACCTTCTTTGGAGAAATGTCTGTTCAAGTCCTTGTCCATTTTTTAACTGAGTTGTTTTTGCTGGTGGTGAGTTGTAGGAATTCTTTATATATTCTAGATTATTAATCCTTTATCAGATATATAATTCAAAAATATTTTCTCCCACTCCATGAGTTGACTTTTCACTCTGTTCTTCGATGTGCAGAAATTTTTAATTTTGATAAAATCCAATTTATTTTTTTCTTTTTGCTTGTGCTTTTGGTATCTTATCCACAAAATCTTTGCCAAGTTCGGGACGCCTGGGTGGCTCAGTCGGTTAAGCGTCTGCCTTCGGCTCAGGTCATGATCCCAGGGTCCTGGGATCGAGTCCCGCATCGGGCTCCCTGCTCTGCAGGGAGCCTGCTTCTCCCTCTGCCTCTGCCTCTCTCTCTCTCTCTCTCATGAATAAATAAATAAAATCTTTAAAAAAAAAAAATCTTTGCCAAGTTCAATGTCATGAAGCTTTTCCTCTACCTTTTTTTCTAAGAGTTTTATTGTTTTGGTTCTTATATTTAGGTCTTCCAATCTTTGGAAGGTTGTCACTTTTTTTTATATAAAAATAAAACTTTAATTTGCCAAGGGAACATCATAGCGACCCTTCACACCTTGTACCCAAGTTCTCCTAGGACCAGGCAAGCAGGGCCTCCCTCCCTTCTCTCTGGAAGTGGACAGTGCTCAGCTGGGAGAACAGTCACAAACCAGAGGCTGAGGCCATGCTCAGAGATGAGCAGGGGGGTTGGCCGGCTCCTTTCGTCCCTCACCAGCGATAGGCTGGCCTCGCTCTTTCCAGATGGTGAGGCCATCACAGGAGCAGATCTGCTTGGGGTTCTGGAAGCAGCCAGCCTAGCATGCAATGATGTCACATGAAATGCAAAACTCCATTTCAACTTAGTTGTTGTATTTGATGAAAGGTAAGGGTCCAACTTCATTCTTTTGCATAGGAATATCCAGTTTCCAGCCCTATTTGTTGAAAAGATTCTCTTGTCCCCATTGCATGGTCTTCACACACTTGTCAAAAATCATTTGACCATATATGTGAAGATTTGATTCTGGGCTTTGTATTCTATTTCATTTGTCAGCATGTCTGTCTTGATGCCAGAATAATCTTTTGTTTGTGATGCAAATAGCAAATATTTATTTCAGTTTGTCATTCTTTTTTTTACTTTGTTTATAGTACTTATTTTTCACCATGCAAAAGTTGTTTAATTTTATGTAGTTAAAGTTATGAATATTTTTCTTTATTGCTCCTGTATTTCATGTCAAAGGAAATGTTTCCCTATGCTTACCTTATAAAGGAACATGCCATGTTTTCTTCTAGTATATGAATAACACTGTAAGGTTTTCAGAGAAAAAGAGTTGACCCCTTTCAGCAGAAACATGATAATAAACCAAATTGATAAAGGACTACACGACGACTGCTGGCCAAGTTAGAATGTGATCATTTGTTTAACAGGAATGGTGACAACCTACTGCAGATGAGGATGATAATGATAATATGACTTCATATTCTGTACAAGGAACTATAGGAGGTCTTTGTACACAGTAAGTATAAGGAAAGAAGAAAAACTCAATTGTGAAGAGCTTTAACTTCGAAGTTATATAAGCCTGAGTTCTAATACGTGTTTTACTAGATTAGTTCCAAACTATCACTGACTGGTGGTGTGACTGGGCAAATTTCTTACATCATTAAGTCTCAATTTTAAATCTGTGGAGTGGGAATAATACAAGGATTTACATCATGGACTTGCAGAGTTAAATAAGATAATATATATAAAGTTTTTAGAGATTAAAATTAAGTATTCAGTATATATTAACTACTGTTAATAAAATTAGTACTAATTATTTCATAAATTTCTCAATTTATGAATAAAAGTACTGAAGCAATGACAAAGTAGATAAAGTCATACAACTAGTAAGTGTCAGAATTGGGATTTAAACCTAACCTCTGGGGGCGCCTGGGTGGCTCAGTTGGTTAAGCGACTGCCTTCGGCTCAGGTCATGATCCTGGAGTCCCTGGATCGAGTCCTGCATCGGGCTCCCTGCTCGGCAGGGAGTCTGCTTCGTCCTCTGACCCTATCCCCTCTCATGTGTTCTCTCTCTCTCATTCTCTCTCTCTCAAATAAATAAATAAAATCTTAAAAAAAATAAAATAAAATAAATAAACCTAACCTCTGATCTGTTTTTACTCCAAAGCTCCTATCCCTCCACTATATCAGTTGAAAGTCATTTTTACATAAATGTTGATTTTTAGAAAAGCCTACAATAGAGGGACATGGTTATTAAGGGAATTCTCTTCTGATTAGAAACCACGGCAATTACACAAGAAACTTAGTGTACAAAAGCATAATGCATGACGCCATGATCTTTGCCTCTTTTTCCACAGTCAAATAGGAAGTGATCAAAATTTTAGAGCTGAGAAGTCAGAGGAAGATAAGGACTGAAAAGGTGTGACCAGATCAAGTAATTAAGATCTTATGGTTGATTTCTGAGGCAGAAATCACAGTGTGTAAGGTTAAGGAATGAATGTATTTGGCAGCAACAGGGCTGGCACGGTGGCTAAGATTAGACAAGCCTTCTGGGGCATAGCAGGAGTTAGGAGAAGCCCCAGCGAGGAGGCAGAAGATGGGTGGTGTGGAACATTTACTGCCCATGACTCATAGTTCCATAAAGGGAAGAGAATGGCCAATCTAATTATTCTCCAGGCATGGAAAATTATGGGAAGAACATTTCTAGCTTATCTTTCATCCCAATAGATGAGTGACTTATTTTTTATTAATTTGGAAGGAGGCTTAGCCCCTGACTCTTTGCTTTAAGCCAGCCTGCAAACCAAGTGCAGAGAGGGTACATTCTAGGCTTCTATAATAGGACAAAGTTCCATTCAATAAAGCTATTTGCCCAAACATCTACAGACACATTTCCCAATTACCTTTATCAATAATGAAGTTAACATTTTGATGTCTATTTGTCCAAACATGAAAGGAGAAGAAAGGAGTGTAATAGGGGTCAGCAATAGGCAGAACTTGAAGATGATAGGTGATTGGCTTCAGTAAGTTCTAGTAGTAGTGAAATAAGCAGAATCTACTTCTAGGTTGGGGCACTTGACACAGAGATTCAAAACTGGGAATCTAAAGGGTGATAGTTGCTTCCTTATGACTAGATTTAACCTAGAATCTAAGCACAAACTCACCCCTTAGGACTAGAATCCCTGGCTTCAGGTGTGAGGACTGGAGGAATGCCATGCATCAAAACAAGAACGCAGATAAACAGAGATAACATATGTTGATTGCATTTTTGAGAAACAAGATAGTAAATGAAAAGCCAGAAATACAACAATAATTTATAAGGTAGCAAGAAGGGTTAAGAAGAGGATTTTCTAGGGTACCTGGATGGTCAGTCAGTTAAGCATCTGCCTTTGACTCAGGTCATGATCGAGTCCCACGTATGGCTCCCTGCTTAGTGGGGAGTCTGCTTCTCCCTCTGCTCCTCCCCCTGCCCACCCCCACTCTCTCTCACTCTTTCTCTCTCTCTCACGCACATACATGTGTGCAACAGTAAATAAATAAAAAATCTTAAAAAAAAAAAAAGAAGAAGAGGATTTTCTAAGGTCTGGGAAATCTGACCATGCTTATAGATCTCTTGAAAAGGGCAACATTGAAGATACAAGACCATGACTGTAATTCATGGAGTGGATCCCAGGAGGCCAGGTGGGAAGAGGCTCCAGGGCAGAGAGGAAGGGGGTAGCCTTGAGGAGAAAGATCACTTCTGAGAAAGAATGGAAAAAAAAAAAAAAAAAGAATGACTAAAAGAAAAGGAAATTTGAGAAAGACTAAAAGAAAAGGAAATTTTTTTTAAGTCTTTATTTAAATTCCAGTTAGTTAACATATAGTGTAATATTAGTTTCAGGTGTAGAATATAGTGATTCAACACTTCCGTACACCCTGTGCTCATTAGGACAAGTGCCCTCCTTAATCCCCATCACCTCTTTCCCCATCCCCCCACTCACCTCCCCTCTGGTAACCATCAGTTTCTTCCCTATAGTTAAAGAGTCTGTTTCTTTGTTTGCCTCTCTCTTTTTCCCTTTGCTTGTTTGTTTTGTTTCTTAAATTCCACATGTGAGTGAATGCCATTTGCAATGACGTAGGTGGAGCTAGAGAGTATTATGTTAAATGAAATAAGTCAGTCAGAGAAGGAAAAGGAAATTCTAGAGAAGAAAGGAAATGCAAGGAGTTCTTGTTTAGATGAAAAGGAGGGATCAGAAGGTGACAGTGTAGAGTTAGCACGTTTGAGGAGAATGAAATGGTGTATAAATCTATGAAAAAATGAGATTGGCATTAATGATCTAAGTGGTAAGGATTAGAGTAAATCCATGGTAAGCCTACTAAAATCAGTTTTGCTATTTTTATTCTACTATGTTCTATTGTCTAGGATCAGGAGGCACAGCAAAAGATGGGATGGAAATTGGATTAAATAAATTCAGTACATCAAACACATTTTAACTTTTCTTTCTTAATAATTATGGATTTTTACCTCAGAGTCATCATTTTAAATAGCTATTCTCTCTCTTTTTAAAAAATTTTATTTACTTATTTGAGAGATAGATAGATAGAGCACAAGCAGGGAGGAAAGGGAGAAGCAGGCTTCCTGCGAGCAGGGAGCCCGATGTGGGACTCAGTCTCAGGACCCTGAGATCATGACCTGAGCTGAAGGCAGATGCTTAACCGACTGAGCCACTCAGGCGCCCCTAAACAGCTATTCTCAATATGGTAGTATAGTGCTACATATATAAGTTATAAAAGATAAGGCTGAACTCAAAACATACCTGGGAAGTAGTTTGGTTTGTTGGTTTATTTTAAAACTAAATTCAATATCTCAGATTACAAGTGGAATGCTAATATTTATTGAATACCTAAGAAATACTAGACATTTGCTTGGGCACCACACAAACATGTAACTTGATTTAATTAAATATTCCAAAGTTCTGAGCTATTTATTCAGACACTCTGGATCACTTATTCAACAGTTGTACATCTACTAACTGCATCTCTCTGCAACATAATATAATGTGCAGTACATAGTTCTTTCTCTCCTTTATCTCACACCCAGTTGTGCCAGTAAGACATGAAACAGATGAATCACTTGAGCAACAGGGGAAGGGTAAGTATAATGAAGTATCACTATGTTTCACAAATTTTCAGAGGAATAAAGAGCATGAGCTATCTTTGGAATGATGGACAGGATTTGGATGAAGAGGAAAGGAAAGCATTGGATATTTCAAACCATAGCTGTTGTGTGCAGGAACAACCACAGTACACGGTTCTGACTACTTTGAGGAAGGGGTAAAAGAGAGTGTTTGAATAGATATACTGAGAATCAGAGGCTGGGTGGGTGGGGTGAAAGGGCTGTTTGGTGCAAGGAGAGTAGAGAAACATATCCCTGAGAGTCTACACCATTGGTTCATTTGCTAGTTGTAGCTCCTCTAGGCTGTTTTGGACATGAAATCATAACTGTGCCATGCTTCTTTATATAATGTTCTATGACTATTATTCCATCATTAAGATTTTCAAAACATGAAGTCTGTAAGAATCAGTGTTGTCTGTAATCATTAATGTAATTCCCTCTTCCTCAGGCAATCCTCAGCTGACCTACCCATTCGTCTAAGTTAAACTGGAAACTACTATCTTTGGAACAAGCCAAGGCCTTCATGCAACCTAGAGTTTTTTCTTTCTTAAGTCTTAAAATATACTAAATAAATATGAAGAAGTAGTAATTTAAATTTTCAAGTTTATCTCTTAGAGCCCCAAACTGAGTTCAGATGTTTTTATTGTTTATAGCTCTAAAAGTAGCTAATGAGTTGATACCATTTTATCGTGCCTCTTGAAAGTAAAAAGAAATAGCCTGGAAAATTTTATTTTGACACATGCTTGAATAAAATCTGCCAGAACATATCCTATATCCCCTAAACCTACAGCAGGTCAGATATAACACCATGCTGACTGACAGAAAGTCCTGGACAGTTGCATGAGTTGCAAGGGGTCTCAGGAGTCAATTGAATTTAGGCCTACTCCCCAACCCCTGCCTCCACCCAAATCCCCCGCTCTTCATACAAAGCAGCTAGATGGGTGGTCTGGCCCATGCTGCCACACCTTTTGGCCCATACTTCCCACCATACCTAACATTTCAACAGATTCATTTATTTAACAAAAATACTTAGGAGCAGCCACTCTATGCAAGCTAGTAGGATATACTGTAGAAAAACATGTGGTTTCTGAAGTTATGGAGCTTATAATCAAGCAGGGAAGGCAGATGTTAAATAACTACAAGGTTAATTATTGAATTGTAAAGATGGCAAGTGCTCTGAAGAAGTAATACAGGGAACCCCTAAGAGAATGAGTTAGTTTGGGGACTCAAGGAAGTCTTGAGTTGTCCAACTAAGGAATGCTACACATGTAGAAATTCATTGCCCTATAGAGATTCTAGAACGTAAAGAACAAGCAAATTATCATCAACAAACACTTCTTTTGCATTTATGATGTCTCATACACTCTCATAAGCACTTTATAAACATTAATTCTATAACTTCCCTATGAAGTAAATGCTATTAATATAATCATTCTCATTTCATATATGGGGAAACTGAGGCACAGAGAAGCTAGGTAACTTTGTGTGGTCACACAATGACATAATGGCTTAGCCAGGATTTGGACCCGGGTGCTCTCAACAACCATGTTCTGATGCTTCTGTTACACAGTCCATATAAAGCATAAGGGAAGAAGCAAGCATATCAAGGTATAAAATATGCTGTGATTGGCACAAGTACATTTATCTTCTGCATCCAATAGCAAAATTCAATCAAATCAAGGATTACTAAAATCCACCAGAAATCAAAGTGCAGCTGGATAATATTTTTATGTATGATTTATATATATATTTATATATATATATATATTTATATATTATATTTATTTATATATATATTTATATATATATATATATATTTAAAGATTTTATTTATTTATTTGACAGAGAGAGAGACAGCTAGAGAGGGAACACAGGCAGGGGGAGTGGGAGAGGGAGAAACAGGCTTCCCGCCGAGCAGGGAGCCTGATGCGGGGCTCGATCCCAGGACCCCGGGATCATGACCTGAGCTGAAGGCAGATGCTTAACGACTGAGCCACCCAGGCACCCCTGATTTATATTTTTTTCTCACCTAATTTTTCCCCTTACCCTTTTCCATATTCAAGCCAATATCCAGCTCTGTGCTCTTCTGCCTCAGGTGTAGAAAGTAAAGTAGCCCCTATCCTTTCTGGCTTTTCTTTCTAAAAATAAAACTAAGCCCATAGAGGAATTTACACTATTTATAGAGGATTCATTGGGGAGAAAATGTTTGCAGGAGCAAAATTGGAAAAAAGTAGAAGGAAGAAAAGGGCTTTCCCCAGAGAGGGAGTCAGATGCAGCCTTCTGGAAACTTCTAGGGAGGCAGAAGAGCCTAGTGCAGAGCAGCTCTGTCAAGGAAGGAGAGCATGGAAGCATGAGAGGGCCGCTAGACTGGAAGGGACAAAGCATGTGGATGAGAAAATGAGTATGAATCCTGTCAGATACAGTCAAGAAACCACTGTCTTCATCCATGTTCTGGTGGTATGTCCTCCCTACATCATCTCAGAGAGATCCTATAGCATTTCTGGATAATTTCAACCATAGCTATAGTCTCATCATTAGGTAAGTATAAGTCTAGCTTTAATTTCCTATTTTGACTAAAGCTTCTCTTCTCCTGTCAACTGAGGACTGACTCCAGCCTTTGATTGGGTCCCAGGAGTGGACATGCAGGCTGTTTCTACTGCTGTCTTCTAAACTCCAACTGCCAACACTGCCACCTCTCCTCCCCACCCCAATGTGGAGGAGGAGGGCTGAGTAGAAAGAGCAAAGACCTATTTACTCAGAGGTTGCTGTTTGTAGTTCTTTCAAATGTAGACGCTCCCCCTTAGGTTATATTTGCAGATTATTTAAATACCACCCGCACCCCCCCCCCCGCCCCCATTCAAGGAACTCTAGCCTGCACCATTCTTCAGTAGATACCTTCCAAATGACCTCTTACCATCCCCTGCAGCTGCCACCCTCTAGTGGTGCACCCACAGCCTCTCTCTGCTGGGGTCCTGTCACTTGAGCTGGCTCAACCCTGGCTCCCCTGTAGAGTTAGTTCACTTGGAGATGTACAAAATCCCAGAACAATGACATATTTGGGGCAGGGGAGGCTTCCAAGGGAGGCAGGGGTTAAGTTTTTCTCCAAGCAGGAATGATAGGAAGTCTAGAGTCAGAAATTAAGTTGAGTTATAGAAAATAAATGGATATTTATTTCTGTGTTTATGGCTTGAGAGTCACACCTGCTAAAATGATAAGTCCCTTATATGAATGCTGCCTCTGGAATTGTGTAACATATGGCCCTAATCATCTATTAATGTATGCCAGGTCATTGTCCATTACAATAAATTTCCTTGGACTTTCTTGAAAGAGTTGCAGAAAAGGATAAGTCAATTGCCATTGTCCTATAGGAGGCTGAATGTACAATTTACTTTCTAACTCATCTGTAACCATGGAAATTATGGTATCCAATGAAGAGTACCTTCTGGTTTCTCATTCAAGGGCTTAAAAACAGTCTTTTTTTTTTTTTAATTATTCATTCAATAAACATTTATACTTCTCCTACTGAATACAGGGGCTATGAGGATTCAAAGAAGACTACATGGTTTAACAAGTTGGAGAGGATGTAAGACATGTCACAGGTAGTGAAACTGAAGCAAAAATATGAGGAATGGCACAGGAGAGGCAGGAACAGAAAGCACAGCGGTTTCCAACCAAAATCTATTTCAACTTCAAAAAAACATGTGGGCCCCTCATAACAAGGACAAAAAAACAGTCTTCTTTAGTAGAGCAATATGGAGAAAGAGATTTCTTTCCCTCCTCTCCTCCCACTGGCCTCCCTCTTTCTTCTTTTGTCAATTGATCAGTAGTAGCTCAAAATCCTCAAGTCATTGCTAATCACTAATTGTCACAAAATTGGCTTCTGTCCACCATCCACTTTCTAGATTTTATCTTGTCCTTATTGTGGCAGCAGGGGACCATCATGTTTTGACAATTTTCTGTTCCACTGATCTTCTCTGATAATTTTCAAGTTGGTTAGCAAGAAAGCCTTGTACTCCATGTTAGAGAGGAAAAACTGTTAGCTGGGCATTTTTACCCAATATTAACAGTTTTAAAAGAGCAAAATTTAATACTTAAAAGTATATGATGCTGTTGTGTCACTAGATTCCTCTTTATCTCTAAAGAGCTATTAAATGCTGCTGGGTCAACTTTGACATGTTTAGTTAATGGGAAAGAGAGAACAAAGAAAATAAACCTACGTAATGAGTCTGCAGATTAAAAAGAAGGCAGCATGGTTGGGAGTCTCTCAAGAATCACACATCTATGTGTTCTGCCTCTCACTCTGGCTTTCTGACTTGTCAAATCTTTTTGATTTTTCAATTACACATCTCTGAATCCTTAGAAAGGTAACAAAACCTAAACCTAGCAAATCTGTTAAAAGTCTCAAAAAAGAAACAAAAAGCAAGGAAGGTGGAACAGAAACAGAGATGGCTGTTCTCAGGTCCCAGCACATATGTTTTGGGAGGATGACATAGTTTTGCAACAATTTCAGTCAATATTTCATACTACTCTTCTCAGGCTCATCCCTCATTTGGTTATGAGTTCCTTTATAATTGTCCTCCAAGTTCCCTATATATCTATAAATGCCTATTCAGTGAAAATAGATTAAAAACTCTCATTCTTTAAATATGTTCAAAAACACATTTTACAAACTAGTTATGTATTTCAGATCTGCTAATTTTTCCTGATAAAATAAATGTTAAACATGCAGATTTTAAGCCATCATCATTTCCATTGATTACTGACAGAAATATTAGGGATCCAATAGTGTAGAATAAAATTAAATAAAACAACTTCAAATGGATGGAGGAGGGCATTTTGTCCAAATATGAACCATTTTATTTTAGTGAAACCTATTACACACATATATTTATTAGCCATTCACATATCCCCTAGATACTTATGTGCCAGACAAAGCATAGTGATGGGCTGAGAAATACCCCATGCTATTGTACTAGATAGTAATTAACATCTAAAATCCTGGAAACAGTGCACTGAGTGGGCAGTAAATTGGGTTAGATGTGATAGCTAGCAACATCACCCACAGGGCAGCATATTTGAGTGGGAGTCATGTTTCTACATTCCATTCAAGGCAACCCTCTCCTCACAGAAAATTACATCTCTTGACTCCTTAATTTCTCCAGCATTAAAGACTGGGAGAAATGCTTGGAAAGAGAGTACTGGTGAAAATTCTCGAGATCTTGGTTTGTGTTTTTTTGTTTTTAACCAGAGCTTTCCATGTCATACCATTTTATAATTAATGCATTACCTAAGTAGTTCTTAAACCCATTTGGGACATCCCTTGCCTTGAAACCTTTAAAATATCTGAAGATTCTAGTTTCCTCCCTAAGGTAACGGAAGTAGGGTAGAGATACTCTGTATCACTGTCTGCTAACTTTTTGTAAATGTCTATACTTGAATTTATTAATTTTCAATAGTTAAACCTGAAGCCAGGAATTTTGACCTAAATTTGGGGATAAAAGCAAAACAGGAACTTCTTAGCTGAGCATAAGAAAACTGGAGAGTTCTCAATTCTGGCTGCATATTAGAATTACCTGAGAGATTAAAAAAAAAAAAAAATACTGAATCCTTGGCCCCACTCCAAACCAATTAAATCAAACTTGTTTAGGAAGCTTGGGAATCAGCATTTTACAAAGTTACCCAATGTTTCTGATGTGTAGCTAGAGTTGTGACCCATTGGAAAAGGTAAACCAACAATGGTTGAGATGGGGATGTGTCTTATGGCTGTGGAAGACTCTGGGGAACAGGACAAAAGTTCTGCTTAGATAATAATGGAATTGCCTCAGGAGCAGTTCTGTATAAAGGGAATAGTGGGGAGAACCAAAGAGAGCTTGATTGAATGAAGTACATAGGTTTCTAAGACCACTAAGAAAGAAGGACTTGGTCTGGGATGGGACTGAATTTGAATGAAAAGATAATCATGTCCAGAGATTCTCTTAATCTGAGACACATCCTGCTCTGACTTTGTAATCACCAATCTGCAGAATAGTCAACAAACCCTACATTAAAAGAGCCTTTGCATCTCAAAAAATTGCTATTTATGTCTTATTCTTGAGGAGAGGTAGGAGAAAAAGTTACATCAAAAGAACAACTATTTATTAAGCATGTGGCCTTTGTGAGATACTATGAAAGATGCAAATAAATATAAGACATGGTCCTTGCCTCCAATGAGCATGTTTTCAGTGAGCTGGAAAGATCATTGTAATAATAATACTCATTACTAATCATTGTAAAATTTCACTTTTTTTTTGTTTGCAAATTTTCACTTTTAAATCATTCTTCTTTATGCCTTTCTTCTTCACCACAACTTAAGAGCTATTTAAAAACAGTCTGTAACTAGTTGTCATGTAGTGACTCAGACCGTAAGTACCATGGTTTTAGAGAAGGAAGACAGTGCTATGGACAGGGCTAACCTAGGAGAAGGCTTCATAGGAGCTTAGACCCAGGCTGGGTTTGATGGCTGAACTGGCTGTGGATAAGTGAAAAGAGGGAGTTCACGGTTCTCGGGATGTCTTCCCTGGTGTCACTGTTGCGTGTTGGGGAAGTCAGAGACAGGAATGTTTTGCCGATGCTCAGGAGGCCCCACTGCTTCCATGGTGTGCACCAGCCTTGCCAGGATAGGCAATACCTCATGTGAGCATACTTCCACAAAAGGCTGGATAACCAAGCTTCTGTCTACACAGCCACACCATTCACAGTGTGCTCTGTGATCCACACCTGCCCATCACCGTAAAAACCTGGAAGTCTTTAGCAAGTCAAAGCAATTGACAGTTTAACTAAAGGAACAGCACCAAGTCTGAAAACATAGTCAGATATAAAATAAATGGTTTATGGTTATTACATCACAATATCTGACAAAATAATATTTGTTCCTAGACTTTATGGCTATCCTGTGTGCATGTAAGTTCATTAAAAGCTAACGATCTGGGAGAGGTTAGTTGCCATCCAGAATGGGATGAATGAAAGGAATCTGAGTCTAAGGACTAAAATACAGAAGAGGGGCCCACAGGGAGGCAGGGTGGCAAGAGGAAGGGGTGCACTCAAAAGGCTGTGGGGAGACAGCCAACAAATGCTGTCTGCTCCATAGTTTTCCTGAGGACTTAACTTTGCAGAGTCCAGGAGTTTCCCGAGAGCCGCAGGAATATTGTGTACGTTGGTATGGCCTAGGGGGCTACCCTGTGAATTAGAATCACTGAGAGGAGACCCAGGAACGTACAACTTTTAAAAGTACCACCAATGGTGCTGATGTTCAGGCACATACTGTTCCAGAACAGTCCTCTGAAAAAAGGCCTAGAATGGCTCACTGGAGGCTCACCCACCTGTAGTTTGATCTTAGGCACCACTGAAGCTACAGAGTAAGTAATTCCAAGGTTCCAGACAGTGATCATCAAACTCCAACGTGCTTAAGAATTAACCTGTTAAGTGAAAGCGTCTGGGTGCCAGACCAGAGGTTTAAGATTCAGCATGTCTTAGGACTAGGCTGAGAACTTGTGTCTTTCACCAGCTCCCCAGATGATGCTGATACAGGTGGTCTGAGGACCACAATTCGAGAAACACTGTGCTGGCATGTTGCCAGGGCATGGCTCACAAGCCATCTGGTGCACAAATGAGTGCACACTGGCTGGGAGAGAAGCCAGATGACCCAGCACGCTGAGTCCCCCCGGGGAAGTGTCGGGGGCAACACATCCAATCCCTTCTTCTCCGTGTGGGTAACATAAAATGAGCATGTGTACATACCTCTGAGCCTCCTCACTGGGAAAAATGTTCCTCTTTTCACCCTTTTCTTTGTAAAGAAGGTAATACGCTAGCCTCTGAGGTAAATCAGACTGAGGATGGATGGGAGAATTGTCAGCTGAGCAGAGAAGGATTATTTCACAAACCTGTGGAAGTTCTTCTCAATTTTTATTTGATTATGCTTCCATGTAAGGTCATTTAACTTTCCTTCTAGAAAGTTTTTTTTTTTTTTTAAATCAAAGTAGATCTCTGTGAAGACAATTATTTTTATTGAATATTTCTTCTAATACCAATAGGAAAATGACTTAGGATGTATTAGTAAAGAAACAAACACAGCCATTTAAAAAACTCTTGCAATCTTCATGACAGATAACAAAGGACTTTTTAAATTTCTGTCTTATTTGTGTTGTGTGTGTGTGTTCAACGTGCACACCAATCCCATGATCATCTGCAAAACCTCCAACAAAGAGAACATTAAAGCCCAGTAGATGGCACTGTTCGCTACTTTTTTACAAGTTAATTCAGTAAGGAAACATTCCCCTCACCCCAAACCTATTTGTTTTTACAATAATATAAATCCAACCTCCATTTTTAAAGAGCATTACTTACAAGGAGCCCAATCATTATGTCCTTTTCCAGACTCACATTGAATAACTCTGTCACAATTTATTAAACAGAACAGTACTTAAGGATTATTAATCTTGTCTGAGAGTAGAAAGCATTTAACTTGCTCCTTTTCTTTCAGTGCTGCTAAGACAGCTGTATTTCTCCTCCCCCGCTAGTCCCCATATACATTACAGATGCTCTCTCTTCAAAAAAGATGTAGGTTAAAAATCAACTTCAGGCCAGGACTGCACCTGTGTTTAAATGACATTTTGTTTGTATTAGGATTGTACCTAGCTGTCCTCTCAAAACTTTTTTCCTCCAAACATTATGATACATTTATGAATAAATACTTTATTGTATTTTTTGACAGAGAAAGAACTAATGTGCAGTTGATGTAGGTAGGTCACTGACATCAGAATGGGCACTGGTATGGTGCCCTAATCGTACAACCTCTAATCATAGGACCGTGGGTACAGAATTAACTTCTTTGAGCATCATTTTGATCACATGTATAGTACCCCAAATCACATGATGTCCATAAGGATATCATGAAAATGAAACTAGATAACGTAAGCATCCAGTACAATGCATGATCCATAGTAGGTACTCAAGCAGTGCTATTGTTTATGTTGTTATATCAAACTTAATTTTCTAGAGTCAGACAGGCCTTATGCAAAACTTTCTTCAAGAACTTCAGAAAGGGGCGCCTGGGTGGCTCAGTTGTTAGGCGTCTGCCTTCGGCTTGGGTCATGATCCCAGGTTCCTGGGATCAAGCCCCGCATTGGGCTCCCTGCTCGGCGGGAAGCCTGCTTCTCCCTCTCCCACTCCCTCTGCTTGTGTTCCCTCTCTCGCTGTGTCTCTCTCTGTCAAATAAAATCTTAAAAAATAAAAAATAAAAAAAAAGAACTTCAGAAAAATAAATTCCATAATCTCCATTAGCAATATATTTAGTCTTAACTCTCCCCCCACCCCAAGTGATGCTAATTTACTGTGTTTTCTCATCTTCAGCATCAAACGTGTATTTTTAAGCTTCTTGGGCTTTAGAGGCACATGGAGGCAATTCAGCAAGCACCATTTACTGCTGAAGGTTAAAGCAGCTACACCCTGTAATCTCCTACTCAGCTGCCAATACTAATTTAATACAGAAAGGTGAACACGTGGCTGAAACATTTAGCACAGTATCTATTTTTTCCCATCTTGGTTTAAGATTATGAAAATTATATATTATCTACAAAAGCTAGTATTTCTAGTTAGTGATAGTTTCCCAACATCAGGGCACTAAATACATCAAAGTGCCAAGGTACTCTATGAATTAAAATTTTATATCTGTAAGCATTCAATTTGATTAAAATTCAGAAGCCAAGCAGAAAAAGATTAACAAAATGAACTGGAATATTCAGAAGAAAGAAAAATACCACCTAGTAAAGAGAAAAGGCAGAGGGGAGGGGAACCACCCTCACAACAACTTGAATTTTCTATATTTATCCATGTGTATTTGCTTCACTTGGTTGTCAATTTTAATTGGTCTGCAACATGCTGTGGTTCTAATGTATTCAGAATTTCAATTGTTGTTTCTGCCATCTATTATAGTATCCCCAAATGCAGTCTATTCTTAGTGAATAATAAGGGTTTCTCTCATTATAGAAATAAATAGCTTATTAAATCTACTGGTAGTTTTTATACCTGATGACACAACTGTTTAAAAGTGCAGAGAATTGGAAACTGTCTCTTTCACAAATCATATTTATTTTACTATGAGCAAAGATGATTTATCAAGGTTGGCCTAATGCTAATTAAGATTTTGCAAAAGTTAAGCCAAGGCAGGTATATACCAAAATGTCCGAAGTTCACCACTAATGCTCATGTCTTTCCAATGCAATTGTGTTTCGGATGCCAAGACTATTTTTAAAAAGGAAAGAATCCTACTCTGCTTGTATATATGTATGTGTGCCAGTAAGTACATCTATATTAAAACTTGATAGTTTTCAAATTTGAGAGCCCACAGGATATACTGACGAGGGCATAGGCCTCAAAGACAGATCTGGATTCCTAGGTAGATACTAACCCTTATTAGTTTTCTTACCTTGGAAACTTACTTACCTTTTCTGAAACAGAGCTTTGTCATCTATAAAAAATGAGAATAATATATGCCTTATAGGAAGTGATGGGTGTATTTCATCACAACGCCTAAAATGTAGGAGATGCTCAATACTCGATTAAAAATTAGAGCAGATGCACAAACAATGAATCATGGAACACTACATCAAAAACTAATGATGTAATGTATGGTGATTAACATAACAATAAAAAAAATTAAAAAAAATTAGAGCAGAGGTGAGTCTTTAAACAACTTCATATGCAAAAATATAGATTTACAACAAAAAAATTAGTTAATAATTATTTTTAAACACAATTTTAAGAAGAAATAACAGAATCACTTTTAAAAGCACGTATTAAAACATTTGATATTTAACAAAAACAATGCTGTATAAAGTATATTCAGTACAGTGAAATATACTGTAGAATTAACAGAACACCAAAAAACAAGGCATTATTATGTTGCTTCTAGGCCATTTATTTGTTCATTCCTATTAATAAAAATGAATTTCCCTACTTGAGTATTCCTAACAAGTATTTTTCTATGCTTTACTTTGAATAGGACAGGTTAAGATAGTTAGATATCTAGGCCTGTTAATTTAGCTAGTGTCAATATGTATGTGTGTATATATTCTTTTGCCCTGTTCAGAGACATTGGCTAATATGTGCCTAATAAGTATATGGAAATTAAAGGTCAAGCACAATAAACATAAAGGGGACTTAAGGAGTTGAGACCCACTTTCACCTGTCATTTTCTCTGCATGTCTCTCAGACCCCTCACTTGATAAGAAAAGTTGGGAACATACCTAAAGTCTCAGATGGCTTTAATGAGGGGTTAATAAAATTGAACTACCACATTTTGATACTGGATGTTTTAATGAATACAGGGTTGTATAGTCTATAATTATTCAAAATGGTATTAGAATATATCATCATAAGGTATTCATTCTAAATAAGATTTTCTTCTAAGAGAAACAGCTTGAAGATTTGTGGCTTTTTCTGGAAAATGAAAAACTGAATTAAGGACATGATGTTAGCTGTAATTCAACAATACGTGTGTTTAATAGAGTCTGTGTGGGTGAGAAAGGGTTGGTAGTCTGTTGAATTGATCGTGATTCTAAGAAATAAGACTTAGTAAGCTCAACTACTGACTTCCTTGATGAACCATTTTGAAAAGATAATTAGCCAAAATGCTACTAAATGACTAAAATACATCTGTAAAATGATAGCACACATAGAAAGGATGTTGAGGATAATGACTTGTTCTCTAAGCTAGTATACATATCAAACACGTACACTGTTATTGGATAGCACCTTTGAGGATTGTAGGACACTCCAGCAACTACTATGTGAGCGATTCCTTCAGCTCAGATCTGGGCTAGCTAACTGAATTACCGATCATTTCCTGCCCCATCTAAGAAAAGCAGCCACTAAGCTCATGGCCATTCTCACATCTCTTCATTACTACTATTCCCCAGCTCACCTATTGACAATCCACACCTGTGTGCCCAACACTTTTCCAAAGCTCAATATAGCACACAAATGTCTTAGAACTTGCATATGACATTAGCATGAACCGAGTGCATTCACAGCAGACTCTCAACTGTAAGTCGTGTGTGTCCCGGTATCAGTTTCTGATTTCTGGATGGCCCAGAAAATTTTCGCAGTAAGCACATCACACATTTCCTTCATGAAATGAAAAGTTAAACTTACACTTTTTAAGGCCCTTCCATTTATTGCATATTGCAGGTTATAGTTGAGTCTAGTAGAGACGTGGCTCTGTGCCCGAGCTACTGAACAGAGGTAGCAACTTGGCAGGAGAATTGATAGGACTGGAAAATAGTCCTGAAAACTGGCATCACAAGGGTCAGCAACAGAAAATTAGCCATACAGAATGGTTTTTGTGGGTTGAGCAGCAGGCTACACAGCAAGGATGTCACGATGCAATAATTAACCCTTGAGTCCTGCTGATAGGATATCCATAATACTAATTAATTAATTAATTAATTAATTAATTAAACAACTCTTTATTAAGCACTTGGTGCAGGCCAGGGTCAGAGTTAAGTGCTGAAATGCAAGGGGAAAAAAATAGATAAGCTTTTTGATGCTTCTTGACATGCTCCCAGACCCGTCACCGTTCCTGCTATGAAGTCCCTACAGCATCAGGCGAGGAGAGCACGGGTTCTGATTCCCCTCCAGCTGTGCTGCGGACTTGCCACAGGGCCCTGGACAAGGCATTTAACCTCTTAGTCTCGTGTTCTGCCTTCAGACAAGGAGGCTAACAGCAAAACTGCCCTCTCTAGCTTCCTCACAATGTCAGCGTGATGGACAAACGAGATAATCGATAGGAGAATGCTTTGAAAATTGTAAAGGACCCATTTTATTTTCACCTCACTATACACAGAAATAATTTCCACCTATTCACCTCACATGGATGCTGTTGCTTCTTGGCATTTACTGAACAACAATGCTCTCTCCCTGATTTACAAATAGAATTACACAGAGTTCCTGCCCTGTGATTTTAAACGAGGCAGACACGCATGATAAAAAGATGTGAAAACATTCAAGGTAGACAATGTTGTGTGATGATCATTAATGTGTTTATAAAGGGCCCATGTGATTCTTAGATGGGAGGTACTATGGGCGTTTTTCACAGTTCTTATGGTTATTTGCTTATTGCAAAAAAAAAAAAATCTCTACAACATGAAACAAGAAGAAAGGTACAGGAGGACTGAGACGAAATAAAGTTGATTTAAAAGAAGGGAATAAATAGCATGATGTACTGAACACCTTACTAGTTCTGAGCCCTAGTTGGGCAAAACAGGGGTGTGAGATGAACAGCAACTCACTTTGCAAGTGGGTTCTTTATTTTGCTCTAGAAACTGTGCCAAGTAAATTAGTTCATGGTTGACTGTGTTACTATACTTAGCTTTGAAAATATTAATATTTTAAAATAGTAACAACTGTAGTAATACCCCCAAATATTTCAGCATTTACATGATACCTTAGATTTTATAAAGTTTTTATGTGAAAAATTTAATCTTGCTCCTAATAACTTTGTGAGATGAGCATTGCCATTATGTCTAATTTAGAGATGAAAAAACGGAGCAAGAGTTGGTAAAATCATTTACTTAAAGTAAGACAGTAAGTGGGAGACCCATGGCTTGAACCCAGGCTTTCTGGCACTAGAGTCTATTTTCCATCTTCACTCATAAATAAATCAACAGTCTACAATAAAGTACCATTACAACAGGCTAGAAAAAGAAAAAGCCTGGAAAATAAATTAAAAAGCAAATTCAAAGCATGGATTGAATTTGGAAGCATTGTCCCTCATACCCCTCATCTTATTCCAGTTGCAGAATTTACAAGTCAATTGCATTGGTTTCCAGAGTGATGCAGTCATTAGAAGGATTTTGTGAAATGGTAGTTCTGGGCAAACACTGCCTTCTTAAGGGATGTCGATTAAACCGTGAAGGTTTAATTGTGATTGTGGTTCTGCATACATATAGAATGTATTTCTTGCATATGCTTAGGATGCTCAAAAAGAGAGCCTTGTTGTGAGACTCACTAAAAAGTTTAAAGCATCTATTTTATTTGCATCTAGCTACAGGTAATCATGTATAACATGAAATCTGAAAAGAGAGTAAAAATGGCTTTAGAAAAATATAAGCCAAACCCAAGTCATAATTGACATTTCCACTTTAAGAATGAAACAAGATTCTAGTTAACTGTATTAATGACAAGTCTATATCAGTAAAACACATACACATTCACATAATTATGCAAGGTTGTTAGCAAGACGTTAATGATTCCCTGGAAATTCTAACAGTCTTCTAGTCCAAGAACAGATTACTACATGGCAGTTAAGGTAAAACACAACTACTACATTAATTCTTGGGGTAGTATCTTAGTTCAGGCTGCTATAACAGAATACCATAGACTGGGTGGCTTAAACCAACATTTATTTCTCACAGTTCTGAAGGTTAGGATGTCCAAGATCAGAGTGCTTGCAGATCCTAGGGTTGACGAAGGCTATCTTCCTGGCTTGCTGATGACCATCTCCTTCTCATACTCTTACAGAGTGGAAAGGAAGCTCTCTTATTTCTTCTTGTAAAGACACTAATCCCATTCACGAGGGCTCTACCCTCATGACCTAGTAGGTGTGTCCTCCCCAAAGCCCCACATCCTAATACTGATACCATCACTTTAGGGGTTAGGATCATGTGGATTTTGGGGGGGAGGAACACAAACATTCAGTCCACAGCAGGTAGCCTAGCATATCATTTTCTCTTTCTCTCTCTCCACACAATAAGAACAAGATCTTTAATATAAGATCTTTTACCACAATTAGAACAAAATCTTGTTCTTCTCTCCCAAACTACTGTCTCCATTTCTAGAAATCTAAATGGAGATTATCTCACTAAAACAGCTGCTAAAAGCCAATTTCCATTTCTTTTCATTTTTCCTTCTATAACTGTCATGAAATAAAACTATTAAAATGTATCAAAATAACATCCTAGTCTGGATTTTTCTATTCTATAGCATCAGAGAATCATCTGACTAAAAGAGTACTTAGTTGACCATCAGTGTCTGGCTTTAGAAAGTACTATGCATAAATACTTTTATTTAGACCCATTTATAAAGATATATACGTGTGTGTGTGTATATACATATATATCTATATGTATGTATGTATGTATATATGTATGTATGAGCACATATATAAAGGGGACAATCCCACTGTCTTTCTTAACTCAATTTGGATAGAATCATTTTCTTTGTCAAGAAACGCTTCTTTATACTTTGATTAAATCCCTCATATACCACAGATTAAGAAGTATAAATATATACACTTTGCATGTGAAAGCTTAACTCTTGGAGTAGTATCTTAAATATGAAAAAGAAATTGAAAAAGCAAAGGAAACAGTTAACAAAACAAAGAGGCAACCCACAGAATGGGAGAAGATATTTGCAAATGACACTACAGATAAAAGGCTGGTATCCAAGATCTATAAAGAACTTCTCAAACTCAACACCCAAAAAACAAATAAGTCAAAAAATGGGCAGAAGACATGAACAGACACTTCTCCAAAGAAGACATACAAATGGCAAACAGACACATGAAAAAAATGTTCATCATCATTAGCCATCAGGGAAATTCAAATCAAAACCACATTGAGATACCACCTTACACCAGTTAGAATGGCAAAAATGGACAAGGCAAGAAACAACAAATGTTGGAGAGGTTGTGGAGAAAGGGGAACCCTCTTACACTGTTGGTGGGAATGCAAGTTGGTACGGCCACTTCGGAAAACAGTGTGGAGGTTCCTCAAAAAATTAAAAATAGAGCTACCCTATGGCTCAGCAATTGCACTACTGGGTATTTACCCCAAAGACACAGACGTAGTGAAAAGAAGGGCCATATGCACCCCAATGTTCATAGCAGCAATGTCCACAATAGCCAAACTGTGGAAAAAGCTGAGATGCCCTTCAACAGATGAATGGATAAAGAAGATGTGGTCCATATATACAATGGAATATTACTCAGCCATCAGAAAGGATGAATACTCAACTATTACATCAACATGGATGGGACTGGAGGAGATTATGCTAAGTGAAATAAGTCAAGCAGAGAAAGTCAATTATCATATGGTTTCACTCATTTGTGGAACATAAGGAATAGCATGGAGGACATTAGGAGAAGGAAGGGAAAAATGAAGGGGGGGAAATCGGAGGGAGAGATGAACCATGAGAGACTATGGACTCTGAGAAACAAACTGAGGGTGTTAGAGGGGAGGGGGGTGGGGGGATGGGTTAGCCCAGTGATGGGTATTAAGGAGGGCACATACTGCACGGAGCGCTGGGTGTTATACGAAAACAAAGAAGCGTGGATCACTACATCAAAAACTAATGATGTATTGTATGGTGACTAACATAACATAATAAAATAAAAATTAAAAAAAAGAAAAAGAAATTGAGTTCATTAATTTTCAAAAACTCATGTTGTGATTTTTATGATATGAAACACTGAATGTTTCAGGCTGGGTCACACAGGATGTAACCCTTAATGAAACCTTCATGGTTTGGGGCTTGGTCCACAGTTTTGCAGTTGCAAAAAAGCTGAGTAGTGGTCTGGCTCTGAGGGACTGATTCACACTAGCTGAAATCACAAGAAACTGATTTACAAGGGTGAATACGTGGTATGATATGAGGGGTGTAGAGTTGAGCAGGAAGGAGGAAGGGCAGATGTATGCCTTTTCTGCTGGGTTGTTCTTTTTCAGATATCAATGTATCTGAAAAACCGAATCCCAATAATACTTTATATATTCAGAATACAGTCTGAAGTAAAAAGAGACTGTAGTGAAAAACAGATATTTCCAAGTCTGTGCAATGGAATTCTCTTTGGAGCAGACAAGAAGCTAAGATTAGTGTAACTGACAGAAACACGAAGAGACAGCTGACATCTTGAAGAAATATCAGAAAGTAGACATGGCAACGCAAAGGTACATTTAGTGGTGGAGGAAGGTGTGTTAGGGTTCTGCAGAGAAACAGAACCAATATTCATATTTAAAGAGATTTATTAGAAAGAATTGGTTCACATGATTATGGAGGCTGAGAAGTCCCACGATTGGCTGTCTGCAGGCTGGACACCTAGGAAAGCCAATGGTGTAGTTCTGGTTGCAGTCCAAAGGCCTGAGAATCAGGACCAATGTCAAACAGAGAGAGCAAATTCTCCTTTCTGCTTTTTTGTTCCATTCAGGTCCTCAGCAGATAGGATGATGCCCACCCACATTGGGGTGGGCAATCTGCTTTCCTCAATCCACTGATTGAAATTCCAATCTCATCCAGAGACACTCTCATAGACATACAGAAGCAATGTTTAGCCAAATCTCTGGGTACCCTATGGTACAGTCAGGTTGACACATAAAATTAACCATCACAGAGAGTAAACTCTATGTACCCTCAGTAGCCCCCAGGGGCATGTCAACATTAGGAAAGGAAATGCTGAGTATTGTCTCATTAATCTTCACAAAACATTTTAACAGGTATTAACTTATCCCTATTTTCTGATGAGGAAATGGAGGCTTAAAGAGGTTAAAGAAACTTACCCAATTTCACTCAGAGAGTGACAAAGCTATGATTTAAATCTAGCTTAATCTGATCTTAAATCACATATTTTTACTTTTCTATGCTAACTATAAAAACTACTCTAGTGATTCTAATTTGTGAAGTTTAGGTTAAAGGATATGAAGCATACTATATTTTAGCAGAAAGTAATTAAATTAAAACGATTTTTGGACTTATTTCCACTTTTCTTAGTTATTCTGGTCAAATATGTTTTTATTATAATAATTTAAAGACTGATTTTTAAGGATGGGTCAAACGAATTGAAGGTGCACAGCATCCATCTCTGAGCTTTGACCAAGCCGTGTTTCACATGGAGCACTCACATACTCAACACTCAAGGACTTGGTTCTGGAGCACTGGCCTCATCCTCTCTCCCAGTCTCAGATTTTCTGTTTCTGCCCTCACCTTACCTTTCAGCTTTAATGGTGTGAATTTGGCATCTTATGGCATCTAGCACAGGAAAGAATCAAGATAAGTGATCCTGTGCAATAAGAGTATACCTTTCTAGTTGCTGAAACTCTCTAATTTGCTAAATTTGATGGCTCTCTCCTTTGATCAATGCTGGAGACATGTTATCAATTCTTGAAAACTTTTTAATACATATTGTTATTCCCTGTATACAATTTCCAAGATTATAGCTTGTCTCATATGTTGCATTTTATTATCTCATTATTTTCTTTTATGAGTTGGACATACGATGTTGTAACTTACTTACTTAAAACTTTCATAATTCACAATGTAGGGTCTATATTCCTCAGAGAACTCCTGCATGTAATTAATTTCACCTTGTTTTCTTTTTTTCCTTCCTTCCTACAGTCAGTTCTTTAGCTCTCATTTTAAGAAGTGGCACCAGAAGTCCTGGTCTCTTGGATTTGCATGGGGATAGGTTGGGTTGTGGTTGTTTTACTTTGGAAACCTGTAGCTCTCTGTGCAACTAGCAAACTGGCAAAATTATAAACAAACATTGTTATACGTTTCATTAATAACCATAGCTTCTGGGTAAAAGAGTGAACATGCTCAATTGCTAAAGTTGGAGATTCTATTGGAATTATAGCCAGCATTTGCATTGTGAAGGACTGTTTATAGATTCTTAAAAGCAAAATAAAACCAACTTCCCAAATTTTGCCTGCAGCAATTGACATAAAACATGAACTCAAATAATTCACCACTATGCCAACCTTCTGTAGAACCGGTAGATGGTCACACCAACGAACACTCTGGTTACTTATTGAAATCAAGAATCTTTTGTGCTCCATCAGGGAATGCAGTACCAGATCCAAGGTCAGAGCTGGACCTCATCTTGGGGGTGGAGGCTAAGTAATGCAAAGCACCCACAGAATGGCCAGAGGCCAAGGAGCAGGGCTTGTGACTCCAGATCAAGTCAGCTCAAGGTGAGATTAAGTTTTTAAAGGGTCATTAAGAAGTACTAATTGTTAGAAGTTGTGAAAGTGGGGAAATTGGAAGGGAAGTTTCCAAAGATGACTAGTTAAAATCCTAGTTAAAATCCTGTTTAAAGGACGTGCTGAGCTGAGGGCCCATCTTGGAAAGAAAGAGTATGAGAGGGAAGAAAACTCCACATTTGAACCTTTTTGTGAAACTGTTTAACCGTTTTTACTAAAATGCTAGTATGCATTTAAATGGCTGAACATTGACTTGAATGACTTTTAAAAGAATAAATCTATGCAAATAAAATGTCTGGAAGGGTATATACTAAAATAGTAATGGTGGTTGGTCCCTGAGAGGTGATGTTACAGCAATTCTTCTCTTCTTTATACATTTCTACATTGCCTATTTTTCCCCCAATGAGCACATGCACTGCTTTTACAATTAAGGGGGAGAAAATAGTGAATTATTCTTGTTTAAAAAAATTACTGTTGGTATTAATCTGTAAAATAAATGTTCGCATAGCTATATTCACAGGGCAAAGCAACATTGAGGAGGCAGAATCTGTGTGACAGAAAAAACAGAGCCTAATTAAAAACAAATGAACACAAAAGCTTGGGTTTTGCAATAGCAGTAGAATTTATAGAATTACAGCACCTCTAGAATTATGGAACCCACAATTTTCTGCATGTGTCTGTTTCTGCCAACTTTTGGTTGTCTGTGGTTTTCCTAAAATATCCTTGGAAGGGACTCCCAGGAATCATCAAATCAGTTCAACATTATTTAAGTTATAATCTAACAAAAGCTTCCAGAATTTCTGCAGGAGCCTCCCATTCATTTAACGTATGTGTTCCAATTTTCTGCCATATATATATATATATATATATATTTTTTAATTATTTAGATCCCAAATTGCACAGAGTCACTTAGCTCCTACAATGTGAGGGACTCTTCCTCACATTATTTCACGTAATTATCTTAACGAATGAGGCAGTTACTATTCTCTACATTACACAGGAGGACCACCTGCTGCTCCAAAAGTGAGCTGCCCCAGGTCTCACAGCAAGTTGTTGGCCAAACTAGAATTGAACTGAGATCTTATGACATGGTGCCCAGTGCTACTTTTATATGACACTAAGCCTCTGGAAAGGTAGAAAGATATGACTGACAGTCTTGGTTTCCCCACATGAAGCCTCTGGGGTCCTTGGGGAGGCAGGCTATGTAAAGTGTTCGATACATGGATGGTTGGGCTTTCCATGGCTCTAATTTTGTGACTGGCTTTATGTCTATGCCACCCTATGAGTGGGAGGGGAGATCATGGTAACACTGCCTTAACCACTGAAAACTTCTTGTTTCCTTGGGTTGTTACTTTTCTGTTCTTCATCATTTTGTCATGAATTGAGTGAAGGGGTTGTATTTTTTAAAAGTTATATTAACCAGGGTATCTGGGTGGCTTAGTGGGTTAAGCATCTGCCTTCAATTCAGATCATGATCCCAGGGTCCTGGGATTTAAGATATTTTAAGGAGAGTCCTTAATAAAATATTACATTAATATATTATGTTAAATGATAAGTATTATAACATTCATTTTATATTTATTTATAATTTATAATGAAATATTGTGTAAAATTCTCCAAGAATAGACTGCTGGGTCTTTGTAGATCTAGAAATCTGAAAATACATGGGTGTCCCTACTAATTCTTTGATGAATGGAAATATGAACTCTAGTATATTCTAATCAATTCCACTTTGCCCAGGGATCCTGTGATAGGTAATCCATAGCTGCCATTGCCAACATAGTCCATTTTTTCTTGTCAATAATTTTCTTCGCATCTCCAATCTAAAATTCAGAATACAGCAATAAACTAGTTTTTTACATTATACATCATGCAATAATCTACGTGATTACTACTAAGAAATATGAATATGAAAACATGCATATAGACATTGGCAACTAATAATTTTCAATGGAATGGTTTATTTAACAAATGGCCTAGTAAGTTGTATTGGTAATTCAAACTGAGGTTTGTTGTACATGGTCAAGTGCTAAATTATGCTTATGTTTACTTTTTTGTTCCTAAGAATAATGATAGCTAGACTGTAGGCCCTTTAAAGGCAGAGATAGATTGTATTTTACATTTTATTGGTAACAACCACAGCATGAGAAACAGAATTGATTATGAAGTAGGTATTCAATAAATACTTGTTTGGTTTACTGATTTGCTTATGCATCTTTTTGGTGTTGACAAATAAATTATCAGAATAAAAATAGAAGTGAGGATATTAGTAAATCTACCAATTCCTCTCTCTCTAGCTATAAATGTCAATGTGCAAAGGATGTATATTAGACAGGGGTTCTTAACCTCAGTTTCAGAGGGGATTCCTTTAACTCCTGAAATTTTATTCAAAAAATTTTTTTTGTATCTTCAAATGTTCACTTTCATGAGGAGAGGATACATAGCTTTCTTCAGCTTCCAGGAAATCCATAACTCTATCATAAACTATTAAAAACCAGTAGTATTTCATATATTCGCCCATACCCTAAATGTCAGCACTGATGATGACAAAAACCTGTTTACTTTGCTTTTTTTCTCTGATTTTTTTTGGTTCTTTCTCTGATTTTTGACTTTCCTAAGATGCCTGATCTTTAGTCATAATTAAGCTGCCCTAAGTAATGCCAGGAATAAAGCAATGTATAAAAACATGAATGCAAACAGCATAACTTGAGCCTTCTCCTTGTTCCCATGCTATACTCTGTGTACCGAGTTGGCACTTTGTGTCCAGGTGCAGGTCAAGGATTCTTATCATATAAAACTCTAATGGACTAAGTGATCTGGGACCTAATTATCGGGGAAATTACCTGTCTCCTTATGCATGCTCACAACCACTAAAATCAACAGCAGCACTTCAGCTAACGGTTCCTGCCTCCTCACTTCAGAGAATTTGGGGCAATTTGCTCCCAGCATGAGGAGTTGACTTTGGAATTCATGATACATCTCACCTAAGCCTAAATTTACCAGTTCAGAGGTAGAAAACATTTGTTTTTTATTTAGAATGACAGAATAGATTAGTTAGTTGTGGTCAAATCAGGTTAAAGTGTTTCTCTGCATACCCCACCTTTCCCCAATACTGTGTTTTTAAGAAAGTTAATGTTTGATTAGTTTATTGCCCTGCTGCAAATTGAAAAAAAGCACTTATGTTAAGGAGCAAGGCCTTTTTAGGAAGAAAAATAGGACCTTTATGAATATGCTATTGATTCTCAGTCCAACTTATAATCACATGTAACAGTAAATCTCTTAGTAGCACATTTTATTATTATTTAGTGTTTAAGTAGCTTGAGGACCTATGATTTATAGCATTTTAATTCTAGCTGTTCCTCCAAACTTTTATCTTTAAGTGGGTCATAAACACTATATATCTTACGTTGTTATCCTTTCTATTGTTTATCTTTTAAACTAACATAAATTAAGATTGCTACAAGCCTACATTCTTATTTTTAAATATTGGCTTCTTATAAATGTATTTATTTTTATAAAGACAAGACTGCCCCCTTTGGTGGTCATCAGAGAAGTTAAAACTTTGTTACATTCTTCTGTCTCACGCAGTAAGACAAGCACTTGGGAAGCCTAAAGGCAGTTTTCTAAGGAAAACAAAGCTTTAAAATTATTTTGGAAGATTTTAACTCATGCCTATTTTAAAGGTTGGCTGTCAAGAATCTCTTTGGGGGTGTCAGAGTTTTTCTGTTCCCCCTGCAAGTTCTAGAGCTTCCTTTCAAGTTAAAATTTTAAATATCATATATTTGTGTTCAACATAAAAAAGCATACGAATTCCATATCACAACAAATGGCTCCTAAGAAGACTGTAAATTGAGGGACAGAAGAGAAGTTATTAAAAGGAACCCCCACTAGAGAACACATTGGCAGCTCCCAAATAAACCCATTTTAATTTTCACTTTATTTCAGTTATATTTCAAAGCTGTGATATCATGAGTGGAGACAGAAGCAGCTCATAGAAGAGCCCGAGTTCAAAGGAATTGGAATTTAGCATGGAATGTAAAATTGAGGACTTTTACTTCTAAGACGATGATTGTAGAAATACCAAGGTGGAAGGATGTGGGCTTGGTGCTGCAGCAGAAATAGTAGTCTGGGGTGACCCTGCATATATTGGCCAGTGTCCACCAAGTAAATCTCTTTACAAGAGAAAAGCTTATAACTGGCAAGCTAGTAGAAACATGCATTTCTCTGAAAACTTTTTTCCTGTCCTGCTGTTCTAAAAGAGACATTATAAATTGCTAATGAACAGTGATTTTCACATTTTAAGAGGTTAGATTCCCCCAGCACTGAAATAAAGCATGCTTTAGCCTTCTTACACCCAGGATATCCCATTGGGTTCCCTGCAGAGTGCTCTCTTCTTGCACCCTTTGGTAAGGCTGCACAATGGGTCAGTATTCCCTGTAGTCTTTTTTTACACTGGGGCTCTGGCTGCCAGAGGGGAAAATAGCCACACACAGGGAAATGGTGCAAGTTAAAATCAAGTAAGCCTAGTGGGATGGTAATGAGTTTCCCAGCATCCAAGTCTTTGCCTTCAGGATACGTGAAGCTAGAAAACAATGTCATTCATTCAACATTTATAGAAAACACACAATGTACGTGGTACAGTGCTAAGTACTGGAGGGTATGCAAAAGTATGCAAAACACAAACCCTGCGCTAAGGAATCCTGCCAAGAAGGGTATTTTCAAGTATTATTCAGACCTTATGATCTTTCAAGAAATTCTTGGGTGAATAAAATTGCACTTATAATTTAAAATAAGCATGGAAAAGAATACTACTAGGATGATATGTCTTTTAGGAGGGAGGGCGTGTAATGTGTTTAAAATTTTTATTTCTAAGGTATATAACAGTGTGGCTTGGATGAACGAAGGAGGGTGGGGTTTAATACGCCAAGAGCGGCCCCACGATGGCCGCACGGGCCGCTTCCTGGCGGAGCCTGACTTTAGAGAGGCAGTGCTCGGCTGCCTGCACAGTTAGCTGAATCCGAACAAAGAAAAGACCGGCACTTTTACCTGGGAACTGGATTAACTTTGAGGAAAAGTGGCCTCCGGGGAGAAAAAGAGGCAGCATTCCACCGGGAGTAAGAAACGCCCTCCCTTCCTCCGGACCGTGCAAGCTCACCTCACCCGCCAAAGACCTCACTCTTGCTCCCCGCCCCGCATCCCTACACAGAAGAGGCGGTGGGCCGCACTCGGTGGGGTGGGCCCATCGCCCACTCCCACTCCCGCAGTGCTTGCACACGCGGACTCCAGCCGGTAGTCGGCCACGTGCGCCCGGCTCCTCTGCTCGGCCCCTTAGTGGGCCGAGAGACTCCAAGGTTGCAGTGGCAACCGTGGGGTCCTGATTTCTGTTCCCCCGCGCACAGCCAAGAAGTCGGGACAGCGGCGGCGGTGGCGGGAGCTAGCGGCTCGGCCCCTCCCTACAGGGGGCAGCGCGACCGAGGGCTGCGGGCACCGCCTCTGCTGCATCCGTGGCTGCGCGCTCCGCTCGGCCCAGACCCGCTCCGATCCGGAGCCCGCGCGCCGTGCTGCCTTCCCTTCCCCCTCTGCCGCCGCCCCGCGGGCAGCTCCCCCCGGCGAGACGCGTGTTCGATCCTCCTTCTCCGGCTTTACGGATTTCCGGGGGCAAAGAATTTTGCCTCGGTCCCTACGAGCATCTCTTGGCCTCTCTCCCCCTCCCCTCGCGACTCCCCCACCCCGTGGGCGCGCGCGCGCACACTCACACACATTCACACTCGCAGGCGCGCGTGCGCACACCCGCACGCCCGCGCGCCCCGAGCCGCGGAGTCTCCAGCAGATCCCACTCTCTCGGGCGCCGCTACTCACACAGGCTTCCAGTCGCCACGGGGCGTCCTCTGTCTGCGGCAGCGGCGGTGGAGGCAGCAGAGGGAACCGCAGCGGCAGCCTGGCCGCGTCTTGCAGCTTCGTGCTCGGGACGGAGTCCGGGAGAAGCGGAGAAGGAGGACGCCGAGGCGAGGAGGAGCCGCGCCGCGCCCAGCGCCCGGCTCCCGGCTCCGCGCGGCGGGCTGCCCCCGCTCCCGGTACCGCGGCTCCAGGTAAGCAAGCAGCTCCGGGGCCCGCAGCATCCCTGGGGTGTCCGGGCTTGGAGCCGGGGTTCCCCGGTCCCGCCCCCGCCACGGCCCCGGGACAGAGGTTTGGAGGGGAGTGGGCTCCGGGGAGGGGGAGGGGAATGGAGCTAGAGGTGAGGCTGGTGGGGAGGGGTCCTTGGAAGCTTGGGGGCTTCCGCGCAGCCCCCCGCGCCCTTCCCCGCTCTATCCCAGCTCCAGCACTGTCACTTTTACGAGCCAGGGGGTGCCCGGCGCCCCAGACTGCTGTTCCCCGCTCTCCCCGCCGCCGCCAGCCGGTGTTGGCTCCGGGTCCGCGCCCGCCGCGCGCTTCCCACCTCCCCTGCACCTTGGACAGCGCACCCAGCGGCCCGCCGCCCCCTGCACAGCACCTGGGACGGCGTCCTGCTCGCGCAGCCCTCCCGCTGCCCTGTTCCTTCCCGATTGTCACCCTCCCGCCCTGCGTCCCTTGTCCTCACTGTCTTGGCGGACTCCGCTGTGGTGCGGGCCGGAAACTTTACTCTCCTTCTCCTCTGTGCTAGGTACTGTTGTTGTTATTTGTGACTGTCCCCTTACACGGGGAACTCAGACACCTTGGACGTGTCTTCCTCGGCGGGAGCATGTCCTGGCCCGCCGAGTCCGAGGCAGAGGAGGCACTGGGCAGCTGGACTCGGTGGCTGCCAGGGTGCAGAGCCCGCGCCTCAGGTCCTGGACGCCTGCCGCCTCTCCGCCTCCCTGCCTCCCTGGACTCGACACGTGCGCGCCTCCCACGGACGCGGCCCCTCCCCGAACACCCCACGTCCTCCCCCCTGCACGGCCACGGCCACCCCATAGGTTGGACACCCGGAGTTCGCAGGTTCTGATTGGCTGAAGGCGTAACCCCGCCTCCTTTCCGGAGGGGCTGGTTCTGGAGTGTTGTGATTGTCATCCCGCGGCGCGCACATGGGGGAAGTGGGGTCGACAGGTGGGGAAGCTGGGTCAGTAGGATCCCCGCGTCTACACCGCTGTGTGTAGTCCCTCACCCATCCTCCTTCCTCCAAATACACTCCTGCTTTTCTCCCTTTCTATCTCTCAGCATTCTACTGCTGTAAGTAAAAAACAACACAAAAACTGGTTTGTAGCCCTACTTTTATTAATATTGCATTTGTTCCGTGGTAGAGGTTTTTAAAGCATATCTAGGAGAATGAGGGAAACAAGTGCGTATGCGGAGGTTCGTGGCAAACTGGGCTGCAGGTTTGAGTCCAGTAATTCGGAGAAAGTAATGGGTGGCTAAGAGAGCTGAAGAAGATGGAGAAAGTGGGATGGAAATTGTTCCTTGTTAGAAGGAAGGACACAGGTGGGTGAGCTTGGGAAGCTGAGGGAGAAAAAGTGGGTCGTTTGTGGGGTGAAATGTGAAGGAGAAACTCGGATGGGCACTCCTGGGAGGCGGGTGGGTTCTGCTGAAGAAGGTTCTGTCCCAGAACGGGGTAGTTTTGGATAATATTTAGTTCATTATTAGCACACTTTGTTTCTGTTTTGCTAGCTCTGTCCTTTTGATATGAGACTTTATCTCTTAATAATGTCAGTCCATGTAATGGATTTTGTTTATTCCAGCTTCTTGTAATATATAGATTTGCAAGTGGTAATGAATTTCAAAAAGTGAATTTTAAAAGTTCTTTTAGAGGGATGCACTAAATAGTTAAGGCAAAGTGCTTTTGAAATATTGTGAAAGAAGACGGATGAGCATTGCATAAAATCCAAAGATTGTTCTGGCGTTATTTAGGTCCTTTGCAGAAATATATATGTATGCATAAATGATACTGATTTCTCTTCATTTCAAAACGTGATTGCCTCTAGCATTTTCAAGCTTTAATTCCTTCAGGCTGTTTTGATGTTGTGTCTGTACATCTAAGAATATTGTAATTCTTATCTTTAGAAGCCTTGTCAATGCAAAACAAACAGCAACTCATGCAAGTTAATGTTGACAACTTTATATTGAGTACACTGTGTGTTATTTTATTTGCGAGTAGTGAAATATGCAAGAATAACATAGCATGACTGTTATTCCCCAGGGACCCATATCAAAACAGTGGGAATCGCATGAGGCTGTTCCAGGGAGAACAATTCAATTATTTTAAAAATGAATGTATTTTAAGATTCTTGGGTGTAAACAGCAACCGAATTTTCCCATTTCAGTTATTATCTTTGTGTACACAGTGGTAGCACATAAGTCATACAGCATGTTAAATATATTAGGTAATTCCAAAGTAGATAGTAAAGTCTTTCCATTTATTATTATTTTTATGTAAGTAGACAGAATTGCTTTCTGACTGTAGGACTTTGTATTCAAGGGACAGATTTGATACATCTGGCAAACTGGAAATTACTGCTATTGTTGAAAATACAATTCTTAGTATGTTTTCATATCCCTAGGTCATGCCTTGATTTGCCTTCAAGGGATTCAGAATCTAGTTTTTGGCCTCTCAAATTTAGACAGGTTTTGAGGTAGGTAGAAAAAGAATGTATATAGTCACACACATACATATGCATAAATGCAAAATATATGTATGTATATCTACACACAGCTATATATGTATATACATAATTTGGGGATACATTCAGTGTATTTATTTATATATATGTTATTGTCATTCTTAAATTTTCTCATTTCTGCTCGTCCAAAAGGTGGCCCTGTTTTAAACTGTAGAAAGCATTATCACCAGTAGAATAGGCCGATAGATCATGGAAACAGACAATAGTATTTTGTTGCTTGGCAACCACCTACTGTGAATGAAAAACAAAGCAGTGACAGCTGCTTCCACATCCTGACACCCATACTGTAGCTCAAGCACTGAAACCCTCCACGTGAGACAGCTCTAAGTTTCATTTGAGTAAGGTGAAGCTGTTTCTTTTTTGGGATGATTTTAAAAAGAGTATTTAAAATTTTTATTATAATAAGAATTATATTGTTATTGTGGGATGAAATGAAGCATCTAATTTCAATTGCCCTCTTAAGCCTAGTCTAAACTGAAAAATGCAAGATTGAGAGGATTGTTTAGACCCTTCTCATTCTTCCCTTTATAGTCATTAAACACTGTAAGCACATTTTCTGCTACCGTCAGGTGCTCCTAGGTTTTACAAAAACTTGAGTTCTCTATGATACCTAAATAGATAGCTGGGTTTAACTGCTAGCAGGGAATTAGAGATTCATGCTCTGGCCTAACTCTCTCATTTTATGGGACACTGAGGCACAGTGAGGTGATGTGACTTGACCCTGGTGACTGAGCCATCTCCAGAATGTCTTCCCTTGGGTGACACTTGGAAATTTTTTCCATTTTCTCCCTGAAATTATTCTTGTTCTTGAGTTACATAAAACATATAAAAAAAGATTTTTATTCTAATAAACATACTTAGAAAATACAGTAATATTTGGGAGTAAATATTTAGTATTGACACTAGGATAGATTATGGTGTTAGATGCATTGTATATCATGTATTCTGCCTCCAATCTATGGAAGTCCTGTGACTCCCACCTCTTTCTCCAAACTGGGGAAGCCCTGTCCCTTGCTTTGGTAATTGTTTACACCTCTGTGTAATCTTTAATGATCCATAATTTTCCGTGGGAATTTTAAATGGGGATAAGATTGAAGATTGTGTTGGTCAGCTTTTATACCAGCGAGAGTTTAAACATTAGAGCTAATTAATCACCCGTTCTGGTCTTCTGTCAGCAACGTGGTAGACGTGCTGTGGGTGTAGTGATTTGGGCTCTTTAAAGTACATGGGACACTGGGGCACCTGGGTGGCTCAGTCGTTAAGCTTCTGCCTTCGGCTCAGGTCATGATCCCGGGGTCCTGGGATGGAGCCCCGCATCGGGCTCCCTGCTCAGCGGGAAGCCTGTTTCTCCCTCTCCCACTCCCCCTGCTTGTGTTCCCTCTCTCGCTGTGTCTCTCTCTGTCAAAAAAAAAAAAAAAAGTATCTGGGACACAGTACTGTGTCTCTGCATAGTATTCATTTTAGTCTTTTATCAAAGCTGTCTGGCCAAAGGTACTACCCGTAGCATGTTGGTGGAGGACGAGTCATCTATCTGTGAGAGATGGTGATAGTGCCCATTGTTTCTTAACTCAATAAAATGATGATGAATAAATTATTGGGTGACAAACTTGGATCCCATATGCATTATTAAGCATTTCTTCTAAACTTAGGGTATGTATTGCCTGTGTGATACATTTGGAGGTTCCTTATGCTATTTTAAACAATGTATTTCATTGTTTATTATTTATGTCAAAAATAGGCATTTAGGAGCGCCTGGGTGGCTCAGTCGGTTAAGCGGCTGCCTTCGGCTCAGGTCATGATCCCGGGGTCCTGGGATCGAGCCCCGCATCAGGCTCCCTGCTCAGCGGGAAGCCTGCTTCTCCCTCTCCCTCTGCCTGCCTCTCTGCCTACTTGTTCTCTCTCTCTCTCTGTCAAATAAATGAATAAAATCTTTAAAAAAAAAAAAAAAAGATAGGCATTAACTTTAATGTAACAACTTAGGTAGAAAAACTTGAAGTGGCCTGGTTGGAGAAACAATAAAGTGACAGTATTAAGTACCACTGAAGAACCATTTTCACCAGAAAAGCATGCACTTTAGCAGATTTGTAGGGGGGGAATAAATTGATTTACAGCATGTTTAACCTAGTTTTAGAAGCCTGCTATTAACTTGTTCTAGCTAGGAAGATTTACTTTCAAGCAGAATAATAATTTGGCAGATTTCAAGTGAGCTTAGCTGATTTTTAAAACTATTTTCCACAGTCTGGTTATAGTTTGTCCAGGGCAAGTACCTGTTTTGGATCCTCTAGGATTAATCTGAATTTTAAGGTTGTTATTATTATTTTTTAAATTTCTGAACCATTTCTCTTTGCGAGGAATGATGTGAAATATTCTGTTGTTCATCCATAATTTAACCCACTGGAATTTTGATATTTAACTTCTCTCTCCCATCTCCATGTACAAGATAACATATGTGTATGTGAATGTACAAACACACAATACTTACTTTTTTCCCCTTCTGTTGTTTTCGCCCTTGTAATAGAACACTAAATACTAGATTTATGGTTTTTTTCATATAGTAAAGAGAAGCTTTAAACAAGAGATATTTACTTTTTCAATTTCCTTATGTCTGCTTCTGCTATTATAACCTGTAAACTCTCACCCACACAAGTAGGATGATTGCTAAAAAAACAAGCAAATAAATAAATACATATCTAAGCAGTATTTGTTACCCTCTAAGCTAGCCAAGAAAGCATATTTTCTCATTCTTAGACACACATATCCTTCCACACACATACCTACATACACATTGAGTTTAAGACTTTTTTTCTGGGGGGGGGCGGATGAGAGCGAGGGGGGGTAGGGGGGTGGGGGGAGAGGCAGAGAGAAGAGAGAGAATTCCAAGCAGGCTCCATGCCCAGCGCAGAGTCCAACACCAGGCTCAATCTCATTACACTGAGATCATGACCTGAGTCAAAATCAAGAGGTGGGCACTTAACCAACTGAGCCACCCAGGTGCCCCAGTGCTGTTAGACCCTTTTAAGAGTGAATGGAAATAGTGTTTTTATTGGAAGCCCTGTGCATGGTAATGCTGATACATTAAGTAAAGTGGATATATTCAGATTTTCAGAAATACAGTAACATAGGAGGAGTTAAATTGAATTATTCCCTTTGGAAAATTCTCACATTATGCTGCGAACATAACCCACGGCCTGTACCGCAATACCCAGTACCTACAGTAGAGGCTCGCGTGTGGTGGACATTCAGTGTGTATTTTGTGGAATATACACCTGCCCTCCTTCTTTACATAATGTTGCAAACATTTCAATCTCTATCTGTATGAATGGTAAAAGTTGAGAAGATGGAGAAGAAATTACTCTAGTTTTCTAATTGTTTCTGGAACTATATTAAAAAAATAGCCAGTGAGATATTGTGGAATATACTTCTTGTCAGTGCAGGAAATTATACCAGCGGTATTGATTTTTCACAAATACAGCCATCCTAAGTACAGAATAGCTCTTTAATAGCCCACAGCATAACCTTTGTTATGGCAGCTAGTCCAAAGGAATACTTTATTTAGTTGGAGCTGGAGGGTGAAGTTTGCTAGCCCCAGTGTAATTATCCAGACTGGAATGTGGCCAAGAGGCTGTGGTTAACATCCCAAACAGTGGGAAAAAAGCCATGGATGAGGTCTTTAGTGACTACGAGTGGCCAGACCTTTGCTTTGGTCTCATTTGCAAGAGAGCACCTTTAGTAGCTTAAAAAGCACAGCAACTCTTTTTGCAAGTAAGGGGTAGAGCCCAAAGTTACCATCTAGATCCCAGGTACCAAATTTTTGGTCATTGAAAGAAGTCATAATCCCAAGAGTTCAGTGACATTGAAACAAGACTTTCTTCTTTATCCCGCTCCATCTTTGGAAATAGGTGGAGAGTGGTAGTGTCTCTGTGGACAACCCTGGCAGAACCACAAGGTAGGTAAAGTCTGACATGCTTCCAATTAGTCCTAAACATCCTTCACCTTTCCACCACTACCTAGCTGTTTATCTCCTTTGTAGGGATTCATTAATAGTTTTGTATCAGCAAAGCTCCAGCAGATTGCTTTCCTGTGTTCCCCTTTGTGAAAGTGGAGACGTAGTCCTGCCATGTGTTTTAAGAACACCTCTCTATGTCCAACCTGGGTTCACACCAGGTTTGGGAGAGGGAGGCACCTTATCCAGTGGCCAAGGACCAAATCATGTCCCCTGTTTGCCCATCTCTATTAAAGGACTCCCCTTGTGGGGGGAAAAAGATGTTAAGGTGTATACTGATAAAAGGTTATAGTACTTTTCTGGAGGGATTCCTGAGTGTCTTGCATACATTAGCCAATATATATTTGTTTAATTTCACTAGTAAAATTGCACCTACTCTTTTGATGTATAGGGAAGGTAGTTTTGTCCAGGGAACACTTAAATAATATTATACTATTTTCTTTTAGGATTATTTCTTTAACAATAAATTATTTATTGAGCATTTACTATATGAATGGTACAGTATTTGGCTCTGGTGATGATAAAGATTTTAAGGCACAGTTCCTGTTCATGGAAGAGAATATGCTATTTGCAGGGAAATGCACAAATTTGGTTTGGTTTAAAGGTGACTGTGAAGGAGGGTCAGTAGGTGTGGAAAGCAGAACAGCAGACAGACAATGGAGGACCTAGCAGAACCCAAAAAAGCTTTTGAGCTTAATTATATTAGTCAGTGTTTTACAATCTGCTTGTTCAGCACAATCCCATGAAACACTTGCTATGCTGCTGATTCCTGGGTCCCACCCCAGACCCGCTGAATCAGAATCTTCAGGGACATGGCCTGTGGGAGCAGACATGGTCACTTTCATACTTATTTGCCCAAATGGCCACTGCTCCAGTATATGTCTGCAGAATTCTTCTGCAAGCAGCTCTCATTCTCTGCCTGAGGGCTTTCTCTCCCGCCTATAGGGCAGCTTGGTAGGGCAGTGAAGTTAATGGCCTCAGGAGTGGACCTACGCCAACGGTAAGAGGGAGCTGGGAGGTAATACACTAACGTTTTGGACCCTCCGGTACAATAGCTGACACATGTTCTGCACTATGTCCCCAAATTCCCTGGTGAATCTGCCATAACGGCAATGTGCTAGGTATCTGTGCTTTGTTGGCTGTCTCTTTCCTCTGTCAGTGCTTCCAAGGATCCTCTTCTAAATAAATAACTTGCACTTAAAGTCTGTTGCAAGGTCTGTTTCTGGAGGAACCCAACATAAGATATGGAAGAATCTGCTTTATTTTTATTTTTTATTAATGCCCTCACTGGTTTTTTTTTTTTTTTATATTGAGGCAAATTTGGGAGACCTGGTCTCAGGTGATGATAGAGGGCCACTGAAGGGTTAAGATGTAGGCATTGTCATTTTTGATTTGCATCTTGGGAAGGTCATGCTGGCAGGTTGTGGTGGGTGGATTGACGGAGGGAGAGTCAGCAGCATGGAGATCAGCTAGGAGGTGGCAGTGTCCGGGCAAGCAATGATGCCCGCCAAAGTGAAGGTTGTAGCTGTGGGGACGCAAAATGGATTTTGATGGAAAGCTGTCACGAGATGGAGGCCGGCGGTGTGTGGTCACTTAGCTGGCCGCCGTTCCAAAAATGAGATTTCATTGCTCTGCTGTGCACCATGGCCCTACTCTGCATTCGGCTCGGCCCCCTTGAAGGACAGAGACTCCTGTGCCTTGCCTGTAACCTTGGTCAGGCTTTCTAGAGTTAAGTAGCACAAGTCTGGGAATAAATAAAAGAAGACAGGAAGATAAATTGAAGAATATAAATAATTAACTACTAGATCATTAAAGGAAGAAAGTTATATTTTACGGGAAGGATTTGTGGAGTTATATAGAGCAGGAGAGTTGCAGAGATGCATGTGACGCATGTCCATTTTGTGATGAATAGTGATTTTCCCCCATACTCTTGAGCAAGAGGTGATTTTCATCCACCATCGGTTTCTGGAAGACCTAGCGTATACTTATGTCTATTGTTTTCTCTGTTTCTCTAATAGCCTGTATTTTAGCTAAGTGAATGAGTGGTAGCTGGGGGTGGGGCTGGTTCTTTTCTCTTGCTCTGTCAAAATGCCAGGCTTTTCTTTGTGGTTTCTCCTGCCGGTTCTTAGGCCACCAGCTCCCAAAGGACATCAAAGGGTACAGAGGGTGGGAGAAGGAAAGAATAAATCCGTCAAGAGAGCTGTTTTGAATTAAATGCTTAATCATGAAATGAACAGGTTAAAGCTTGTTAGATGATATGAAATAAGATTAGGCCGCCTTCTAATTGTCCCATATATAAATACTACCACTCGGCCTCTGTCTCTAGTCAGAAATGCAAAGGCTGAATAATCAAACAAGAGCAACCCGACACCATCATATTTCTGCAAAAGTAGCACTGAACCAATAACAAGGAGAAGACTGAATTATAAGAAGTAGAATGGGTCAGCAAAGAGCTTACTGGGCCTTGCTTAACAGAACAGAGTCATGGCAGTGGAAATACTGGACATGTGAGCATAAGGAGGCTGGAGACACCGTGGGTGAAACACAATGGAAGGAACACAGCCTTATTAATAGAGAATATTATGCACATATTTATGATGTTTTTTAATTAAACTTTTTATGTGGAGATCATTCTAGATTCATATGGAATTGTGAGAAATAACATAGAAAGATTCTGTGTACACTCTACCCATTTCCCCCCAGTGATAATATCTTGCAGACCTATAGCACAGTATTACAACCAGGATATTGGTTAATACAATCCATCAATCTTGTTCCGATTTCCCCAGTTTTACTTGTAATCATTTGGGTGTGCACACACACATGTGCATGCAAGTTTTCTTCTATTCAATACTTATGATATTTTTTACTTTAAAAAGTAAGGGTCTTTTTCATTTGAAAATTTTGAAAAAAATTTGCTTGTTTGGACTAGTCCTGGCTTACCTGTAACTGAAGAAAGAGCAATAGAGAATAAATTCCCTAACCCCCTTTTAACTCTGGGATTCTGGAGAGTGTTATCCAGGGCCACCCAACATGGCAGGAAGGTCAATGGGCCATGGTATAGCTTCCACTTTGTTACTGGGTGACCACTTTATTACTGGCGCCATTATATGGCAATAAGCAGACCTTTAAAAGTATGTCTGTTGCAAAAAAATCTTGCTTATTAAATCTCACTCTAACTCATCTTCCTTGTACTAAAGTTTCTGTCCTTTTCTTCTAGCATTCTTGGCCCTCCCCTCTTCCTCTCTGTGTTGGAGGGGGCTCACCCTTCAGGCTGCTCTCTCAGATTTCTGAGTTAGCTGGCTCACTGTGTTCAGCCTGTGGGAGACACTGGTAAGAGAGGGAAGGGAGAAGGGCAAAGCCAGGGTATTTTTTTCTTTCCCTGAGCTTCATGTGGCATCCCTGGCAGTCGGAATCCCTCCTGCCGTAGTACCACTCATGCTTGACAGACTGGCTCTGGTTCTAGCTGCTCACAAGCGACCTTGGCCCATGGACTCCAGACACATAACCTCCTGCTATTGTCTCTTCAGCCTTGGGGAGGTTGCAGCTTCCTGCTCTTGCTGATCTTTGGACTACCTCACTATCCTCTTAGGCTTTCTGTTCCACCATCACCTGAGTAACCAATTCTCTATACTAAATTTCCCTTGTAAAAAAATAATTGAAGAGATTTCTTTTTTCCTAGTTAGAGATTTTGCAGTTCCTCAAAGTATGGAAATGGTATAAATTTGACGGGGTTTTCGTCTTCTGTCATTCTGGCTTCTTCACTGGAAAAATCTTGCTAGCTCCAGTCAGGGTAGAAAGCACCTGCATTTGTAATCTCACCTCTCCCACCTAGATTCTCAGTCCCTTTACCGATTATTCACCCACTCCCAGTCTCTGGTTTTCCAACACTGGTTTCCCTTTGTCTGATATATTTGGGATTCTGGCAACCTCCCCTAGTGTCTTTGTAATTCTGTCCTTGGGCCCCTCTTTTACTAGCCTTCCCTATTATCTTCTGCTAGCAGTACTTACCTCATCTCCATGTGTAATACCCTTATGCCCATGTTCACGTATTGGTCTTGTGACTCACTCCTGAATGTACTTTGGTTTATGGGGCATATGTCTGCTATATTAGGATTTAGTTTTGCTGGCATTTCATTTCCCCGCACAAGGATGCTGTGTATTTGTATTATCGGCTCCTCCAGCTCATCTCCTATAGAAGCATATGTGATTCTGTAACGAAAACAATGGAACAATGAGAGTAAGAATGCTTTTGTGAGAAGGGAACAGGACTCAGTAGAATCTTGGAGTGTAAAGCACATTTAGAAGCCCTGTCATTGGAAGCAGAGCTAGGAGCCACCGTGAGGGCCACATGCCACGTTAAGGAAAGGGCAGGAAAGAGAAACTTAGTATGCTTAGGGGAGGGTATTAGGACAGTGCAGTGACCACTCAGGTTCCTTCCCCTGTTGGAGAGCAGTCTTGCTGGTTGCTACCATATTGGTCTCATAGTTGGGTGCATCAGGCAGCTTTGTCTTTCTCCACGGTGTCCCCAACTGAGATAGAGAGCTGGAGTTGGAGCAACGAAAAAGCTTTTGAGCTATCTCCGACTGAGATGTCCAAAAGGTCACACAAACAATGCAGTTGTAGGTGGCCCTCACTTACGGGGCCAGGAGCAGTACCTTTAGTCATTGCAGCACACATGGGGATGCTCTTTAAATGGACAGCCATGCAAACCACTACTGGGGCAGTGGACTAGGGCCTGGGAAAATCCAAAGCTTTGGCTAAAGAAGAATTTAAATATTGAAAAGGAGCCTGTGCCGTGGGCTATAGATGTGTTCAGGTCCTGGTGTTCTCCTGTCCTTGCAGTGGACAAGGGCTGGAGAGTGTTTTGTGGGTTAGCGCACACAGTTATGAACAGATGGATCTCTTTGGAAGCTGCCTGTAAGGCTCCTTGCTTGCCTCTGCTCTCCATAATGATCAGAAGTGGTGAGTGCTGGGCAGGAGAGTTGTAGATTAGGCGGCTCTGGGCAAGCTGACAATGGAAAAGAAATAAGCTTATTTTAAATGGGCATAAGCTTTGAAGGCAAGTAATTAAGACATACTTCGGCCTCATGGACACATTAGGGTTCTGGTTAATACAAGTGCAAGACTGGAAAAAAGAAATCACTTGCTCACCTATAATCACTAAAGAACCGTTTGTTTAGTAACAAAACACCAATCACCCCTGCTCTTATGTGAGTTTCTCCTCTATTTCCCTTTTCCGGTCATCTCTCAGAACTGCCTGGGTTCAGGGTCCCTTTCCCCTGGGAGTACTCCATACGCTTTTTACTCTGGGAAGTGGTGCTTGTGTGAGAGCAGCTAATGGTTTCCCATGACATCCTTTTGAATCCTGGTCTTTTACTCACCTCAGTTGCATCTTTCTGCAAAGATAGAGTTTTTTCCCTCATTACTCAGTAATGTGCAGTGGCATGAGGAGAGAGGTTTTTTTTTTTTTTAAAGATTTTATTTATTTATTTGACAGAGAGAGACACAGCGAGAGAGGGAACACAAGCAGGGGGAGTGGGAGAGGGAGAAGCAGGCTTCCCACCGAGCAGGGAGCCCGATGTGGGGCTCGATCCCAGGACCCTGGGACCATGACCTGAGCTGAAGGCAGACGCTTAACGACTGAGCCACCCAGGCGCCCCATGAGGAGAGAGGTTTTAAATGGAATTTTCTTGGGCGGTAGGGACTTGAATCCATCAAGAAGCACAGAGCAGGCACTGAAGAAGTGAGAGAAATTGTTTTCTGTGCATTGGTTGGTGTGCTCTATTGTGTTGAGTTGGCCCTAAGTAGTTTGTGATTTTTCTCATTTAGTAATAAAAAAATAATGTTGACATATGTATTTTAAATCTCACATAATACTGTGACCTAGCTTGATACTCTAGTAGAGATTTAATGTTTTTGGAGGAAAGCATGCTACATATTCCCCAGTGAATAGGTATTTATGTGCCAAGTTCATGCTAGGTGCTGGGAATATAGCAGTGAACAAAAATGATCACTGTTCCTGCCCTTCTGGGAGCCCACAGTTTACTGGAAAGGGTATTAAGTAACCCCAAAATAATTCTGTAATTGGAACTCTTGATAAGAACTTGGAAAAGAACGGGTTTCTCTAAAAGGGTGTAGAAAGGATGAAATAATCAGAGAAGGGTTATAGGGGAAAATAATTTATAAGATCTGAAGAATGATTGGGGCTATCTAGGTGGAGAGTCCCATTTGTGAAGCCCACACGTGAGGTCGAGCTTGGGTTTTGGAGCCATTGAGAGATAGCTGGTGTGGGTGGAGTGCAGAGAGTTAGCGTGGACAGTAGCTGGGAATGAGGCTGCTGAGATGTGGCTTAGGGCCTGATTATGCCAGACCTACTAGGCCATGCTGAGCACTTTGGGTTTTGTCATATATGCAATAGGAAGCTATTGAAAGGTTTTTGGCTTTTTTTTTTTTTTTTGGTTTTGGTTTTTCTTTTTTCAGATTGAGATGAAACTCACAACATGAACCATTTTAAAGTGAATACTTCAGTGGTATTTAGTACATTCATGATGATGTACAACCACCATTGGTATCTGTTCTAAAACATTTTCATCACCCCAAATGGAAACCTCATCCCCATTAAGCAGTTATTATTGAAGAGTTTTAAGGGGAGTGATGTGTGACTTGTAGTATGTAAGATCTTTCTGGCAAGTTTCTGGAGAAGGGGATGGAGAGGGCAAGAGTGGAAGCAAGACAACAGACTTGGAAATAGTGGTCAAGTCCAGAGACAGAGGGTGGTGGTGGCTTCCTGGACAAGGGACAAGAATAGAGACCATTGATATGGAGAAAAGTGCAGTGATCCAAATGGAGCTATGTAATCAAGTTTGATTATCTGTTTCAGTGACTTAGTCACCTTGTAATTATCTACATCACTGTTTCCCAAAGAGTAGTCCATCCCCTATTTAGATTTGGTAGGCTGCTTGTTAAAAGTATAGATACTGAAGCCCACCTCAACGTACTGATGCAAATGGCCTAGAGAGGGACCCTAAAGGATTCTTCTTGCAACTGAGGTTTGAGAGCCACCTATTGTCTTCTTTCTCATTCTGGTGTCCTTTAAAATTGCAGGCTGCCAACAGTCCATTAAAGAGAGATGAACGCGAATGAAACAGAGAAGGGCCAAATGGATAACCTAGTGTATGCTCATAATTTTGAGTGGGATGGGTGCTTTTTGGAGATAGAACCTTAATTTGATCCTAAAGATAAATATGTAATATAGACAGTTTTATGGGGTGGTGTTTGTTTTTGATTCTTTTCTTCCTTGGAGTATTGTGACTCTCCCAGAATTAAGTGGTGACCACTGTGAACAATGGCATTATCATGAAATATAATGTAGGTACAGTATAGTAATTTATTGTAAAAGAAACCTATAACTGCTGCAAATGAACTTATAAAACAAACCATTGTAGTATTTTTGCAGGTACCTTGTATCTACGGGGATTCCTATTAGAGAGGTGTCCACTTCAATTAACTGATTTTAGAAGCCAGGTTTTTGAGACTTTAAAGTCAGAAAGTCCTTCAAACTGTAGTAAAAATCACCAATCAACAAATCAGAATTTTTCTTTTTGACTTCTGGTTTCTGTTTGCCTCTGGCAGGTTTTTCTAACCCAGTACTACCTCTTCCAGCTGTTACTTCTAGCCGGAGTCTGCAACACTCGGATGTTTCTATCCAATCCAAGTAATTCCCTCCCCTGCCACCATTTCTGTAATATGTTTGGTTAATTTATAATTTTAGAACTGAAAGAGGTCACAGAGAATCTAGTTTTCAGTTGTTTTTGAAACTATGACCTTTGGAGATCTGAAAGTAATTGAAAGAAGGCTCCTGCTAAGGAGCTGTGTTAGGTCCTTGGGGAATGTCTCCATGAGAAGTGGGTGTGAATATCCAGCAGCAGTCAAGAGCTAAGCCCTCTATTCTACCCAGCATAACAGCACCCCAAACCAGCCACCCCTGTGTAGCTTTTAACTGGCCTCCTTGGCACCAGCCCTTCCTGCAGGCAGCCGTGCATGGTGCTCTCCTGGCACCTTCTCTCTTTGAATATGAAGTTCTTAGCTTCTACAAGATGTTTCTTTTTGATTAATGTTATTTCCAGTCTTCTAGAAAGACACTCGGGCACCTCTGGCTGTGTTTCTTTTTCAGCATGTACAAATTCAGATCTTAAAGTGGTTTCATTGCTTCATCATAGAATTTTTTAATGAAATAATATTTTGAGTGCCTGACTGGCTTTGATCTTTTTCCCTAGACCACTTAAGTTTGGAGAGGGATCTGAGGCAAAGCTGTCCATTTATTTTACACTAAAGACAAACAGAATCAGTAAATAGCCAGCTTTTTTTTGAAGCTTAATTTTTCTGTTCCACAAAAATGCATGTCGTTGTACAAGAGCACACACTATAGAAGAATATAAAAAGGAAAGTAAAATTCCTCAGAAATACTCGAGTTAGCCCTTATTGACATTTTCATAAAAATTTCCAAGTATAGCCCTCTGTCTCTGTCTCTTTCTTTCTCGTTATATATGTGTGTGCCTATGTCTAGTCACACACACCATGTACAGATGAAGTGCTCAATAATGGGATTTTGCTATATGTGGTATTCTGCAACCTGCTATGTTTTTCTAATAGCATGTGGTGGGCAACTGTCCATTTCAATAAATATATATTATCTTTTTAATGACTGAATGTTTTTATTGGATGCTTTTCATGCAATTAATACAAATCCCAGGACAAACTAATAATAAGAATTATAACTAAATAATAAGAATATATTGCAAAATCCAGTGGGTAGGGGCTTCAGACATGATTTAATCAGGATTTAGGAATTTTTTCTTTATAATTTTCTTTTTCATGCTCCTCATGGTAGCAAAATAGCTGCAGCTCTAGGGGCCCATTATCCAGAAATAGAGAGCCTCTGTCAATCATTGAACTAAAATCCTAGGCTCCTTCTACTTGGACCATCTTGGGTAATGGGACCAAGGGAATGGCATTATTCTGATTGCTTCTGATTTGGGTAGAAGTTTATGCCAGTCCCATCCAAAGTTCATGAATAGGAAGCTCAGAGGTCTGCTAGAAAATAAGGGGAAACAGCTTATAGAGGAGGTAGCTAATGGTTTCTGTTGGAGTTTTACTTTGGGCTTCCTGATAGTCATTTAAGTTTCCAGCTTTTCAGTCTATAAATTATTGCTGCTCTAAGCATGCTTGCATATATACCATTTTATTCTTGTGCAGTCATCTCATTTGGATAAATTCTTATTAGAGGCATTACTGGATCAAAGATATGCCCATTTTACATTTTAATTGCCATAAGCCATCTAAACTGGAAACCACACTCTCGCCAATGATATTTTGAAATCCCTCAACTGCCTGTTGTGAGGTTTTTTCTTTTCTTTTTTTTTTTTGCTTCTGAATCTTTAAGTAGAGACTTCAGAATTGAAGCAGAATTTCAGGTGTCACAATTTCTCTGAGCAAGGAAAATTTGACATGACATAATTCGAGGTTAATCAAAGCTTCTGTGTGGAAAATGTTTCACCAGGAAGGCAAAAGAGAGAAGGATAGAGAGGAATGTATTCTACCAGCTGCAGGCCTACTGTTTGGTGAGTGATGGCTGAGGAATAGACTGGGTGCCCCTGAGTGCCAACCTGTATGTTCCCGTTGGCATGTGGTCTGGAGTTACTCTGTATTGTCTATGTCCTCATTCCCGTGCATGTTATAAAGACCAGCCAAACATAATTGAAAGTGCTGGGAGATGGTAGCCACTAATGCGTTTAGTCTGTGCTTTCAACTATAGCACTTCTGAAATTCTTACCGTTGAATTTGGTAGAAAAAGCTAACTTAGAAATCAGTGATCTCTGGGATGGCAGGACCTTGGCCATGCTTTTGAGGAAGTGAATGGGGAAGCTCATGGATTGTACACTTTCAGGGAACCAATGGCAAGAGAGATGCTCTTTGCTAGGATGGCCTTTATTAATGTGAATGAGAAGAGCGTTTGAATGGAAACATAACAGAAAATCTCAGGGTTACAGAGAACGTCTTTTGAGTATTTTTGGCACAGTTGTAGGTGCCATCCTGTTTAATCCTCATAATGACCTTTTTTATGTCAATAGTAAAAGGAAACCGAAACTCAGAAAGATTAACTGGTCCGCTGCATAGTTAGTATGTAGAAGAAGCAAGAATTCTGAACCCTTTTTCTCACCACATTTTGCTCTACGATGCTCCGTCTCTCCCATATAGAAATTATTAATAACAACTTGCTTTGTTTTATTTTAACTGATGATACAAAAGAAGGAATATAGTGTCTAGTATTAAAATTAAAATGACATTGAAGAGATTCACCTTAAAATTGTAAATGATAAAAATGAGCCCAAAGTGCAAATGGCCCAAATGAGGTGTATGACCTAGAAAATAAGGAAGTTGGACTAATAGTGACAAAGGGAGCAGGCTAACCTGTGGGTGCTGTAAGTAGGGACTTCCATGAGCTTGAGACATGAGGAAAGGGGCCAAATGGTAAAAATAGATAAGATAAAGTGTATGGTATGTATACATGAGCATGTTCTAAAGCTACGAATATGCTAAAGAAGTAGAAATTACTGTTAAATTAGAAATGTGTATCATGGAAGCCTATTTCCATGCCGCACATGCCAATGGGAACATACAGGTTGGCACTTTTATTACAAAGTAGGGAAGTGGTAGAGTTTTGGAGATGTGTGGACTTGGCTGCTCTGTTTATTTGGGTTGGGAATACTAGACGGATATGGCTCGATAATCAAGAAGAAGAAGAAGAAAAAAGGGCAACTTATAACTAAAGAGCAAAAATACATTTCTATTAAAAAAGAAAGTGTTAGGGTGTAGCATGTTTAGTGGAGAAAAGTGATGGCTTCAACTCACAGGAATGGAATTATGTAACACAGGGTTGGCTCTTCTGCCAGTTAGAATAAGGAAGAGTTCTTTGTGGGCAGGGGCCGAAAGGAGAGCTCCAGCTCTCTCAGCCTCTCACCACTCTCCCCCTCTTTAAATTGCTGAATGCCATGGGGAGCTGGAGGGCACTAACAGATTGAGGGGTCCTAGTGAGTCTTGTATTGCTTCTGGCAACAAGTGCATTGCTGTCCTTGGGCTCCTGCTGGCTGCTACGCGCTGCCCGTTGTTTGTGGTGTCTGCCAGTGGACCACTGATGAAGAGCCATGGGGGAGAGTACAGGGCCTTGGCAAATGCCCAGCCGTCCGTGGCAGACCCTGCTCACTGTAGGTGCTTTAGTGGGAACCGAGTGTGTTCTTCCCCACTGATGCTGTAATGAACCCATTACAGAATATCTGCTCTCGTGTCTCCTTAGTCACCTTTACTGGGAATTGACTCTGTTGCCCAATTGCACTGATCATTAAAAACTTTAAACGTGCAGTCTAAACTTTTCTCTCCTTGGCTCGACACAATTGCTTCTTGCCCTATTTGGCAGTCTCGACAGTAGCTGTGAGCACTAGTGATGTTATTGGCTGAGGAGTTGAACAGAAGCTGAATAAAGTTTGGCTCCCTGTATAGCCGGGGCAGAGCTTCTAGCCCCAGGGTTAAGACAGTACAGAAACAGCAACTGAAAATGTCATTGAGCAGTGTGACATGAGTAGACTTCGATGCCCAGTGGGGGCATCCGTGCCTCAGTGTTGAAGATGCTGCTGCACACTTCCAAAGCTCCACATTTGTGCTCAAGTTTCTTTAGTCTCAAAATCTTAGCGTGAAATATTTAGTACCCTAGGAAAGCTAAATTAATGGTGAGTCAAAGTAATTAAGGCAAAGTAAATAATCTCCAAGGTTCTCATTCCCCGTGAAACTAATTTCATATCTTATCCTTCATGTGTTAAAAATAGTTCTCTGCTAATTCAAGATGCCCGTGCTCTGTGTTGGTGAAGTGCACTTCAGTTCAATTGAAAGGATGCAGATTAGAGAGTTGTTTTCAATTGGGCATTTTTTTTCTTTTTTAAAAGACAGACACTCATTTTGGCACCAGCAGAGTGTGAATCTCTGGGTGAACTGAGTTGGATACAGCTGTAGCCAGGCAGACGATGGGCCGACTAGCTTATGATGACTTGCGGCTGGGACAGCCTTTTCATCCTGTTAGTGAGAACTCTCAGTTCCCATCCTTCTGTCTGATGATGAGACTAGTTTAACTTCTTGCAGGATTTGGACTGGCCAGAGCTTGACCTTGTCTGTGTCTACACGTTTAGGAACTAGATCTGTTTAGGTCTTCTACATAATGGGAACATTGGGACTTGAACATAATTTTACAGTTATTTGTCATCTTGAAATAATCATGACATATAAATTAAATAGCTTTTAGACTTCAGTGTACCAAAGCTGGTCTTTCTACAATTGAGCTATTCCAGTGATAATGCCCCATTGTCCTAGGGCCCGAGAAGACACGGTACTTTGGAGTGAGTGCATGGCTAGGATAGATACTATGCTTTCTCAAACTCATGAAACTGCTTTAGAATTTATTATTGTTACAGCAGTGGTCTTGATTAAATGTGAGGATTCTTTCTCTATGATAAGAGAGTACTTTGGTTAGAAAGAACAGAGGTGTTTGAAGAGAAATGTTTAACATACAATCCTCAGTTACCTACAGCTGAAATATGAGATCATTATCCTGTTTTTGCTCACTTTCAAAATCCCTCAGTTATCTTTTTCTCTTTAAAGAGATGCCTCAGCCCTTTAGTGCATCATGGACTTGTTCTTCCAGGGAAATGCAGTTTTGCCTTTAAAATGTTTTGAGATGGCAGCATGGGAGTGGAATATGCAGTATTCAGTTTATATCACAGAGCGGAATCTGTGTCTACTCACACATCCATGTGGAAAAATGTGCATAATTAATAGAAGGAGAGCCATATGTAAAGTGATTCTCTGATTTTTGATATTTGGTTTTAGTTCATAAGAAGAGTTTTTGGACAGTGAAGTGTCCTTTTTGCTGAATTTTTAATTTCTCTTTCTGAAAAAAAATCAAAGTTGAGTTGAGCCTAGGTATATGGTATATATAGATAATTTTTTTACTGTATGTGAAGCCCTCATACTATATTTGTACATGATGATTTTTTAATATTACCATCTTTATTATGAGCACTACATTTATACAGCACCTAACAAAGTGTAAAGCACCAGCTCATCTTTTGATCATCATGACTTCTGAATGAACTGGGTAACCATTATTATCCCTGTTTTATTTATTTATTTATTTAAAAAGATTTTATTGATTTATTTGAGAGAGAGAGAGAGTGAGCGCACAAGCCGGGGGAGAGGCAGAGGGAGAGAGAAAAGCAGGTTCCCCGCTGAGGAGGGAGCCCAGGACCATGGGATCATGACCTGAGCCGGTTTGTTATTCATCCCTTCATTGATCCTTTATTTCACAAACTTGTACTGAATGCTTCTCAATGTTTGACAGTTCTGAATGTACAAAGATGAGATGCTCCCTGCCCTTGAGGAACAGAGACAATGTAGAGGAAATGGATAGATAGGCACAGATAATGCTGTGTGGTCAGCATTTTGTTGCAGATAGTGTTCAAGGTTCCCACAGCAAGGTGCGTTTCATTCAGATGAGGGAACTGAGAGTACCATTTGTAGAAATGAGAATTAAACTATGCTTCAGAGGGGTTCTCCAGGTAGGGAAGGTCATCCAAAGCTGAGACGCAGAGGCGCAGAAGAGCACGGTGTGCCCAGGGAGAGTGGTGTGAAATGGCTGGAGCATTGAGAATAAGCAGAGGAGATGAGGCTTTGGAAAGGTCACATAACTTGTAAATGACAGAGCCAGGAGGGACAGGGTTTTCTGCTTCCTAGGATGATGTTTCTCCTTTACATTAGGTTCTTTGTTGCTTATTTAGGTTTTCTTTTTTTTTCTAAATACATCACTGACACCCTCTACACAAGCCGTGTTGAAGAATATGACAGCTAGGGGTTTCATGTGACAAGGTTATCTCATGTGGTTTGAGAGGTGTAGCTTGTCCTTTGGTCAGTGTATGAATATGTGTGTCCTCCTATGTATTAAGGTGAAGTGACTGGGGACTGAGGCCCAGATGGTCTCAGTTAAATGTTCTGACAGGAGAAGCAAATGCCATTTTTTCAACCACAGACAGGTGCATTTTTGCTGCATGGCCCTAGCCCTAGTTTGGAGGTCTCCTGAGTTACGTGTATTCGGCACTTGGAAATCTAGAGGCTTTAGTAATTATTTGGAAGGGTTTGGTTTTTTGAAGTTGTTTCTCTGGTTGAAAATGACTTTTTGTTCACAAGTGCTGAATAAGTGCTAGAAATAATTGAAAATGACTTGAAGAAGGAGGATAAAGTGGAGGTAAGGCATATTAGTAGCTGGCTGATGTTATTGCTTGCAAGCAGGCAGTTTTGTTAGATTTTGTACGCTGTATGTGGTGTAAAGAACAAACCTTTCCATTTTTTTTTTTCTGAGAGCCATGATGTTATCTCAGTAATTGAAAATAATCTTCTAAAGTTGCTCTTTAACTAGATTTACACAATCCCCTTTCAAATCAGCTGTTATCTGCCCTTACATTTCACAGTAAATGTTGCTGTCTGCACAGCCCCTGCTAGCAAGAAGATCAAGTATAACTCTTTTCATGATTTGAAATAAAGTATTTCTATTGTAATTATCCTGGTTCCTGGTTGTGGTGTTATAAGGGAGCTCCTTTCTCAGCCGGGTTTATGAGGAATACAAGGCCTTCTGTTCTTTTTCACAAACATCTAAGGGTTTGTCTAACTTGCTCAATCATTTTAATTTTTTTATGTTTAAAAATGTTTTCATAGATAGTTCATGGTGTGGGTTGGGATTAAGGAGAGGTGGGTTTTGGGAATTTTTTCTTCTATACTGTGTGATACCCCGAGAGGCACATGTTTCTATCTTCACGGACCTCATTTTGGCAAAATTAAAATAAACACTATGCCTATGAAGCAGCAGTAGGTAGGTTTTAAATGGGTGTTTTATGACAGTGGTGACAGAGGTAAACATTAAAATGTGCTGCTAGAGAATGTTGTGAAAAGCTGTGGAATCTTTGAAATTCTTCAAGAACAGGATAAATTCTCATATGTTTAGGACACAAATTCTCCGAGTCTTATATATTGTGATGATATATGTTAACTCTCTACTTCTAGATTGTGTTTTCATTCTATTTTTAAGTTGTTATGTTATCACTCTTGCATTATTGACTTATAAAGCATTTTGCTTATTTATAGGCTAGCAATTTTCAATAAAGTTCTCTTTAAGTCATACCGCAAATTACTTCCTCATGGAAGATAACACTCAACAACCATGGAAGAATAAAAGGACGTTAAGTCCTGTTTAAATTTGGAGTATCAAATAAATCTGAGACTATACATAGGAGGTTCTCAGTAGGCATTTTGCTGCTGGTATTTTGCAAAGGAAATCCTGAGGGTTGAACAAAGGATGGGGTTAGGGAGGGAAGACACTAAGGCAGCTAACTGGTTTTCAGACTTCTTTTGAGTATGGTCCTCTTGGCTCTTCATGATGTCAGTTGGAATAGTTAGATTAAGGCCCAGCTCTTCCATTTAACAACTGTTTAAGTCCCTTAAACATTTTAAGCCTAACTTCACTTGGGTGCAAAATAAGAGGGTTGGATAAAATGACCCTTTAAGATTCTCAACTGCTCTGAAATGGTGAACTGTTAAATTTTTAAAAGCTGTTCAGTGCACCTATATATTAATAATAAAGAGTGAATTTATTAGCCATAGTTAAACTACATGGTCTGCCATTTTAAACTATTATATTGATCAACTCCATTAGTAGAGGTAATTGAGAATTGACTGAATCACTTTGACACCTGCTTAATTACATTAACAAAAATATAAATATTGAATAAATATTTCATGTACTACTCCACAGGCTTCATATTATGTGACACTCTTTTCCTAAAAATATTTTCTGACTCTAGATATGGTGTAAGTATTGTTTTGAATTGTAAATAGTAAAAGAGTAAATATCTTGCCTAAATCCCATAGTTAGCTACCTCCAGTGCCTTTTTTGGACTGTTGGATTACAAATTAGTGCTTGCCCCAGATTATTAATTTTCATCTGGTGAAAATGGACACCACTGGCTTACTTCTGTTGGAGGCAAGAGATCCAGGTTGTGCTTCCACTTTTTTTTTTAAAAAAAGATTTGTTTATTTATTTAGAGCAAGCACACGTGGGGGGAGGGGCAGAGGGAGAGGAAGAGAATCTCAAGCAGACTCCATGCTGAGCACAGAGCCCCACAGGGGGCTCGATCTCACGACCCTGAGATCATAACCTGAGCCCACATCAAGAGTCCGGTGCTTAACCAACTGAGCCACCCAGGGGCCCCTCCACTTTTCTTTTTATATTGTTTTGTCTAATTCAGTATTTACTAGAGCTACTATTGCTTCAAAGACATAGGAACAGTCCTAGAGAGTTAAATTCAGATTTTATCCCATGGTTCATGAAACAGGTGAGGAAGTTGATAAGGAAGAACATGGAGATTCTGATAGTTAAAGCCAACTTAGCTACCCCCAATTATCGTAGGACCCTGAGACTTGGATGACCTATAGAGTGAGGAGTAGCTGCCACCTGGCCACCTTCTCTTCCTTCTTCTCAATGGTAGGCTGTCGACAGCACGGGGAATCCAGGGGGTATGGGAGGGGAGGTATGTGTGGAAGAAATGCAGATGGGTACATGGGTAGCTTTCACCTTTCCCAGAGCTCAGAACAGGGAGCACACTGTAAGAAGGAGAGACTGAAGTGGTAACAAAGCTTAAGTTGTCCCCAGAGGCCCTTTATGAGTTTCTCACCTAACGGAGATGTTGCCAGATGAATTCTTCATACTTTTGCCTACACTGAGCTATCCCTCAAGATAGATCTCAGCAGGTATATCTATCCCAGATACACCCAGGCACATTAAACATGACTCTTCTACTTGCACCAGTAAGTCCAGCTTTATTTGACTGTTAGGTGTGCAAAAAGTAAAGGGAGAAGATGTGTATTAATTAGGTTTGCAGGAGGAGGCAGCATGACCTAGAGAAGGGCAAGGACACAGTGCTTTTATTTTATTTCTGTTCCTCTTCCTGTTCCGCTGACCACATGGAACAAAGTTTCCAATTCCTCTTTTGTAAAAGTTCGTAGTATTTTACTAATTGAGGCTGGAAAGTGACATGGACTTGGCTTAAAGCTGTGAGAACATTGTGAACGCTTAAAAATGTTACGTAGCCGAACCCTGGGTGCTTGAGCAGACACAAATGAGGAGGAAGAGGCCAGGGTCCCTCTAGTTGAAAAGCAAGAAGAGGCAGGTCCTAATAGAGTGAAATTCATCTGAAAACCGCCCAGTCTAATGCCTTAAAGTGAGGAGACTTCTGAAGATGGTGGGCAGGGAGTTGATATTTGTAACATGCTAATGCAGGCATTTCTGTGAAAGTGTGTAGTTTTATATATTGTCATAGAATGTTTTTGTTTTTTTTTTAACCATATGAAATGTGCTCTGAGAGTTACAGCATTTATCTGAAGTAATTTCAAGGTGTTTGGAAAGGTGACAAATTCATGTGGTGGTATAGAAAGATGAGAGTACTTTCCTATGTTTTAGGTATTTTCCATTAGTTTTCCTATGAAATAAAGGTGGTTTCCTTCAGACTGAAAGCATTTTTAAAAATTTTTTTACTGATCTTAGTTCTGAGGAACTTGTTTTTGTTTTTGTTTTGTTTTGTTTTGTTTTTAAACCTCAATTTCTCTGTCTCAGAGGAAAATTAGGTACCTGTGGGCATTTCTGCTCTGGAAATATTCTTTCCTCAAGAGAAAATGAAGGCGAGGAGGCAGGAAGACAGACCCCCAGGCCTCTTTCTGTGACTTTGGGCAACTCACTTCAAACCTTGGTAGTCAAGCTTCTCTCTCCAAGTATTAATAATTACGCTTGCCTTTTTCTGTATCTCAGGAATTTGGGGAAAATAAATGAGATAACCATACAGATATTTGAACTGTTTGTAGGGAAAATGTTATATAATCATAATTGACATAACACTCTCTGCCAGGCAGGTAGTGTTTGTTTCTTGTTTTTTTCCTACAGTAATGCTCTAGAAAATTTCAGGATCCTGGAAAAAAAAAAAAAAAAAGGAAAGCACAGTATCCCGTGGACCCCCTGAAAAATTTTTCTACAAATCTGATGCATTTGAACTCTGTTTTGGGCAAAGGCTCTTTTTACTTTAAATTTATATATGGTACCTGTTGTTTGGGTTCCCTTGGAAATTTCCATTTTTGATTTAGCTTATAAAAAGAAGGAGAACAGTTTAGCTAAGGGAGCAGGTTAGAGGGAAGGAATGATGGTAGAGGCAGGCAGTATGGATAGAGCCAGGGGAGTTACCAGGCCCTAAAGGAAAGAAAGCCTCCCTGCACTGGGGATGTGTAGTGGGAGGCAAACATGCTGACGTACTCCCCAGTTACAGGGAGGGAGGGCATTCACAGATAGCTGTAGTAGGCAGCGACTTCCAGTCCTCTCCACCCAGGAGAGTTCAAAGTGAGTACCCGGTACTGACATTCATAATGTCACCAGGGGCCATTGAAAGTAAATTACAATCATTTGTTTTAGTGATGCAGAGCCATGCACGATGGCTCATTTTAGGATTTAGTTTTTAGAAGTTTTAAATAAAATTTTAGCCCAGGGTGATGGTTTTCCACTGTCTAGAAAGTACACCTAAACAGACCAGAATATTCTTTGATGATGACAGATAAATCAGGTGTTTATTTTCATTATCTAAATGGCAAAAATGAATAAATGAACGAATGCATAAATAATTGCACTATGTTTTCACAGTATATCATCATATGAAGGAGAGTCTTAAACACTGTTGAAAGCCTTTCAGATGAGTGGATGCTTCTGCATCCAGTGAGGTATTCCCAAAGCCCCTCTGTAATCCCCATCATTGTACATTTTATGAATGATTAAGCAATTATATTACTCTCCTGATAGAATATAAGTTTCATGAAGGCAGAGACCATGTCACTCTTGTTCATAGTTGTAGTTCCAGCATCTAATATGGTACCCATCACATAGAAGATGGTCAGTGATTGTCTGTTGAATGGGTGGATGGATGTACCTAAATATAGTGCAGCTTGATTATCCTGTACCCTAGCTGGATTTAGACACCATCAAAGAAGTAGTTATCTTAAAGTGTTGCTTATATCCACATAGTGAAGAGCCATTCCTCTTTATAATTCCAAGGTGATATAAAATGCTGTATCTGTGGAAACCTTTAATTCTTACTTTCAATGCTTATTAGATGACTCTCATGTGCAGCTATGAATGTCCACCTCCGATTTAGAGTTTTACAATTACTGTGATAGATAGCGGCTTCTCCATCATCTCCATCACTTTTTTTTAAGTGAGACATTTTCCTTACTAGGCATTTTAGAGACTATTTCAGAATAGCTGGAGAGATTTAGAAGTTAAATGGGGAATAAGTTTAACTTAACTCCAAGATTCTGTGACTCTTGGGATATATGTTTAATTATATATCTTTAAGCATATTATAGAGACTAATCAATTTCCAGCCCAGGTTTTCATTTATTTAATTTTCTCACACATGTTTTCTTTGATCCATTCTATAGCTTTTCCTAAAATAGAGCCACCTTTCTCTGTTTCCTGGTCCTTGAGCAAGTACAGCCTCCTTTTCCTTGCTCTAAGTCTGTTTTCTAGTTAGTACCCTGACAACATGAATTGATACTATTTGCCTTGCTTTCATGCCCCCAAAATCTGAGTGGACTTTAAACAAACAAAAACATCCTTATTTGTGATTATGTTTATTATTTTTGTTACTGTTTGTTACTATTGCTACTAGTATTATCAATAACAACATTTATTGAATACTAATCATCCTATAAGAATATTGTAAATATCATTTCTTTTAATCATCTAATTTAAGCCCTATTACATAGGTACTATTTTATCTCTGTTTTACAGGTAAGGAAACCAGGGCTTACCAGTTAGTTCAGTAACTTGCCCAAAGCCATTCAAGTAGTTAGCTTTAAATATTTTATTTATTTATTTGAGAGAGACAGAGAGAGAAACAGCTGAGAGGGAAGGGGAGAGGGTCAGAGGGGGAGGGAGAGAGAATCTGAAGCTGACTCTGTGCTGAGCACAGAGACTGACATGGGGCTTGATCTCACAACTGTGAGATCATGACCTGAGCTGAAACCAAGAGTTGGTTGCTTAACTGACTGAGCCACCCAGGCGCCCCTCAAGTAGTTAGCTTTAAATTAAGCTTTTTATTTTGAGAGATAATTATAGATACAACTGTGGTTATAAGAAATAATAGAGATCTCATATTTTTTTACATAGTTTCTCACATGGTAATATCTTGCAAAACTATAGTACAATGTCAAAACTGGGGTACTGACTAATACGGTTAAGATAGAGAGCATTTCCACTGAGGATCCCCCACTTTGTCCTATTCTTTTTTATGCCCACACCCACCTCCTTTCTTGCCCCTCCTCATAGTGACCCCAGTAACCACTAATCTATTTTCCAGATTCTATAATTTTGTCATTTCATGAATGTTCTGTAAATACAGTATGTGGGCTTTTGGGCCTGGCTTTTTTTCATGCATTATAATTCCCTGGAGATTCATCTAAGGTGTTTTACCAAAAGTTTGTTCCATTTTATTGCTGAGGAGTAGTTCAGCTTTTTAACCATTATCCTGTCAAAGAAGTTCTGGGTTGTTTCCAGTTTTGGGCTACTATGAATAAAGTTGCTATGGACGTTCATGTATAGGTTTCTAGTTTGAACATGTCCCAGGCTCTTAATTCTCTGGGATAAATCCTCAAGAGTGCAATTGGTAGGTAGTTTTATGTTCAGTTTTATAAGAAACTGCCGAACTGTTTTCCACAGTGGCAGTACCCTTATACATTCCCACCAGCAATGTATGAGTGATGTGCTTTCTCCGCATCCTTGCCAGCATTTGGTGTTGTCATTATTTTTTTAAATTTAGCTACCTGACAGGTATCTAGTGATATCTCACTGCAGTTTTAATTTGCATTTTCCAAATTCTTTGGTGAAATGTCCTGCCTCTGTTCCCGGGGCAGCACGGCTCAGGGCTGGATGGTCCCACGTCTGGTGGTTGGCTGTCTGTTGGAGTAACGAGGATGGCCAGCCACGTGGCCTCTCATCCAGGAGGCCAGCTTGGTGATGTGGCAGAATTCTGAGAGAGTAGAAGCACAGAAGGTCTTTTGAGATCTTGGAACTGGTGCAGCTTTACTTCCCCTGTGTTCTGTTACTCAAAACAAGTCACAAAGCCAAGCTAGATTCAAGGAGTGGGGAAATAGACTCTGTCTACCTCTTAATGGGAGAAGCTGCCAAGTCAGATATCAAAGGGCATGGGAGTACATTGGGGGAATTGGGGGCCATCTCACAATTAATATACCATATCAGTCATCTTGTATAATTATCTTTCACCCGTTTTTTCCCTTCAAAACACACATTAGCCTTGGAAACAGTGTGCATTAGTGAAAATATATTTGACTGGGAGTTGGAAAATGGTGTGTGTGTGTAAGAAATTGAATTAAGGATGCCTAGAGCCTTAATATTTTCCAGCTTATTTACCAACACTTACCTTTAACATATACAGGATTTACTTCCATTTAAATCAAAATGGGACAGTCATTGTTAGAGATGATAGTTTCATTTTTTTTTTGTAATATGCTACATTGGCTAGTTTCTGCCCAGTCATTTTCAACTCAACTGCTTCTGGGACAGCCCCTAAATTCATTCAGCAAATCCTTACTAAGTGCCAGGGACTAGGGATAAAAAGGAGGAATAACATACGTGCTGAGGACTTCTAGGCCAGTGAGTGACATGGATGTACATAAAAATGGTGAGTGATATGTTGAATCTCCCACCTCATACACGTTTTTCTCTGGACATCTGGCACTTTTCTTTGCTGAATATAATACTAACATGACATGGCCTCAACTCTTTTCACCCTCCCAGTCCCAAGTGTGCAACCACCTGTACCCATAGGCTGCTTAGAACTCTGTCTGTGGACAGGTGTCTCACGTGACCTGGCCGAGTGACAGTGTTCTGGCTCTGGTTTTCTAATTAGTAGGAGATTTCTCCATTTGCTAGTTAATTCTGCTTGGGCTGGCTGGAGGGAGTGCAGGTCTCACACCTTAATTATTTTATAGCTTTGGTTGAAGCTCTAATGCTCTCTGCAACACATGACTTCTTTTGCTAAGGTCGCACCAAAAAGTAATCAACATGTCTTGCTGCCATATTACCTAACGACAACTTAGAAGACAATAGTGGATAACTTTATGATTTCATTTTTGTTGAAAATGTTGTAACAGAGGAGAAAAGTCTGGGAGAATACATATCAGATGTTAGGAGTTGTAATCTCGGGCGGGTAAGCTTAATGATGATTTGTTTTTTTTTTTTATTTAGGTTTAATTGGGTTTTCTATTCTTATGCTGTAAAAAATGTATTATGTTGTAAAAAAAATTTTTTTTAGTTTATATGAAAAAAATTTAGGGCCTGCAGGTAATGATTTATAACCAGAGAGGGAGCGTGAATGTAGGAGGCTTTAGAGCCTCACAGGTGTACAAGGCCCTTATTAAAGTGGTGGCAGAGGCCTCCTGAATGACTGTTACGTCAGCATAGAGAGAGAGAAAGCAGGTTTAGGGAATTCTGACCAGACTTCATTCTTTGATGTTAATTCTGTATGCAGTCCCCCTGGTGTCTCTATTTCTCTCTTCCCTTCATTCAGTGTGTCGTTCATACTCAAAGATGATGCTTTTGACAGCGATGGACATCTGGAGACACGGAGGTAGCTGAAAATGCCCATATTCAGCCAAAAATCCTTTCAATTAGGAACATGCTTTGAAGTTTTCTGTGCAGTGTGGAATAGAGAAGTGGTTTGTGTTTTGGGGTTTGTTCACAATAGAATCCTTTCTTTTATGTGCAGAGCAGATAGAGTTCTGGCAATGTGAAGGATGGAAAAGCATGTGACCTCCGAGTTTTCTAGTGTGGAGAATGAGTGCAGCAAACAGGAAATGCTGCATTGTGAAGCAAGCATCCTATTTATGGATGTAAGGTCAACAAGATATAAGCAGATTCGGTTATACAGGTAGTCAACATGAATTAATATGTACGATTTAGAGTCAGGAACCCAAGACTAATCATTCAAAACACAAGTAGAGACATAGAGGAAATACTCCAGTTTAAGTCCCAGTTCTGAAATATAAGGGCTAGATTCCTATTAAGGAAACTTGGTCATAGCAGGGTGAAAAAAAGAAGCAGAAACCAGCCTAAAAGATTCAAGACCAAAAGGAAGGTGAAGCATTATTGCTGCTGGTCTCCCTGGGGTTTCTCTTCGGTGGCAAGGGATTATAGTCTCACATTTCAGAAACTGTGTAGGAAGGACTATATGCACTAAGTAGCAGAATTTTTCCTATACTACTTGACTAGTGAGCTCAAAGACTCATTCAAACCATCTAGGCCAAAAACATAGAAACAGAAATGTTGAAGATGTATCTGTACATGTCCTCTCTCCCCTAGCAAATGTAAATATCTCCATGGCAAAACTTTTCCTATATGTAGCTGTAATCACCTTCCTTTGTCTCTCTAGGTATTGAGATGTTAATCTTAATTCTTAATTCCAGTGTCCTCTGGCAAGAGTCCAGGATGGCATATCAATATACAACAATCAGTTATATTACTATATACTAACAATGAACAATAAGAAATTAAAATAAAAATGCCATTTACAATAGCACCAAAAATATGAAATACTTAGGGGTAAATCTAACAGAAGATGTGCAAAACCTTTTCACTGAAAAACCATAAAATATTGCTGAGAAAAAGAAGATCTAAATAAATGGAGAGCTATAATTGAAGTCTCAGTTTTGTTTTGATGTCAGTTTTCTCCAAATTGATCTATAGATTCAGGGCAACCCTAATCAAAATGCCAGCAGTTTTTGAAATTACAAGACAAATCTAGAAAGTCACAAAGATATGCAAAGAACTTAGACTAGTCAAAACAACTTTGGAAAAAAAAAAGAACAAAGTTGAAGGACTAAAACTACCTGATTTCAAGCTCAGTAATAAAGAGTGAGGTGCTGGTGTTACAATAGACAGATTGTTGGAACAACAGAGAGAGTCAGAAATAGATCCATGTATATAGAGACAATTGATTTTAGACAAGGGTGAAAAGGCATTTCAGTGGAGAAAGGATTGTTTCTTTAACAAATGGCTCCAGAACACGTAGATATCCATAAGGGGAAAAATAAATAATGAGCCATACCCTATAGTATATTTTTAAAATGAACACAAAATAGATTGTAGACATACATGTAAAACCTAAAACCTAAATCTTGTAGGAAAAAAACACATAGGAGGGGCACCTGGGTGGCTCAGTTTGTTAAAACGTCTGACCCTTGATTTTGGCTCAGGTCATGATCTCAGGATCATGGGATGGAGCCCTGCAGGGGGTGCTCCTTATTCAGTGGGGAGTCTGCTTATCTCTCTCTCCCCCTGCCCCGGCCTATGCATGCTCTCTCTCTCTCCCTCTCTAAAATAAATAAGTCTTTAAAAAAAAAACATAGGAAAAAAATCTTTGTGACATTGAGTTGGACGAAGATTTCTTAGATACGATACCAACACCACAGTCCATAGAAGAACAAGTTGATGAATTAGATCTTATCAAAATTAAAATTTTCTGCTCTTCAGAAGATATTGTTAAGAGAATGCAAACATAAACCATAGATTGGGAGAAAATATTTGCAAATATATCTGATAATGGATTTGCATCCAGAATTTATAAATTACTCTCAAAACTTAGTAAGAAAACAAGGGACCCTCCAAAATAATGGGCAAACAATTTGAACAGATATTCCACCAAAGAAGAAATATGGGTGGCAAATAAACTCATGAAAAGATGCTTAACATCATTAATCATTAGGGAAATGCAAATTAAAACCCCAATGAGATAGCATAATAGACATATTAGAATGACAGTAATTAAAACAACTAACCATACAAAATGTTGATGAGGATATGGAGGAAATGGAGCTTTCATACACTGTGTGTGGAAATGTAAAATGGCACAGTCACTTTGGAAAGTAGTTTGGCAGTTTCTTAAAAATTAAACATACACCTACCACATGATTCATCCATTCTAACCTTTAAATATTTACCCAAGAGGAAAGAAAATATGTGTCTGTACAAAGACTTATATATGAATGTTCATAGCATCGTACTTTGTAATACTCAGAAAGTTGAAACAACTTAAATGTTCATCCCTAGAGGAAAGGACAGACTCACTGCAGCATGTCCATATCTATGCTGAAACTACTCAGGAATAAAATCTAATGAACTATTGATTCATGCAACAACATGGATGAATCTCAGTATAATTATGCTGAGTGAGAGAAGCAAGGCAAAAAAAAAAAAAAAAAAGTCCATAGTGTACAATTCCTTATATCTAAAACTATAGCAAATGCTGATGAGTTTATAGTTTCAGAAAGCAAATCAGTGTTTGCCTTGGGATAGAGAAAGGCAGGAAAGGATGAGAGGGAAAGATGAAAAACTTCAAAGGGAGTGGATATATATGTTTATTATCTTGATTGTAGTGATGGTTTCACAGGAATAAACATAGGTTAAAACGTATCAAATTGTACACTTAAAAATGCACAGTATATTGAATTTGAATGATTTCTCCATAAGACTATTAAAAATAATAAAGTGCTATGGTGGGCAGGACGGCAGGAATGGACAAGACATTTTGTGGCCATAAAAGAGTGGGTCAGTCTTTCCTGGGAGAGGAGAATTGGCAAAGATTTTACAGGGGAGGTGATCTTTGCTGAGCTGGGAAAGAAGAATAAGCATTTGTCAGAACTGCTATAAAAACAAAATATTCCAGGTATAGAGCTAGTGTTGGTGAGGGCTGAGAGGTGTGAAGGAGCATGGCAAAAAAAATCTGAGGACTTTCTGAGAGGTTGAGCATCCTGGCAGCCATGGAGGTAAGTGAAACTAGACAAGTTGGTAGGGTCCAGACCATTAGGTCTTGCTTTTCATCCTGCAGTATTAGGATTTTGGCTTGTAGGTACAGGGGAGCTACTTAAGGTGTTCAATCTGGGCAGAGACAAGCCATATTTATTTTAAGAAAGATTGTTCTCATACTAGAATGAGCACTTAACTATGATGATTAAAGATATGTAGGATTTTAGTTAAATAATAAGAGAATTTTCCATTGTTAAAGGTTCTATATGAACACTTCCTATGAAAGTATTTTATTTTGAATGGGCCTGAAAGAAATTTGATCACATGGAAATTTGGTACCAAATGCCACCTGTGTGGATGCATACACATGGATATACATTCTTGACTTTCTTTCCTGTCTTCTCCTTATCCCACCTGCTGATGTAGAGGGCACATTCAGCAATCTTTTTCCAAGGCTTTTTTGACCAAAGATTCCAGATCAGCTGTCTTGCCTTCATCTAAATTGTCAGAGTGCTCCACTGCAGAATCACTTGAGTGGAGTTGAGAACCAAGCTCAGCAGCCTGATATTTGGAGGGCATCTCAGTGTGGTTTAGCTCCAGTGGTCCAAGCACTAAAGAAAAGGCCCACCTCTCCCTGGGGTGCTTTGAAAGCTCCTTGTGGTATTAAAAGTCAGCATTGCAAGGGCAACTGTTAATCCCTCAGCTGGAATGTTTTACTTTGGACCCCATTAAGGGATGTTGGAAATAATGATACTGGCATGAGTAGAGCATTAAAGAGGAGAACCCCCTTAATCTGCCTTGATTCCACTGTAAATATTTCTACTACATGATAATCTCTGGTCACTAAATCCGGAGTATGCCAAATTTTGCTTTCCTGGTGGGAAAAACTTCTTGGTTTTTTTTTTTTCCTCCTGGAAACAGATCTTTAGCCATATGTGTTGGAAAGCTAAATCTCCAAAGGATACCTCTGTGTGCATCTGGGAAAAAACTAAAGATTTATTGCCTCTGACTTTTAACACTGGTGGTTTACTAATCTTTTGATCATTATTTTAAAAAAATCAGATCTAGCACTTACATTTTTGTTGGGTACTGGGGATGGTGATGAGCATTAATTTTACCGTATGTTAGAATTATTGCCATATGTACCATAACTTGGTTTTAGTATTCTTTATCTTCCATGCTGGGAGGGTTAGTATTATATTCAGCAAAGAACCCTGAATTCTTAAAGCTCTTAAGTAAAAAACAGTGAAACTCTGGAAGGAAATAAAGAAAACTTAAAATCACTAGATGAGAGGTGAATTATGGACATATCAGTTTACTTTCACAGTTCACAGTTTACACAGTGAAATAAAATGATGGTGAGAATAATTTTATCTGCTTTATAATTTTGCTGTGATTACCAATTGTTGAGTTACTAATTCCTCAACTATATTAAAAGATGGAGAGAAGTTTGTTTGTTTGTTAATATCATTGTTGTTTTTACTGTTACTCTTCGTTCAGAAAATAACACCAGTCACATTCTCACATTCTCAGATCAGTGGTTTGTGTAGGTTTTAAATTAAGTCAAAGCCTACTAATTGCCAGGTGGAGCAAGGCCGGTCCCCTGCTGAGAAACAGGTGCATTTCTGTTCCTGTGATGCTGACACGGCCCTTGCTGTTGTCACTGAGCCCAGCATTTCCATGGCTCCTTTCTCCAAGGTGAGCTCCAGCCCGGGCCACAGAGGCCCCTCTCTGCACCTGTTTAAAGGTACAGAAGCAAAGTTATGTTTGTTCCTATATGACACAGATCTGTTGCCATAAAAGAAGCATTTCAAACCTTAAAGAATCTTTCTTGCGTAAGCTCTGACTTGGTTACAAAACCAGGGGAAGTGGGGTCTTTCTTATCCTCCTTAGGACATAATTGTAGCTGAATTTATTCCTGCCTTGTTCTTATTGACATCAAAATATAGTCATGTAGGTACTTTCCTTTAAATGGGACTAATTCCACTTCATTTATAATAAATCTTCACTGAAATTCAGATGAGAGGGAGAAAGAGTTCTTGACCATAACCTGATGAGAAACCATTATATAATAACTATTGATGATGACAATAATAGCTGATAATTACAAAGTATTTACTGTGTGCCAGGCACTTTTTAATGCGCTTCACATATGGTTACTAATTTGATCCTTGTAACAAATCTCTTAGGTAGATACTATAATTTTTCCTATTTTACAGATCTGGAAACTGAATCTCAGAAATTAAGTAACTTAGAATTACACAGCTTGTAAATGGTGGAGGAAAGTTCAAACCCAGGTAGTCTGTTGCTGGAGTCTGTGTTCTGAAGCAGTGTGTTATATTGCCTCTTAATTATATAATCTTTTAAAGAAATCATCTTAAAGACTCAATATAAATTATGACTTAAATGGCATTAATAACTAAAATAAAACAGTACCATTACTATAATTTATTGAGTGCTTACTATGTCAGGTACTGTGCTAAGTACTTTTCATGTATTATTTAGTGTTTTGCTGTACTATTCAATCCTTTTAATAATGCTTTGAGGCAGGTATTATCATTCACATTTTGTAGATGAGAAAAATGAGGCTTAGAGAGGTTTACTGGCCTGCCCAAGGCCAGATTGTAAATTTGAAATAGGATTCAGAGCCAAGTCCTTGACTCAAATACTTGTGTTTTTAACCCTATACTTAAAGGTAATAAAAAGAATTCAAATGGGCTTGTTTCATTCATAGGCTGCTCTATTATGTAATTCATGCCATTAATTTTAAACTTTTTAGTCAGTATAAATAACCCCTACATCTCGGAATGGTAGCAGATTCTCAAATGTATTTGTCTTCACATTTAAAACTGTTCGAAGCGATGGGATTGGTGCCTATGTAATGCTTTCAATTGTTGGACAATTGAAAACCTCGAGCCAGGTTTTCTTAACCTTTTTAGTGTCATGGACATCTTTCATAGTTTGGTGGAGTCTGTGTCCTGCTTCTCAAGACATAGTCAAGTATGTGAATGCATGAAGTAAAATACATAAAATGAGAAGGAACCAATTCTGAACCTTGAATGAATTGCAATCTTGTCTCAATTATAGTTATTAAGTTATTAAAACAAATTTGTTTTGTAGTAACACATACGCGTTTTTAATTAACACATTGTATTAGGTCTAGCAGTGGGTATAATGACGACTGTAATTTCAAACTGGTAATAAGTGATGATATAGATGATATTTTGAAATATCAGCAACAATTACAATGAGATATGAAAATATCACTTCTGTTGTAACAAATGTAGAAGTACCACTAATGCTACCATGATTTTTTGCCCAAATTCATAATGGAAGCAAATGCTAAATTTTAGCTAGAAGTTGGTGAAAATACAGATCTAATGTTCTCCCATCTGAGTGTAAGTACCTTCATGAATTCTGTCCATGGACCTCTTTGGGATCTATGGACCTACATGAATAAACTCTAGTCTAGAGAGTATTGCTTAATCTTAGGCCTTTCAAGTAAAAGGTATCCTTTTTGATGTGCTGTTCACAGCTAGGACCTTAAAATTGTTTTGCCTCAACATTGCCAGATGATCTGGGATCCCCTTCACTGCCACCACATACAGAGTGGCACCAGCAGGTTCGCCCTGGATCTGAGGAAGGCTTAGAAATACTTTCTACTCTTCGTGGCTTTATAGTATTAGTTGGTTATTTGCCTGCTCTTGAAGTATAAGGACACAGCCGTCACCATTTCAGATTTTATAGTTCTAAAGAGAGAAAGCAAAAAGCACAGAAATACACTTTCCAAAATTGAGAAAGGGTTACAGATGCCCAGGAAGTTTGCTTATGAAGGCCAATAACAGTAATAGAAGCAGTAAATGGGAGACTTTAATGTTAAAAGGAAGTGGCTGGACCTTACTGCAGAGATAGAATCCAGCAGGATTTGACCTTTCCCATGCAGTCTTTCTGTGCACGGTAGCAGTACTGTATGGTACCCGCTACATTGGTTCGTTTGTTCACTCAGAAATATTTATTTTGTGTCTGCTGTGTCCCAGGCACTGAGTTATCATTTGTCTATCATTTGAATCTCACAGTTCTTTGAAATTATACCCATTTTTAGACTAGGAATCTGAAGCACGTAGTCATTTTAATGTGCTTGTAAATAGTAGAGCCAATCATTTTACTTTTTGTACCGAGTGGTACCAAATACGCTTGTCAGCTCTCCCAGCCTGAACAAATTAGCTGCCCCAATTCCCAGGAACATCGGAGACTTGGTGACACAGACTAAAGTGATATATAGGAACGGTGATTTTCAACTGAAATTTGCTGAACTTGTTGAGGGCAGACAGACTGCATTTTGAGGTTCAGATTGCTATGTGGAGGCAAGAAAGCAGGTTTCAGGTTAATGGGTTTGAAGCCAGATTACTTTGTGCTTGACTGGCTATTGGTAACTCAGCCAAATGTTACGAGTCCCCTTATAAATTGTTTGCTCTCCTCCCGTTTTTCTTCTGTGCTGTTTTATTCACTGTCACCCATTCATTCTCAACCTCTCTTTTCCATGGTTTTTGCCACCTCTTCCCTTCTACCTTTCTGAAATTCCCCATCACTTTTCCTCAGGACTCTGGAGGAACCATGAATCCTTTGTACCCTGTCAAAAACTTTCTCCTAACTTTCCGTTCAGATGGTCTTCTCATTTCTGCTATCCCTCAACTTAGGTCATTGGGTAAATCTTGCCCATGTTAGAGCTTAGCGCGAACATTTATTTTCATTCCCTTAGTTGCACTCTTTCTATATACTGCTCTATCCCCATCTACCCTCTTCTCTTCAAAACTCCTCTTAGATTTTACCCCTCATTTCTCAAAGATAAATTCTAAAGTTTATCCCCATAAATATCCCCCCTAGTTGTTTCAAAAATTTTTAATTCAATTTGTACTCTTTAAAATGTTTTTTCCAATGACACATGCAATACAAGGTTACACAAAGTGCAGACATTATAGAAATAGATTAATATAGGAGATGAAAATATGTGATCCTATAATTTTCCCTGCATTTAGGGTCTATTACTCCAAAGTCTTTCTTGAGTATATACCCACATATATTAATATATTTATTTTATATGAATATTATTATAACATGCATATTTTTCTACAAATTGCTTTTTTAAAATATTGCTTGGCCATAATTCATAGACCTATCTTCATGTCAATAAGAATAGATATACCTCAATTTTTAAAGTGGTATAAGAGATCTTTTTTTAAAGGATTTTTTATTTTTAAGTAATCTCTACACCAAATGTGGGGCTCGAACTCATGATCCCAAGATCAAGAGTAGTGTGTTCTACTGACTGAGCCAGCCAGGCACCCCTAAAGTGGTATAGGAGATCATTTTATGTCTAGGCCAGGACTTATGTAACCTGTCCCTTATAGATGGATATTTGAGCTGTGTATCATCTTTTACCATCACAGAGCTGCAGTGAATATTCACATATACGCTAATTGCCTATAAAAATATAGTGTGTATGTGTATGTATGTGTTTTGACAATAAGATTAAAGGAAATTTCAAAAGTAAACTGATATGTCCATAATTCACCTCTCATCTAGTGATTTTAAGTTTTCTTTATTCCTTTCCAGAGTTCAGCTTTTTGTATACATTATTTTTTTTTTAAAGATTTTATTTATTTATTTGAGAGAGAGAGAATGAGAGAGAGAGAGAGCATGAGGGGGGGAGGGTCAGAGGGAGAAGCAGACTCCTCGCTGAGCAAGGAGCCCGATGCGGGACTCGATCCCGGGACTCCAGGATCATGACCTGAGCCGAAGGCAGTCGCTTAACCAACTGAGCCACCCAGGCGCCCTTTTTGTATACATTATTTTAATCCCAGTGTATTTATCGTATTATATCTTGCCTTTTTTTCATTTAGCATCATTTTATAAACACTTTTCCATGTTGATAAATTTTCTTGGTGGTTCTAATGGAAATGTCATTTTCCATTATATTGATATTCTGACTGATGTTTTTGTCTTCTGCTCTTCTGCTTTCTGTTACCTGTCTCATGATGCTTTACCAGTTCAGGCTTTCTACTGCAGTTGCTTCTCTTCTTGCGTATCCTTTGTTAAGCAGCTTCTTCTCTCTCCACTCTTGTGAAACCTTCTGACCAGAGGTGTCTGCAGCCTTGCTATCTCCTCTGTGAGGCTCAAGACCCAGCACACTCTTAAGTGCTCAATAAATACATGACCATCATTTGCGAAGGAGTGCCTTCCCAATTATCTCCCTAAGAGTTTCCTTCATGTTGCAGTGTCTCTACAGATACTACCTTCTGGAAAAGCGTGTACCCTGTTGGTAATCCATAAGTGCTAAGACGCATTGTAAGTGTAATTTATATTCATAGCCATTTATGCGGTGCTTTAGTTAGGCAGTTCAGCACCAAGGAGAGTGACTATTTGCTTTAGATTGGTTCAAGGTCGGTGGAGGATTTACTGTGTTTAGGCCTCTGTAGTGCTGTTGGCAAGATGTAATTTTTCCATAATAGATGAAAAGCCAAACCCTGTATAAACACACTTTAATAATGGTGAAAGCACTGGCAGAGCTGTACACTGAAGAAATATTAAAGTTCACACTTCTGTAGCTTAGACTTAATTGAAGCAAATAGTCTTCATATTTACATTTGGGTTGTTTGTTTTATTATCAGTTCTTGGAGTGGTTCATCACATGTCTTCCATTCCTCTACACATAACTGCTTAGCAGCCTATTCCAGGATTCCGTTTGGTCTTTGTCTTGTCTCCAGGCCTGGGGACAGATGTACATTTTCCTTTGTGTGCCTTGGAAATCCTTGACATGGTACCCTGGCCTCCTTTCCTCTGAATATCTCCAGTGCTGAGAGGCACTGCTTCCTCATTAGCTGTGGTTCACTGAAAAAAAAAATGACTTGAGGGGCTTATTAGGATCTTGAACTGAGCTCTTTTTGTCTGTTTGTATAACAGGTTCTCAGAACTAGTTCAGGGTTGCCCAGAACCTGTTTTTAGAGAAGTCTCGAAGTCTCATGCTTTCTCTTAAAAGGGACGCTAGCTATTCCTTGTGCCCCGTGGACACAGTACATTTTCACTGACACGGAAATCTTGTCTAGGAGAGAAGAGAATGGAAATCTGCTAAATCCAGAAGAAAATCACCCTGTTTTTGTGCAGAAAGAGACAGCTTAAATGCTTCTTTTTCCTCCCTGTGTGTTACAGTACTTACCCTGCTTCATCTGTCTCTCTTGAGGCCAGGGGAGGAAGATTAAGTCTCTTCAAGGGACACTAGAGCTGCAGTGCTTTTTTCCCAGTGCAGTGGTATGAGCTATTTTAGTTGTGCCCTGACCATCTTCTAAAGAGGCTTTAATAGAACTTGAGGATTTATGCCCGAGAACCCCCTGAGCTGGATCTATGACAGAGTCTACTACAAAAGCTGCTTGAAAGAATTTCTGAGTTAATAGGAAATGAGGCTTTCTTGTCTTCCAGTGAAAATGTTCTAGAGGAGTATGATTTGAAGGGTGCCTAAAATCCCACCAAGCCTATAATATCTTCTCTACCGACCTTTGTTGAGATTTGTAGTCATGACAATTAATAGTTTGTTTGAGTTTTGTCATCGTGTCTCTTAAGTACTAATGACAATTCAAATAAATTCTGAAGAGGGATTATCATCATAGCCTTCTTACTGATCCCTCTGCTTCTGTTCGCATCCCCTTACTATCTAATTTTAAAACAGCAGTCTGGGTGATCAAGTCAGTCTTCCTCAAACTAAAATTGTAGTCTGTCCCACTTCAAAACCAAAAATATCAGAGTCAACTTTGAGCCCTATGTTTCTCACATCCACATTCAATCTCTAAGCAGATTCTATCAGCTCAACTTTCAAAACAGATCCAGAATTTGACCACGTCTGACCACTTCTGTTATCCCCCTCATGGTTGAGCCACCATCATCTCTTACTTGGTTATGACAATAGCCTCCTAATTGCTTTCTGTTTCTACTCTTGCTCATCTAGTATATTTTCAATACAGCAGCTAGACAAATCCTGTTCAAATTAATTTAGTTCAACAAGGGTGCCAAGATAGTTCAGTGGGGAAAGACTAGTCTTTTCAAAAACCGGTGCTGGGACAACTGGATTTCTACCTGCAGAAGAATAAAGTGACACCTCCTTCTCTCACACCAGATACACATATTAATTCAAAATGGATTAAAAACCTAAATGTAAGAGCTAAAACTATAGAATACATAGAAGAAGACACAGGTGTAAATTTCATGATCCTGGATTAAGCAACACTTTCTAAGATATGACACCAAAAGCACAAGTGTCAGAAGAAAAAAGATAATTTAGACATCATCAAAATTAAAAATGTTTGTATTTCAAAGCACATCATAATGAAGTGAAAAGACAACCCACAAGATGGTAGAAAATATTTGCAAATCATATATCTGATAAGGGACTTGCATCTAGTATATATAAAGAACTCTTACAAACTCAATAATAAAAAGACATAACCTAATTAAAAATGAGCAAAGGATCTGAATAGGCATTTCTCTGAAAAAGATATACAAATGGTCAATAAAAAAGATGCTCAGTATTATTAGTCATCTGTGAGATGCAAATCAAAACCACAATGGGATACCACTTCATACCAACTTAGATGGCTGTGATCAAAAAGACAGATAATTATAAGACAGATAATTACAATATTCTCCAAATATGGAGAAGTTGGAACCCTCATATACTGCTGGTGGAATATAAAAAGGTGCAGCTACTTTGGAAAATAGTTGAGCAGTTCCTCAAAAGGTTAGACATAGAGTTACCATGTAACCCAGCAATTCTACTCATAGGTATTTACCCAAAAGAAATGAAAATATATGTCTGCATAAAAACTAGTATACAAATGTTCATAAAAGCATGAATTATAATAGCTAGTAAGTGGAAACAACCCAAATGTCTATTACCTGATGAATGGATAAGCAACATATGGTATATTCATACAATGGAATGTTATTTAGCAATACAAAGAAATGAAGTACTGACATATGCTACAACAGGGATGAAGCTTGTGGGTTCAGGGATACCTAAGTGAAAGAAGCCAGTCACAAAAGACCATATATTGCATGATGCCGTTTATAGGAAATGTCCAGAATAGGAAAATCTATAGAGACAGAGAATGTAGTAGTATGTCAGAGACAGAGAATGCAATATCTAGAGCTGGGGGTTTGGAGGCTGGGGAGTGACTGTTGAGGGGTGTGGGGCTTCTTTTTGGAATGACAAAAGTGTTCTAAGGTTGACTGTGGTGTTGGTTTCACAATTCTGTGAATACACTAAAAACTATTGAATTGTACAGTTTGTAAATGAATTAATGTATGTCAATTGTATCTCAATACAGATGCTTTAAAAATAATGAGCCCTCCAATAGCTTATCTAACCATCTCTTAAAATGCACCTCCACCGCAACACTCTCCTTTTGTGTTATTTTTTCTTTATTCCTCTCAGAGCCATTGAACTGAATATATATGTCTACATATATGCATACATATGTATTTATTATTAATCAATTAACTTATTTATGTATTGTGTTAGTCTCTCATGAAGGCAAGAATTTTGGTCTGGTATCATTCACCAGTATGTCCCCAGCACCGGGAGGGTGCTGTCATATAGTAGGTGCTCAGTGGATATTTGTTGAATGAATGAATCATTACACGATGGCTAGTGAACAGTTGTCAATCAACTAATCTGATTACCTGGTTGGAACCTAGGAAACAGTAGGAGGCAGAAGAAATGGAAGATAGGATAGATTTTTTTTAAATGTGCTTTTGAAGATTGGTTAAAGTTCAAAATGGTGAATACTGCCCATAAAGGGCAAGCTCACTACACTACATGGTTATGGAGGGTGAGAGTTTTTAGAAGAAGGTTCAGAGGAGATATAGGATAGAAGGACTACTAATGCACTGAAGGTCTGGGTTAAAGGCAATGCTTCTTCCTTTTTTAGCTTCATTCGGGGTGAATGTGGACCATCTTAAGAATTGAGCTACTGATTAGAAAAACTAGTATGATTAGATGAGGTGGTTTCTGAGTTTTTGAGGCAAACAGTCATCAAGATATACTTGTTTTCACCAGGTATTATGAAAAGGAACTGAGCAGACATAGCCCGAGTAGAATCAATTTCCATCTTGGTGTATCTGTTGGATGTTAACTTACTCTGTTTTTTTTAAATACCTCTAATGGTATGTACTTAAAGGATTATTGTTTGGAAGGCATTTCTCTGAAATGTAGTAGATGAAAGCATCGTTTTTATTTAAATATGGATGAGAGATGGGTTATTTAAATGAGTGGGTTAATATTCTCTTAATCGAATAACCTTTTTAATTGATAACTTGAGAATTAGTTCCATTGTAATTCTGTATATGGCACCAGGAAAAGGCAGTTAACCACAGAACAGATACTTTTGGTATAAGATATTTTTTCTTTTTCATTTAATGTCACAGAGGTGTTGCTTAAATTACTGGATTGTTTGACTATATACTTGATTGTATAACTACATATTGTAATGTTGAAAAACTGTTAAAAGGCTCATATTTGAAATACTATGGCCTAATGTATAAGATTATTTTCCTCTAGGTTATATCATATACTGTGTGCTCTCTGAGCTTGGGTAAAAAGGCTTTTGAAAGTATTCATAATATAAAATAATATAGTATTCCCAGTGCTTAAAATAATATTTGGAAAATACCATCTTATTAATAACATTTCCTACACATTTTTATTTAAAATACACAGAATTTTCATGGAAACTAATTGGGGATGCTTTCAGGTTTAAGTTAAAGAATTCTATAGAAGGAAGAGAAAAATGATTTAAAATCACAGCCCCAGTTCTCCAGTCAAAATTAGTTCAAGTGAGGCTGATCACCTGTGTGGGTGTGGAGCAGAAGAATTAGACCCCACATTCTTAGGTACGTTTGCTGTGTAAGGGCCCATTGTATTTTCAGTGTGATTGGCAAATTAGCTATACATGAATTTTAACTAATAAAAGGCAATGTATATTCTTGATATTTGCAAATTATGATTTGCTTGATAACATTGATATTTGTGGATACCAGACCTTTAAATCAAGTGATCCTTTCTGGAGGGACAAATCTCATCTCCTTTCTTGTTGAATATATTATCCTGCTTTTCACTCATGGTATATAAATATATTAGGTATCTGTTCTGGGTAATGTATATAACTTACGCAAATGGGTGGTGTCCTTGGTCGGTGAAATTAGTTCTGAGGAATGGTTCCTATCTAGAATAGTTTGGTAAAGGTCTGAGCCAAATAGAAGGAGCATTCCATGCTGAGAACATTGAAGCTCAGAAGAGAGTAGAACCCATCAGACTATTCAAGTATCCATTGTCACTGCCGAGCAGTGCAGAGATTTCCCACAAGTCCAGACCAACATTTGCTTGAGGAAATCTGCATCAGTCGCTAGTCCAGTGCCCAGGCTGTCTGGTAATTACTATGAATACTCCTAGATATGTAACCCCTTTGTTAATCTTCAGGACCGTTAGGCCAAAAGTGGCAGATCTTCCTACTGTTTTCTAGGACTGGGGAAACCGAAAGGACAATGGTATAAATATAGCAATACAAATTTAAATTATTTTTTCACATTTGATTCATGATTCTGGGGGTGTTTCTTAGGGGTTATACTCAATTTTAATACTCACATCGTTGCCATGATGTTGGCAAGTGCAAGGTGCAAGGGGAAAATATTTGTTGGTCAACATTCAGAAAAAGAAAAAATTCTAAGTCTAAGGCTGCCTTCCACCAGAAATCTGTGGCAGAGTGAAATTAGACATGGCCTGCATTAGGACCATATCTTCTGGTTCACTTGATTCATCCAAGTTTAAGTTGACGATATGTAAAACTACCTGAAGTGGGATTTGGGGGAGAGGTGAGGATTTGCGTAGGAAAGGACGACAAGCCAGTGTTTCATTTCTTTTTCAGCTTGAAACTTTGCTGCTTCCCACGGTCTTTGGTAAGGGCACCGCACCATCCTTTTCATTCCTGTGAAAGGCCCCCAAAACCACCTTTCATTATAGCCTTGTGGCTGGGTCTGCAGAGTTTCCCGTTCAGACAGTCCCCTTAATGTCTGCTTTTTTTTTTTTTTTTTGAGATTTTATTTATTTATTTGACAGAGAGAGACACAGCAAGAGAAGGAGCACAAGCAGGGGGTGTGGGAGAGGGAGAAGCAGGCTTCCTGCTGAGCAGGGAGCCCGATGTGGGGCTCGATCCCAAGACCCCGGGACCATGACCTGAGCCGAAGGCAGACGCTTAACGACTGAGCCACCCAGGCACCCCAGTGTCTGTTTCTAACCCAGTACCAAGTATCTGGGTGAAAATGAGTCTTTCCCTGGGAGTAGAGGGCCATACTGTGGACTAGAGACAAAATGTTAAGAATGAAGGCAAATGTTTTCAGGTAGTTCACCAGACGATACATGCTACTTTAAAACTGTTAGCACAGGATCTTAACCTTGTGGCCATTTTGCCTGAAAAACTGTGCTCCCTGTGATGAGCTCTGTGTCCTCTGAATATGGCTACACTGAAATGGAACACTTGCTTGCCATTCCCAGAAACAAATTAAGGGCATGTCAGTAATATTTCTAGAAATTAAAACAACAACAACATATTTTCATCCAATGAGTTGTAATTCTGACTTGGAGAAAAAAAGTCTTATTGACTGCACCTCTGAAACATAACCCGTTGATTAGCACTTTTAGAGGAAATAAGCAAACTACTGTGATTCATTTGCTGAAAATTTTTGATAATTTTCTTGCCATAATTTGAGAAATAAAAAATATTTACAATAAAGCTCTTCAGGTTTCCTGGCCTACATTAATAATTAAAAGATTCAATACATGCACTGTACCAAAAGTTTCTACACGAGTATAAATGTGTATGATTGAACCAATAAGGTACATTAAATGATGTTCCCTGCAACCAAGCTGACTGAGAGAGTGCAAAGTGGGTTTTAAAAAAAAATCAATAAAAGGAGGAAAATGGAAGGAGTTAGTTCTGAAAATGGGTTTTGATCATCATTCTCTATTGCTCACTTTACCTTCTATAATGTTGTACTTTTACTGGAAGGCTGAGGAAGCAAGGATTCTTCCCATCATTGTCTGGCGCGTGGTCAGTACTAAAAGGAAGCTCTATGCTGTTTTAAGCCTTCACCTTGAATGACCTTCTGGTTGATGAGATATTTGTGTATTAACTGTCCTTCTACCTGGGAGGTTGTGAATTATTTTTTTCCGTGGTCTTTCATCTTTTACATTTTATTTTTGATCCAAGTTTGCTTTTTCCTTTCATGCCTCTCAATTCCACAAGTATTTGTATTATTTAAAATGACTGGTAGTAAATTTTATTGTTTGTTTCAGTTTGGTAAATACTGTAATGTGTTTTATTGATTATATTATCGTTTTGTTATATATAGCAGCGAGGAATTTTTTATGTCTGTTCAGAAAAGCCAAGTTGTAATTGTGGTCTTTAGAGGCTCAGTTACTAGATTGTCACCTTAAATGTCATGCTTTCTGATACATTTCAACAATGAGTATTTTGATTAATTTTTATAGCATAGGAATATGTTCTCTATTTTCCTAAACCCATTTTCCACTTTAAAATGGTAGGCCTTGCTTGCTTGCTTGCTTTCTGACACAAAATTGGCTTTAGCTGGGATATCAAAAAGCATATTATGAACAAATAATTATCACTCTCTTCTTTGGAGTTAGAGAAGCAGACTGATTGCAGTCTGGTAGAAAGTCTGCCTAGCCCAGGGTTGGCAATGGTGTCCTAAAGATATACCTTGAACATGATTTTTCTCATCTGTAGAATTATGATATGAGATCTCTAAAAAAATAACTAGCTCTAACAATAAGTTCTTTGATTCTTCCAGAGCTGTCCTCTATCCTTGTGAATGTATACCATATATCTTTTTCCCAAACAGAGCAAACTGGAATCTCCTCTGCATCACATTTTTATTATAGTCTTTTCAACAAGAATGTTCCATTTTCCTAGTTGCTGGTTGTGCATGCTGTGATTGCATTAAATGGGGCACCTAGGTGGCTCAGTCAGTTAAGCGTCTGCCTTTGGCTCAGGTCAGGATCTCAGGGTCCTGGGATCGAGCCCCGCATCGGGCTCCCTGCTCAATGGGGAGTCTGCTTCTCCCTCTCCCTCTACTGCTCCCCCTGCTTGTGCTCTCTCTCTCTCTCTCTCAAATAAATAAATAAAATATTTTTTAAAAAATGATACAGAGCTGCCATCATCTATGTGCTCGTACCTGCACATGCTAGAACATCAAGTTACTAAAGGTCCTTTAGATCTGGGCATTCTGAAAAGCAAATAACAAGGGTCAGAAGTTGACTGCAGGTGCTTCTGGATTTGCCTCATTGCCTTCTCCAGGATTACTCCCTTAGGAGAGGAGGGCAGAGTGACCTCAGTAGTTTCCAGAGATACTTTCAGGTTTGAAGGGTGGTGGGTTGCAGTAATGTGTTTTCATTTCTCTTTGGGTTATGGATACTAATTTCCAGTTTCAGGGGATCTTACCCATTGGGATAGTTTACAGGGGGGTTCTATGGCTTCAACTTAGTCTACCCGTAAGGATTAATGTTCCTGAAGTCCAGCTGGAAGGTAAAAGAATGGAAGAGATGACCCTTGCATTAGTTCCTAGGACTGCTGTAACAAAGAACCACAAACAAGGTAGCTTAAAATGACAATTTGCCAGCTTGTAGTTCTGGAGCCAGAAGTCTGAAATTAAGGGATTGGTCAGCCATGCTCCCTTTGACACCTGTAGGGGAGAATCCTTCTTTGCCTCTTCCTAGCTTCTGATGGTTTGCTGGCAGTACGAGGCCCTCCTCAGCATGTGCTGTAGCACATCAGCCTCTCCCTGGGTGGTCACGTGGCGTGCTGCCATCATGTGTAGGTGTCTGTTCTCTTCTTATGAAGGTATATGTCTTATTGGGTTAGAGCCCATCCGAATGACCTCATTCCTAACTTGATCACAGCTTCAAAGACCCTGTTTCCAAATAAGGTCAGGATCACAGTACTGGACATTTTGGGGGACATTGGACATTTGGACATACCATTTTGGAGGACACAATTCAGCCTATAATAACCCTGAAGCTTTTTTTCATGTCTAACATGCAGAGAGCCTCTTGGTGAGGGGTCAGCCTGAAGATCAGTAATCCAAACAATTGAAGTTGGAAAACAAGTCTCTGGTACAAGGAAAGATGAGAAAGCTTTTTAAAGGACAGTGCTTTTGGTGCATTGAAAAACTGGGTCTCTGTGTTTCTTTGGAACATTCAGACAAAGTGAAGGATAAATCACCACATTGGATGTGGCTTACTCTAATGCCTTTTGATGCTTTTGACATGTTTGCAAAGCCCAAGACTCGTTTGTGCATAGAGGTTATTATCTTTCAGCCCTTTGTGTGGAAAATAACTGAGCTGATGGTGTTTTCCAATCACACAGTTACTGGACCTTTCACATAGCAATTGCTATCTTTGCTCTTTTCTTGCTACAAAAGGTATTTTACATACCATTTATTATATTTTGTTGTTGTTATTGCTCCCCTGTGTAGATGGTATACAATTATTTAGGGTGTATGAAATTCTTATATTTTTATTCCCCATCCCCCACAATACATAAAATTTTTGTGCAGAATGGGGTCTGGTCATCTAGGTAGAAATGTGCAGTTTGCAGAGAGGTTTACCCTTTACCAGATATGGAGGGAGGGTTTCAGGAAGGGACTAGTTAATAGTGAAGTGTGTCTTGTGACTGGCCCAGCCTATGGGGTATGGGCTGTCTTTTACTCTGTGCCCCCGTGCAATTAGACCTAATTTGTGTTGGTGATGTGAGCTGTCACTGTGAGCAGCCTGGCTGCTGAATTTGCCACATCCAGAGCCCGATAGACACGTGGGGAACTTGCTTTGTCTTGCCTTCCTGGGCAGAGTGAAGGCCAGAGAGGATCCAGTGAGTGCTGAGGGCCAATAAACTAAAACAAATTAATAGGCAGTGCTGCTCGAACCTATGCTTCACCCTCTGAGCTTTTTGAATCCACCAACTTAATTCTTTTGAGGATTCTCATGAAAATCTTGGAGTAAGATTTAAGGTGAATACATCTTAGTATTCTTTCATCTAATAGCACATTCTTTTTTTTTTAAGGTCACCTGTTTGATATTGGTTCTTTGGTGCTTAGCAGTGGAAATTAATTGACTTAAATTTTATTTATTTATTTATTTATTTTTTAAAAAGATTTTATTCATTTTTTTTGACAGACACAGCGAGAGAGGGAACACAAGCAGGGGGAGTGGGAGAGGGAGAAGCAGGCTTCCCGCGGAGCAGGGAGCCTGATGCGGGACGCGATCCCAGGACCCTAGGATCATGACCTGAGCCAAAGGCAGACGCTTAACGACTGAGCCACCCAGGCACCCCTAAATTTTTTTTAAATAGTAGGGGGCTAATTGGGCATTCATCCTTATTTGGTATATGTGTTCCAGTGACTTGGTAGAAAATGAAACCAACTTTATGAAAATGGATGTAAATTCTAGAGGCTTAAATTGTTACCCATCAGTTTGAATATTAATAAGGATTTGAGGGTGCGTACTTAGGAATAAGCTCAGTAAGAGGTAGATACAGGTTCACTGTTTTCTGTCATTGGATACTTAATCACAAGGAGAGGGGGAAGACCAAAAACTTAAGAGAACTTTATTGACTCGTAACACAGGAGTGGGTCCCTGGAGTTCATCTTATCTGTGTGTCCCGGCAGGTCTGTGTCATCTGTCTCCAGGCAGGTCTGCCCTTGGTTGTGTGAGGCTGTGCAAGAATCCACCCTGCCCATATGCTGTTTTTATTAGGGTTAGCTGTAAGAGCAAGCGAGTATCAGGCTGGGCTTGGTGGTGGTGTGAGCCTCTTAAATTATATTCACATTACAGATGACTCCTATAAGGTTTGAAGTGAATTCTGATGCTGTTAATATTGATTTTAATTTTCTTTCCCTTTTCCCTCTCTGCTTGGGATAAAATGTTAATGAACTCCTACCTGTGAAACTTGTGTGATTCATCTTGCTTGTTTAATTCAGACTACAAACCCATGGGGTAAGCTCCTTTTCTCTGCAGCATGGAGGACCCCAGTGGCAGAAATGTTTATTATTATTATGTCTTATAATAATCATGATGTTCTGCTAAAATATGCTGATTGCATTTACTCAGAAGTGATAGCTCTAGTCCTTTTTAGCTTGAAAATATTTTATTTTGCTTTAAGCTGGTTAGACAGATTTTATAAGGAAGACTAACCTAGGTACTAAGTTGAAACATAGTTTGAATGCATTTTTGAATTATGTTGGTTATTCTGAGCCAAAAGCAGTTACACCTTTGATGTAGAGTATGTTTTAATCATTTTCAATCTCCTCTCACTCCAAAATGGCTAAGTGGATTTTTGTTTTCTCAAATTATTCCCAAAGAAAGAAAAAAAAAATAGGACTGGAACCAAGCTTAAAAAGGTTTGGTTGAGCAAGGGAGTTATGATTGAGTGCAAACAGGTGGCTATAATATTCTGCCTAGGAATATCTTTAACAGGAATTTTTTAAAAATTGTAAACTCTGTCATTTACTGTCCATGGAAAGTGACAGAGAAATGAGGCACATATCAGAATAATTCAGTCCAAAAAACACTCTATGTGAAATATCTCAACAGAGAAAAAACTCATTAATTAAAACTGACTTGGAAAGGCCAGCCAAATTAGCGAAGTTTAAATTAGAGTAATCTCTAGTGTATGGCAAATTGATATGATTACCCAGAACCATTGCCTAGAAGTTGGCAGGGGTTCTGAGAAGTGGGGAGGAACTCAGACACAAGGTGGGCTTGGTGGGTCTGTGTTTGTCATAATTGATTATTCATTTTATTCATTCAGTAGGCATTTACTGGTCACCTTTATATAATTGGCACTGTACTAGGATTGGGCAGACACAGATGAGTAAGGCACTGCTTTTGACCTCAAGGATGAGACACACCATAGAGAGTTAAGAAGCCATGTTAAAGAGTAGTGACAGGTTACAAGGTATCAGAGAAGTACTGAGAATGGATAGCTGTGGTCCAGACTGGGAGCCAGGGAATGCTTCCTAGAAGAGGTGATGCCTGAGCTGAATCCTGCAGAATGAAGGTGAGGATGAGGGTAAAGCACTGAGTAAAAGCACTGAGGTCAGAAATAGTCTTTAATATATTAACTTTTAAAGGTTGATTCCACTTTCTGGGGCGCCTGGGTGGCTCAGTAAGTTAAGTGTCCAGCTCTTGGGTTCAGCTCAGGTCATGATCTCAGGATCATGATATCGAGCCCCATGTCAGTCAGTCTGTGTGCTGAGTGTGGAGTCTGCTTAAGATTCTCTCTCTCTCTCTTTCTCCCCCCCCCCCCCGCCCCAGCTGGCTCTCTCTCTCAAAAAAAAGAAAAAATTGATTCCACTTGGATCAAAATAACGACTTCTGGAAGGTGATAGGGAGAGACAGCAGAGAATATACATGTTTACCTAAGACTGTCCTCAGAATATTTTTAGTGCCAATTTATTTATCAAGATAAGAATAACACAAACAATGTTAACAAAAATGTTTTAACAAATAGATGTAAAAACTTGAGTTTTTGGTGGGTTACTGTTAAGATTTTTGAAAAATCATCTTTTGTCTATCATATTTTAAATGTTTCCAGTGCTGATCACATTTACATTAGACATGTATCTTCTTCATAAATAATGAAAGGGAAATGTTTACCTAGGCCTAGCTGCATTATCCCAAATGCCAAATTTGCAGAGTATAGTTAAGAGGTTTTACTGTACTTTAATCAAAAGAGTAGCATTTTAATCTGAGATAAATAGATATTTAGATTGTCTACTTTATCTAGGCATATATAATTATATTTATAGTGTATCTGGAGTAAATACAATTTTGGGGAATGTTGGCTATGGTAGATTATTGGATTTTCTCTTCCATGTTCTGCTGCTTTCTCACTGAATGACCTTAGGCAAAGTAGATAACTTCTTTGGTCCTCAGTCTTTCATGTGTAAAACAAAAGGTCTGGACTAAGTCAGTGGCTTTTGTGGTTATTATGATTATTATTCCTGATTGAATAAATAAAGCTGAAAGAGGGGCTCAAGTTGAGTTGGAAGGCAACTGTGTGCCTAGGAACTCACTAGGAGCTTCCCTGACCAAAGAAAGGGAAGAAACTTTCTTTCCCTCCAGCTTCCTCTCCTAGTCACTCAGACTCTTGATGATGCTCCCCACACCTTCATTTGCCTACATAAAATAATGTAGACAAAATATTTTACAAATGTGTACGATTGGATTGTAAATATGTGGCCCATTTTGTCTTCAACGTGTGTTCTATAAAACATTGATCAGTTATATGTAACCCCAAAGGAATTCGTGGTCCAATAAGTCAGAATAAGCCAGGAACTACTTACTATTCCCTTCTCTTAGAAACTCCCAATGCATCTCACACAACTTCTCCAAGAAGTTCTCCTATAAGCAAATGTGTTTTTTTTTTAACCTAGTAGTTCTCAAATGAATTTATTAGTTCCTATTTTACTCAGAATCTCTTATCTTCCCAGAGAGCCACTGATCTCAGTAAACTTACTTCATGGGAAACAATGATGTCTTTGCCCAAGCTCTCCGGATGTTCACTGAAGGGATAGAGCATTAAATGCCAGAGAGATGAGCGTCAGGCTAGATTCACATGCATCTCACTAACCTGTGAATTCTTACAATCGAAAGAGCCTTGGAAAATAGATATGGAAAGAAATAAACTAAATGTTTTTACCCCTTCAAAGTCTTTAAACTGACAAGTGCTGCCATTTTGTTCAGAGAGTCTTTAATTCCATAAGCAAGAGAATTGAACTACAACTTAGGAATTTGAGGTTTTCACTTTTTTTTCTTTTCTTGTGAGGACATTCCTAGAAAAAGAATGTGCTCTGACTTGTGAAAGTCCAACCTGGTTGATTCCCGTGTCACTTGCCCTATCCGCACCTGCTTCCTGTCCTTTCACCCCTCTCAAGGGAAGAAGGAAAAGAAAAGAGAAAAGGAAAATAAGAGGAGGGGGGATTGGGTTTATAACAGCCCAAGGGGTATTAAATTCTGGCAGCTGGTGCCATGGCCTTTAGTATATTAGACTATTGGGTATGTTCTGTAGTAGAAACCAGTGTCGAGGGAGGTTTTGTTTTAAATTTAGAATGATTTCTTATTCTGGATTGGTGATACTAGTATTTATACCAGAGATGCTAATATAGTTATTTTGCATCTACAGCTGACCTTAAGATTTTATTTCTTTAAAATGAAAGAATTAATAAGCAAATGCCTAATAATGCAATAATTTTAGCAGCCAAAGTCTTAAAAAAAACTCAAAGCTGGTAATATTTGTCAAATGGCTTCATGCATTTGATTGAAGGTGGGGGCAATAGGGAAGGGAGGATGGGACAGAGAGTAGAGAGAGGCCATCTAGCATAATACTGAATTCAGACCACCCCCTTCTCCTCTTTCTGTCTTTCTTCTCTCCCCTATTCCTCCTCAGCAGCCACACGTGGACTTCAGTACCACCTTTTGCCATCCTTGTTCTCCTGGTGGTGAATCCCCTGACCCCGGGGAGCCCCCATACCTAGAACAAACTTTCTAGAACAACTTTGTAATGACAGCCTAGTTACCTTGCCTGCCAGTCAAGTAGAAAAGAACATGGGTTGAATTCATTTTAATCTATGTCTAGATTGTTTAATCTGTTGTCTACTGAGAGTAGGGATGGCATGGTCCTGGGTGTCCTGGGTGTGTGTAGTGTGTGTGTGTGTGTGTGTGTGTGTGTGTGTGTGTGTGTTGGAGGAAAATTACCCATTATTGCTGGGTCAGCAAGAAAGTGTTGCTGTTTCATTCCCATCTGGTTTAACACATGTGATTAGCCACAGAATGCTCATAAAAAAGGATGTAACTTGAGTCCATTAAAATGATCAAGGGGACATCTGCCTTTGCTCTGGAGTCTGAGATAGTGAAAGTGTTCCAGAAAAGAGCTGGAACATCAGGACTGACACCCGCACAGGGGATGGAAACACAGAGAACTTCAGGGTGTGCCTTGAAGGCAAAGTCCAAACACTTCTGCTTAAAAGAAGCAGCATGTTTCTTCAGTCTCTTAAGGGCTGATTTCTGATGAGAGGACAATTTCTACTTCCCCGCGAAGCCAGTACTTCTCATTCTTCGTGGTTGTTTAGAGCGTGTTTATGGTTTATTGGGTGATTCAGGTGTTCTCCAATAGTCTACTTTTTAAACTCATGGAGATCACAGAATTGTCACTGAATAATTAAAGTTGAAACATGAAAAATTACATAACAAAAGTCAGAGTTGAAAACCTTCAGATATTTTTTTGTCCCTTGGTGTGTGCTTTTCTATGGATTTACATTTCTTCTGTTGCACGGCCATACCTTGTTTCATTGCTTTGTTGTGTGACTATGTTTGCTTCAAAAACTACGTTTCCTTTGTTTGCTTCGAAAAGTAATACTGTCATCATTGGACCGTATCTGGTCACCAAGAAAGTTAGGAGCATCAGAACTGCCTTGAAGTGGCGTGTAGCTGGTCGGGGGACAGAAGGTGCCTGTGGAAAAATGAGCAGCAGAGAGTAGCAGTCTTTCCTCTTGCAGAGATTTTTGCAAGACAAATTTGACTCGAGACAAAAGCTATGCTTTGCTGCTTGGTCTCAGGGAGAGGAGCATGACTCTGGCTGATGCTGTGTTTAGCTCTTTGGAGCCCTCTGTCTGGGACACCTCACAGCACGAGAATAACATCACTACGTGTGGTTCCTGAAGCCCCCGTGCTTTCGATTGGTGGTGATTAGAAAGGCCCAGTTAGCTGGAGCCTGATCCCTTAACACTCAAGCATTTCAAGGGAGCAGGGTGCTTTATAGTCATTGTATCAGGCTCAGAGTGATTGGCTGCTCTGTTACTTAACCGGTGGGAAAGGAGACCCTATTTGTCTTCCTTATAAAAACAGAATTAAAGAATAAAATGCTTCCATCATGCTTTTTAAATACCAGTCGGAAAAGTCTTAGCTTATCTTTTCCTGCCAAAGTCAAATGCTTTAGAATTACAACTTAATAATCAAGGACGTTGGGACATACATCTCATGGAATAACATTTGCATTCCTGGTATGCAAGAGAATGTTACCTTAGCTTTGTTGTGTCAGACAGCAGAGTATTCGGTGGCGGCAGTCATGCTGTCTCTTTCCCCTTGTCCCAGTGGCTCTGTGCTCTCCTGGGGAGAGTAACAGAGGCGGATCACTGTGCTTTTGTGGGTATCTCGTATGTGCTGCATTCATAGCGAGATGAAGCAGGGTAACTAAATAACTAGTGTAAAAGTGTATTTCATGCATAGATTTAAATAGAAGCTGTGTATGTAAAGAGAGAGGGAAGGAGAAGGACAGAGAAGGGGAGAAGGAGAGAAAGAGGAGGTTTTTTTTGAGGAAGGATGAATTAGATAATTGTGAATTAAAAACAACCTAGAATCTTTTTTTTAATAAAGATTTTATTTATTTATTTGATACAGAGAGAGAGACAGCGAGAGAGGGAACACAAGCAGGGGGAGCGGGAGAGGGAGAAGCAGGCTTCCCTGCCGAGCAAGGAACCCGATGTGGGGCTCGATCCCAGGACCCTAGGATCATGACCTGAGCCGAAGGCAGATGCTTAACGACTGAGCCACCCAGGCACCCCACAACCTAGAATCTTTAAGTTCATTTTTTTTTAAGTTGAATTTCCTCCAAAATCTATTACCAGGTTTACAATACAAAGGTAAACTTGACTGGCTTTGTTTAATCTTTGCATGTGTATTTGGCATTTATTGGGTTTCTACTATTGTGTTAGTCAGGGGAGATACACAAGCGAATGAAACAGTCCTTGTGCTCAGGTACAGACAAATAGATGACTTCATCGGTGTGGTCGGTAGTGCCGCCAAGGAGAGAGGGTGCATATGTGCTGTGAGTATTCCCTCTCCCGTCCTTTGCTTCCATGGGTTAGAGGTATTGATGAAACAGAGATGTCAAAAGGAGGACAGAAGGAGAAACAAGGTATCAGACATAATACAGGACTCAGTACATAGAGGATAGATCAGGCCTGAACTCGGCCTTCTGGGTCCTGGGGAAGATAGGTACGCCGTTCCTGTTTGTGCAGAAGCATGCGTTACCTTTCATGCATGTGAAGTCCTTTGTATACATTTGATTTATGTAATTTAAAGGAGAGGCAAAGTAGGCACTTCCATTTGGGCAGTAGCAAAAAGAACATGAAAAATGGATCCCTGGAAACTTTTCCCGGTGTTCACAGCATTATTTAAAAGACCTAATGTGATGTCATGTATGATTTATGCTGTGTAGGTGTTTTTCTACTGTGTTCAAAGCAGATAGGTATTAGAGTGTAATATATTATGTAGTTTCAAATATAAAAACTGCCTAGTGATGTGAAGAGATAAGGTGTTGTACTGCTGCTCAGATAGCCGAGAATAACTGTTCTTGGTGGCAAAGCTTTTTTTTTTTTTTTTTTTGGCAATTTTTTTCCTAAATAAAACTTTCAGGAGTCTAATTTCCTATATTCCCTACTTGTACCTTGAAGACTTGGTCCAGTTCTTCTTTCTTACATATGTGTATTTTTTTCCCTTCCTTTTTTGTCTTTTTTTTCCTTCCCTCCGCACACCTGTATAGATGTTTCAGGCGCCACCACCAGTTGGAGGGAGAGCAACACCTGGGTCAGAGTCTTGGATCGCATTTATAGCTCTGGTACCAACTTACTTCTAACTCCAAGTACCTCCAACGACTCCCACTTTGTCCTGGGCTTTTGCTTTTGCAAACGTATGTTAAAAATGCATTTGTACTCACGGAGTGCTTTGTTACCTACTTGAAATGAATATAAGAAGATTAAGAGTCTAAAGTGCTTTTAGGAATAGCAGAGTCGGCTGTCTTCCAATTCTTAATTTCCAGTTGAAGTTTGTGGTGATGTCATTTCAAAACAATCCTAACAGGTAGAATACAGAGCACTTACATGGCTCCTGAGTGATTTTTAGATAATGGAAGCCTTTAAATGAGAATCCCAGCTTTGCTTTTACAGTTGTTGATTTCAGTCATGTTCTGGGCTGAAGTGGTAGGAGACAGGCTAGAGACAGTGAACAGTATCCCACCCAGAGAGAATTTCACACCCACTAGACTTCCAAGTGCCAAGTATGGCTTCCCTAGAGTGGTTTTCAAGATGTTTAAGTATAAAAAGCTACAAAACCTATCTTAAAATGGGACAAAGCTGCTGTCTGGAAGGCCCAGGCTCTCACTCCCTCTGCCAAGGCGGAGGCTGAGGCCGTGTTTAGGGATCTTCTGCATCGTGATAGAACTCCAGAACCTCTGGTTTCTCCAGATGGAGGAACAGTTTGGGGAAACCTGGAAACTCGGTCACTGTGATGATGCCTTAGGAAGGAGAACCTTTTCTGGCTCCTTGATTTTTCAGAGCCCTGTTTTATAAGGATGTGATTCTCCCTAACAGGTTTAGTGTATCTTTTAGGTTGCCTCATAAGGATTCGGATGAATATTGTCATGTTTGTGTGAAGTTGAAGGGACCATTCTGGGAGTCTTTTACATGCAGACATGGAATTTGTAATGATTCTTGTTTCCTTTAGCATTTGGGTAAATGTTGCCCCAAATTTCTGAATCTCAGAGTTTGAGGAGAATTCAGTGAAAGGTGGCTGGCTTCATAACATACTAGCTTTGTGACCTTGAATACATTACATAAGAGTAAGTAAGAGTAAGAGCTGTAAGAAGAATATCACCCACTTCATGGATTGGCTGTTATAATTTAATAAGATAACTGCTTCTCATAGTGTCTGGCATTTAGCATGCACCAACAAACAGTACCTACCACCATCATTATCATCATTATTTTATAAAATGGCCAGTCTTTATCAGACATTACATGTTTCTTAAAGATTTTTTCAAATACTCCTCTACTCTCTTTAGGGACTGGGAGCTTATTCTATCCCCAGGCAGGTCCATGTTGCCTCCTTCAGAAACTCTTCCTCATATTGGTTCTCTGTCTTCTTATACATTTCTCCCCAGTGGTCCCTTCTGTGCTCTTACCTGTGACTCTTAAACCTTCTTCTATTTTCCCTGTGGCAGACATTCAGCTGCTAGAAGACAGTAGTTGTATTCCTTCTAGGTATTATTTAACACCTTATCATCCATATTTTGCAAAAGAGAAAACTGAGGGTCACAAAGATTAATTAATTTCCTTTTGGTTATATAGCTAATAGGATGTCAAAATAATGTGAACCCAGTACCTTTTGATGAGCTCTTCTCTAAATTCCTTTTCCATTGTGGCCCCTAGTACTGAGCTTAGTACCCGAGGTATGGTCTGGGACGCACAGAGTAGAGAGTAGGATTATTGTTTTCCTAGTTTGGGACCCTGTGGTCTTTTGTTATTTATTATACCCATCACATTCTGTATCTAACAAATGTTTATTGAATACTGAATGAACCCAACCTAGTAGCTGAGGTGCTGCAATCATATAGCCACGAATAAAGCAGAATCCCTGCCCCGAAAGAACTTTTGTCTTAGTGGCAGAGCTGGTTATGGGGTCCAGAGCAATTAAACATGCAGGGCCCCTTGTTCAGAAAAGCAGGGAGAACTGGGCCTTTAAAGGTGTAAAATCAAAGTTTTTTTCTTTTCTTTTGTGGTCTCTTAACTTACGTTGTTTTTTTCCTTGCTATTTAATGTTATTCTAAATAAAGAATGATTAAAAATTTAGATTATTAGCATGAACTTTACCATTCATCATTATATTGTGCAGTGCTGGTTTTAAGTGCAAATATAAGGTCACTAAACTTGTAGGTGGAATCACTGAAATTATGCAATTCATATGTTTTCCATTCTTACCAGAACAGTTGAAACATTGCAAAACTGCCTTGGTTGTTTTTATTTTATTGCTTTTAAAATATTTATTTATTTATTTATTTATTTATTTATTTATTTATTTTAGGGGGAGAGAGAGAAAGGGAGCAAGAGAGTGCACGAGCAGCAGGGGCAGAGGGAGAGGGAGGGAGAGAATCTCAAGCAGACTCCACTGAGTGTGGAGCCTGATGTGGGCATGATCCCACGACCCTGAGATCAAGACCCGAGCTGAAACCAAGAGCCGGTTGGTTGCTCAACCGACTGAGCCGCCCAGGCGCCCCTATTTCATTTCTTCATATGTGCATATCCTACCTACATTTTCTACTTCGGCTTACTGATAAATAAGGAAGAACTGGAAGGAAAACAAACTACGGGTTACCCTCTCTTTCGCTTTCTTTCTATGGCGTTATTTTCAGCATAAATAGTTGGCTAACATTTAGAACATTGTCGCCTTCTTTCTGTAATCAAATCAAGTTCTGGTTCAGATGGAAAGCATGGCCATCTGGGGCTGTCCGTGAGTCTGCTTACTTACTACTCAGTCATAAACATAACACACTTACCTTGTACTTGTCTGGAGTCTTGCTAAACTCCCACCCATTGTGGGTCCCCTGGAATTCTGTTCTCATGGGGCGTCGAGAAAGCTACATGCAGTGAGGTGGAAAGGAACTATGGGCGTACACATTGTCTCATCAGATTTCACTTATAACACGCAGTTTCAAAGATAAAATTATTGAGAATTTGAAGATGTTGACAGATAGGCATTAAACCAAGTATGGGCTGCTCTGAGAGGAGGGCTCTGTGTGACTTCACCTGTCGTACATCCATAATGCTGGCCCTGCCTACTGGAGACACAGATAAGCCTAATCCGAGGCGGTTGGAAGCTGAGCACTAGCTGAGACAGCTCTACAGGCTTGGGCACCTGGCAAGACCGGAAAGTTTCAGGGAGAAGGTGACGTTTGAGTAGCCATCGAGAGACTGCTTTGATAAACAGAGGCACTGATGACAGTTAACAATACTGTATCGTATGTTTGAAGGTTGCTAAGAGGCTGGATCTTGTAAGTTCTCATCACAGGAGAAAAATTTTGTAACTGCGTGGTGATAGATGTTAACCGGACCTGTTGCGCTGTTCATTTCACAAGATACACATATCAAATCATTATATTGCATACCTGAAACTAGTATAATGTTATATGCCAATTATATCTCTGTAAAAAAAGAGAGGCATTAAAAGGGTTTCTACATGAGGGAAAACTTGTGCTAAGGTATGGCGGGAGGGAAGTACAGAACTCAAATTCAGGGAGCAGCTAGATTCCAGGGTGGCCTGAGCAAAGTGAACATGGTAGGTTAATAGAACATTTACTCTGTGTGGCACGAGAATAATTGAATAAGATCTTTGCTTCTTTATTCTCATTTATATTGCATAGGGTCTATAAATCTGCAAACATAGTCCTAAGAGAAACATCAGATTTATATATGTGATTTTTCAATAATAATGTAAGTAATTTATATTAACTTTAGACAGTTTCCCCCCAAAAATGAAACACCATTAATTCTCTGCCTTGCTTTTGGAATGATTACAGTTAGAGATATAAATCTTGATTTTTTTTTCAAATATATCTGCTTGAAGAAAGGATTAGGTGAACATGATGTAGATTTCTTTCTTTCTATGTGAAAATTCCAGTGAGTTTTAAAATGTTGCCTTTATCTTGTCTCAGAGATAGCATGTAACTGAGTTCTGATACCTTCTCTGGCAGCCTGAGACAGGAGCTCAGAATTGGGCAGGAGACTTACTCATCTGGACAGATTTAGGATTGGGATATGGTATGGTCCCTTTGGGTCCATGGCCAAAGGGTGTGGGAAGCCCTTTTAGGATTCTAACTTGTCTCTCAGAGTTTTGGCTGCACCGTCGCATGTTTTGAGGCGGTCCGTCCTCGGTAAGCTGCGTTTGGGTCCTCTTCCTTCCGTCGTGGTGGGGGCTTACATCAGGCGTCCTGTCTGTGAATGCCTTAGGATTTGGTGCATTTCTGGTTTCTACTTCTTTCAGTTGTGATTTTCTCCCTATCTCACAGCTTCCCAACCACTGTGTCATTACCTTTGGTTTGGGGAGCCTGAATGCTCAGTCGCTGCATTGAACAGCTCCAGCTCCCAGGCTGAGAGGCAGGCTAGAGCAAGACAAAGTCATAGAAACCAAAGCCCAGACCTAACCCTGAACATGTGTGTGCACGTGTATGTGAATGAAGGCACGCGTCTGTGTGCACCCGTGGGTAGGCGTGGAGCACTACGACTCAGTGGGAAGTTGAACACAATTATCACTACTGACGACATCTGACTTCCAGTAGGCAGTGTAAGAGGCTTAGGAATCTTGGTGAAAGCCAGTATCTGGAAGGGCGACTAGCTCCAGATCCTCATGCAAGGGTGGCCAGTGGGAACTTAAATGCTAATTGTGTTATATCTAGATCAGCTTGGAACCAGACCCTGAGGCGTCAGGAGGAGGTGAAGGAGGGTAGTGGTAGGAAAAGAAAAAAAAAAAAATCAGAGGCTAACAACAATGTTTTTCCTATGCATGGAATATTTCTCCATTAATTCATTGTGTCCATTATAGACAATCTCAACATAGGTTTACAGTTTCTTCATAGAGGTCTTGTGCATTCTGAAGTTAATTTAAAGATATTTTGTTCTATTGCATATATCTTATTTTCTTTTATATTTTCTACTCGGTTATTATTTTGTAGAACAATGTTGTGGATTTTTATAAGCCAATCTTGAATGTAACCATCTTGCCCTCATTTCTTAGTATTTTTTATTTTTAATCTACTTACATATTGATTCTTTTATTTCTTATCCATTGGGTTTTATTTTTTTATGTTGATGCTCACATTTTCTATATATCTATTGATTGTGGTACTTTTTCTATGTTGATAGTCATAAGTTCTGCCAGTCAGATTTTTTTCTCTCCTTCAATCATACACCTCTTATGTCTTCTTGTCTCGTTATGTTTGCCAGAAGTAGCAAGAGCAGGTAGCATTCGGTGTCCAAAGTTTTTCAATTATAATGCTTGCTGTAAATTTTGATATATAAACGTAGGAAGTTATGCTCATTCTTAGTAGTCTGAGAATTTTTAATATGAATCATTATTAAAATTTTTCAGATGTTTTTTCTGCATTTATTGACATAATTGTGTGATTTTATCATTTAATCTGTTAATGTGATAGATTAATAGACTTTCTGATGTCACACTATCCTTGAATTATCAGGATATTTATTTTTCAGACCTATGATATGTGTAGATATCAGGATAAACTGTATCTGATCATCATTACTCCTCCTCCTTATTTATTTAATATTCTGTTGGATTTTATTGGCAAATATTTGCTTTAGCATATTTGCATCTGTGTTGATTAGTGAATTTTCTTGCTTTGCCCTTAGAAGGTTTTATATTTAAGATACCACTGTTCTTGCCTTGTATGTTGAGCAGCTTTTCCTCTTTTCCTGTATACTTTAACAACTTATGTAAGAGTTTTCTGTTCCTTGAAAGTAGAGCTCTTTGGTGAAATTATCAGTTCTTTTTTGTTGTGGAAGAGATTTTTTAAATTATTGTTATTTTTATTTTTAAATGGTTATTGTTTAAGTCAAGTCTACTTCATCTCAAACAATTTGACATTTAATATTTTCAAGGATGTTTGACAAATACTTTTTCTCATTTAAATTTTTCTGTTTGTAGTTGTATATGTATGTATTTATTTGAGGTATAATTGGCATATAACATATTAGTTTCAGGTGTACAACATAATGATTTGATGTTTGTATATATTGCAGAATGATTACCATAATAAGTCTAGTTAACACCTGTTACCCTACAGGGTTACAAATTATTTTCTTGTGATGAGAACTTTGAAGATCTACTGTCTTAGCAACTATCAAATATACAGTACAATATTATTAACTATAGTCACCATGCTGTACATTCCATTTCCAGGACTTGCCTATTTTTTAACTGGAAGTTTGACCTTTTGACTCATTTCACCCATTTTGTCCACCTCCACCCCTATTTTTTTTGTTAATCTGTGATTTCTTTTTTTTTCTTTTTTAAATTTAAATTCAGTTAGCCAACATTTTATCTTATTCAGATTTGACTGAGACATATTTAACTTAGGCATCTTTTCAAACAACCAGCTTTGGTTTTGTTAATCATCTTCTTTCCCTTTTTCCCCATCTTCCTTCTCCTCCCTTTATAAATAAGTGTTTTTTGCATTAATTTTTGCCCTTATCATTCTTATTTCCTCTTGTGTTCTTCATTTTGTTAATTGCTCTTTTCAGATTCTCGTGTTGAATGTTTAATTTTTTTGCTTTCAGCATTTCTTGTTGGCTTAAAAACATATTTAAAATTATAATTTCCCTTAAGATTTCCTCTATCATGGTTATTCAATGGTATATTATTTATTTTCCAGACATAGATTGTTTTGTTTTGCTTTGTTTTTAGCTTCCCCTTTATTATCAGTTTCTGATTTTTTACATATTATGGTCACACAACGTTTTCTATATGATGTTTACCCTTTGGAATTTATTGTTTCTTGTGGCCTATTACAAAATCAATTTTTGAGAAGGTTCTAATGCACATTTCTCTTTTTCATGCAGCATCTTATCTAAACTGTTAATTTCAGTTTATTCATTGTGTTAATTCTATTCTATTGTTTTGCTACCTTATTGTCTGATCCATCAGTTTCTGAGAATATGTGTTAATATGACAGTTACAATTTAAGATTTATCCACTTCTCTCCATATTTTCCTTCTATTATTTTGTATATCCCGAGGCAAAATTATTAGGTGCATTCATGTACATGATGGATTTATAGTTTTAACCTACTCTTCCTTTTACTAATATGTAATTTCTTTGTCCCTTATGATTTTTCCTTGAATTCTATTTTATGTCAAATATTGTTACGCTAGTTTTCTTTTGGTACCCTTTTGCTTCTATCCCTTTTTAAAAATTGTGATTCTTACAAGATATTGCTTGCTTTTTAAAGTCATTTAGGCCATATTTGTGTTTTTGGTGAGGAGGATAAGACTAACACAAATAAACTGTACTAGTTTTGTGGAAGGTTTGATGAATTTGCTAAATTTATATACCTATGTAACTACTATTCCAATCAAAGTATAGAGAATTCCAGTTGCCCAGAATGATCCCTTGTGCCTTTTTCCGGTCACTTTTCATACCCTGCTGTGAGGCACAGATACTATCACTTTCCTCATATCTATCAATCTACCTTAGTTTGACCTGTTGTAGAACTGTGTATAAACGAAATTATACATTATGTGCTTTTTTTTTTTAAAGATTTTATTTATTTATTTGAGAGAGAGAGAGCGCGCACGAGCATGAGTGGGAGGAGGGGCAGAGGGAGAGGGACAAGCAGACTCCCCACTGACCAGGGAGCCTGAAGCGGGGCTTGATTCCAGGATCCCCGAGATCATGACCTGAGCTGAAGTCAGGTGCTTAACCAACTGAGTCACTCAGGCACCCCTACATTATGTACTCATGTCTGGCTTCTTTTGAGACTTCTCCAGATTGTTGTCAGAATCAGCAGCTCATTCTTTAATTGCTGTGCAATATTTGGTTGCATGGATATACCACACTTTGTCCATCCATCAAACTACTGATGGAATTTTTAGTTGTTTTGATTAACTGTCTTTATAAATACAGCTGCTATAAATGTGTGTGCAATCTCTTTTTGAGGGGAGAAAAGGGAGAAATGTGTAAATACCTAGGAAAGGATTTTTGAGTCATGACATACGTATACAGGAAACTGCCAAATGGTTTTCTAAAGTTGTCATACCATTTTATGTTCCCATCAGTGTTGTCTGAGAGTTTAGTTCCTCACATGCTCAGTCATTTTTAGTTACCATTCTAATAGGTAGGTCTCCTTGTGATTTTAAATTGTATTAAAATGTCTAATAGACATCTAATAGATGTTTAAAATAATATCTTTACCTGTGCTAATTAACATCTGTATATTATGTGAGGTTCTATTTAATTATTTTGTCCATTTTTATTGTATTGTCTATTTCTTTATTATTATTATTGAATTGTAGAGTTTTAAAATATATTTGGATACAAGTCCTTTGCCAGGTATGTATATTTTGAATATTTTTTCCTATCTATGGCTTGCCTTTTCATTTTCTTAATGCTGTCTTTTGTGGAACAGAATTTTTAATTTTGATGAAATTTTTGCTTAATCCTTAGTGGGTTTGTGTGCAGAAAGATTTTTTGTCATTGTAAGGACGTAAAGGTATTTTCTTGTATTTCCAGCTGACAGCATTGCAGTTTTGGTTTTTATATTTAGGTCTATGAAACATCTTGGATTACTTCTTCTCTATGTTTTGGCTTATTTATTCATTACAGATTTATAGCTGTTTCAACATCACTTGTTAAAAAGATTCTGCTTTTTCTGTTGAATTCTTTTGGTGTCTTTACTGGAAATTAATTGGTCACATATGTCCACATATATTTCTCAATTCTTTATTCAAGTTTCATTTACTTATTTGTCTATCCTTATTACATCAGTACCTTATTTTCTTGATCACTGTAGCATTTTTTAAAAATTTGAAATCAAGTTCTGTAAATTCTTCAACTTTGTTCTTTTTAAAGATTATTTTGATGACTATAAATCCATTATGTTTTCATACAAGTTTTGGAAACAGCTGTCAATTGCCACAAAAATTCTGCTGAGATTTTGATTGGGATGGCATTAAATTTATAGATCAACTTTGGGTAATTTGATAGTTTAATGTTATTGGGACTTCCAATTCATGAGCATGCAATGTGAAATATCTCTTCATTTACATAGGTCTTTATTTTATTCTCTAATATTTTGTGCTTTTCAGTATGGAGGTCTTGCATATTTTTTCATTATATTTATTCCTGAGTATTAATGTTTTATGATGCTATTATAAGTGTTATTGCAAATTTCATCTCCAGTTATTCATTGCTGGTGTATAGAGTTGAGTTTTATGTAGTGACTATCATCTCAACTTGCTGAATGAATTTTTGAGTTACAGTAGTTGTGTGTGTGTGTGAAGTAAAATGGTTTCTTTGGCTCCAAACATCATGACCGTTTACAGAGGAAATCTTAAGGAACAGTGTACAGGGATTCTCTTCTCTCCATATCCTTGCCACCATTTGTTTTCTCTTGTCTTCTTAATCATTGGCCATTCTAAGAGGTGTGAGGTGACATCTCATTGTGGTTTTGATTTGCATTCCTTGATGATTAGTGATGTTGAGGACCTTTTCATGTACCATACAAATTTTAGGATTTTAAAAAATTTCTATGAAAAATGCCATTGGAATTTTGATAGGGATTACATTGAATCTGTAAAATGTATGGACAGCTTAACAATATTAATTCTTCCAGTCTATGAGCACAGAATTTCTTTTTATTTGTGTCTTCTTCAATTTATTTCATCCATGTCTTACAGTTTTTAGTATATTGATCTTTCATCCCCTTGGTTAAATTTATTCCTAAGTATTTTATTCTTTTTGATGTTATTGTAAATGAGATTGTCTTCCTAATTTCTTTCTGATACTTCATTGTTTGTGTAGAGAAAAGCACTTGATTTTTATATATTGATTTTTTATCCTGCAACTTTACTGAATTCATTTATTCTCATAGTTTTTTGGTGGAGTCTTTAGGGTTTTTGATATACAGTATAATATCATATCATCCATAGATACAGTTTTACTTCTTCCTTTCTAATTTAGATACCTTTTATTTCTTTCTCTTGCCTAATTGCTTTGGCTAGGATTTCCAGTACTATCTTAAATAGAATGGCAAGAGTAGGAATCCTTGTTTTGTTTCTGATTTTAGAGGAAAAGCTTTTAGCTTTTCACCATTGAGTATAATGTTAGCTGTGGGCTCACCATATATGGCCTTTACTATGAAGGTACATTCTGTCTATACTGTTTGTTGAGATTTTATCATGAATCTTGAATTTCTTCAAATGCTTTTTATGTATCTGTTGAGATATGATTTTTTATACTTCATTTTGTTAATGTGGATTGTTTTGTGGATATTGAAACATCCTTCCATTCCTGGCATAAATCCCTATTGATTGTAGTATGATTCTTTCAATGTACTATAGAATTCAGTTTGCTAATGTTTTTTGAGGATTTTTGTATTTCTTTGTTCATCAGGGATATTGGCCTGTATTTTCTTTTCCTGTAGTGTTCTTGTCTAGCTTTGGTATCAAGGTAATGCTGGCCTTTTAAATGAACTTGGAAATGTTCCCTCCTTGTCCATTTTTTTGGAAGAATTTGAGAAGAATTAATATTAATTCTTCCTTAAATGTTTGGTAAAATTTACCAGTGAAGCCATCTGGTCCTGACCTTTTGTTTGTTGAGAGGTTGTTAATTACTGATTCAATCTCCTTATTAGTAATTGTTCTGTTCAGTTTTTCTGTTTCTTCATGATTCAGTTTTATTAGGTTGTATGTTTCTAGGAATTTATCCCTTTCTTCTAGGCTATCCTAATTTGTTGTCATATAATTGTACATAGCAGTCTCTTATAATCCTTTGTATTTGTATGATATCAGTTTTAATGTCTCCTCTTTCATTTCTAATTTCATTTGTTTGAGTACTTTCTCTTTTTTTCTTGGTGAGTCTAGCTCAATTTTGTCTATTTTTTTTTTATCTTTTCAAAAAACCAGTTCTTCATTTTAATTACTTTTTAATCCTATTTCCATTGTGATCTTTGTTATATGTTTTATTTTACTAATTTTGGGCTTACTTTGTTCTTTTTACTTGTTCCTTGAAGTGCAAAGTTAGATTGTGTTTTGAGATTTTTTTTTCTTAATGAAGGCGTTCATTGCTATGAACTTTTAGAACTGTTTTGCTGTATCTTATAAGTTTTGGTATGTTGTGTCTCAATTTTCATTTGTCTTAAGATATTTTTTTAATTTCTCCTTTGATTTCTTCTTTGATCTATTGGTTGCTCACTAGTACATTGTTTAGTCTCCACATATTTGTTCCAGTTTTCTTTTGTAATTGATTTCTAGCTTCATACCATTGTGGTTGGAAAAGATGCTTGATATGATTTCAATCTTCTTGAATTTATTAAGACTTGCTTTGGGCCCTAATACATTATCTGTCTTGGAGAATGTTCCATGTGTGCTTGAATGTATTTTGTCACTGTTGGATAGATGAAATGTTCTATAAGTGGTAGGTCCATCTGATCTAATGTGTAGTTTAATGCTAGTGTTTCCCTATTGATTTTCTGTCTTGTTGATCTATCTATTGTTGAAAGAGGGGTATTGAAGTCCCCTACTATTATTGTAATGCTTTCTATTTCCCCCTACAGATCTGTTAATACTTGCTTTATATAATTAGATGTGCCTCTCTTGGGTGCATAAGTATTTATTAATGTTTATATCCTCTTGATGAATTGACCTCTTTATCATTATATAATGACTTTCTTTGTCTCTTCTTACAGGTTTGGCTTAAAGTCTGTTTTGTCTGATATAAGTATAGCTGTCCCAGCTTTCTTTTGATTTTCATTTGCATGGAATATCTTTTTCTATCACTTCATTTTCAGTTATGTGTCCTTAAAGCTGAAATAAGTGCCTCATAGGCAGCATATAGTTAAGTTTTTTTTTTCTTTTTTTTGGTCCATTCAGTCACTCTGTGTCTTTTAATTGGAGAATTTAGTCCATTTTTAATTTAATTATTGATAGGTATAGACTTATTATTGCCATTTTGTTCATTGTTTTCTGGTTGCTTTGTGATTCCTTTGTTCCTCTTATTCCTTTTTGCTTTCTTCCTTTGTGGTTTGATGATTTTCTGTAGTGGTTTGCTTTGATTCTTTTCTCTTTATTTATTATTATTTTTTGTATCTACTGTAAGTATTTGTTTTGCAGTTACCAGAGGCTTACATAAAACATGTCATATTTAAAACAGTCTACTTTAGGTGCGCCTGGGTGGCTCAGTCATTAAGCATCTGCCTTTGGCTCAGGTCATGATCCCAGGGTCCTGGGATTGAGCCACGCCATCGGGCTCCCTGATCCGCGGGAAGCCTGCTTCTCCCTCTCCCACTCTCCCTGCTTGTGTTCCCTCTCTCGCTGTCTCTCTCTGTCAAGTAAATAAATAAAATCTTTAAAAAAATAAAAATAAAAAAGTAAAACAGTCTACTTTAAGCTAATGAGAACTTAACTTCAAATGCATGCAAATGCTCTACATTTTTTCAAGCACTCCCCACATTTTGTGTTTTTGGTATCACAATTTATATCTTTTTATCTTGTGTATCCATAAGATACAATTTATGTCTTTTTGTGTTTTATATAGCCCTGTCTTTGAGTTCACTGATCCTTTCTTCTACTTGATCTAGTCTACCATGGAACCCCTCAATTGAATTTTTCAGTTTAGTTCTTGTATCTTTCAGTTCTGTGATTTCTTTTGGCACTTTTCAATATTTTCTGTCTTTGTTGAACCTCTCACTTTGTTCATGCATTACTTTCTTTACTTTGGTTAGCATATTTATGACCACTATTTTGAACTCTATCAGGTAAATCACTTATCTCTGTTTCATTAAGATCTGTTTCTGGAAATTTATCTTATTCTTCTGTTTGGGACATATTTTTATGTTTATTCAGTTTACTTGGCTCCTTGTGTTGGTTTCTGCACGTTAAGATTGTTTGTTTGTTTGTTTGTTTGTTTATTTATTGAGAGGGAGCATATGAGTAGAGTTGGGGGATTGGGGCAGAGGGAGAGGGAGAGAGAGAATTTTAAGCAGGCTCCATGCTCAGCATGGGGCCTGATGTGGGGCTCAGTCTCATGACCCTGAGATCATGATCTGAACCAAAATCAGGAGTCAGATGCTTTAACCAACTGAGCCGCCCAAGTGCCCCTAAGATTTTATTTTAACTAATCTCTACACCCAATGTGGAGCTTGAACTTACAACCTGGAGATCATGATTCACATGTTCTACCAACTGAGCCTGCTGGGTGCCCTGGTTTCTGCACATTAAATGAAGCATCCACCTCTCCTAGTCTTGAAAGAGTGGTCTTGTGTAAGAGGTGAATCTTGTCAATTAGCCTGGCCCAAGCTCCTTGTTGGGTCTTAAACCTTTGTGATTGTCCAAGGTGCCTTCTTTGTTCTTAGTCACTCCCAGCAGTTGAGGGTGTACCAAGACTTGTCAGTGTCCCAAAGGGGAAAACAACATTCAGTACTTAGATGGAAGCTGATAGAAAGCTGGACCCTCAGGTAGCAGCTAAGAAAGTATATAGTTAAGCCCTTTCTAGGGACAAATTGGCAGATGAGTATTTTTGCCTGCTCCTTCTGCACTGGGTCCAAGTGTATAGTGCCAGGGAGTAGGGGTGCTTCTGTTGCCCATTAATAACAACTGTTTTGTTTGCTACAGTCCTATAGGACTCATGAATGCAAGCCCCATTAGCTCGCAGAGTCAGGTGATCCAGGTTCTGTCTCCTGGACTGTAGCCACAAAAGTTAAGGTGCCAGACTTGGGTACAAGATCTTCTAGGGAGATACAAGTGACTTGGAACTGGCTAGAAGGATAAGGCGAGGGGTATATCTGCCAGCTTCCCCAGTTTCTAGGGAGGGTAGCCAGTTCCTTAGTTTTAAAAAATTATTTTCTAGCTTTTTTTTTTTTTAGCATATATATTTCACTTTAAACCATTATTATTTTTTAAGGTAAGCTTTTCTTAAAGCTACATATTTTCCTCTAAGCTCTCTTTAGTTAATTTCACAAATTTTTATATGTTGTGTTTTCATTATTATAAAGTTATAAGTATTTTCTAATTTCTCTTATGATTTCTTCCTTGGACTCAAACTATTTAAAAGGGTGTTGCTTAATTTCCAAATAATTGGATCAGAATTCCTAGACCTCTTAATATTGATTTCTAATTTAAATTATTTTAAATATTTGTATGTAAGTATCATACATATTTTGTATGGTATTTCAAAATTTATTGAGATTTGTTTTATGTTCTAATATATGGTATATTTTATTGAATATTCTTTAAGGTAACTGACAAGCATGTATAATGTGTGAATTCTGCGTTGTTGACTTTAGTATTCTATGTATATTTTAAGATAAGTTTGGTAAATAGTGTCGTTCGAACTTTACATACTATTTTTTCTCTATTTTTATCACCTCCTGAGAGATTTCATAAATCTCCAATTATGTGTGAATTTTTCCATTTTACTCCTAAATACTATCAGTTTTTTACTTCATGTATATTAAAATTCTTAAGTGCATATATATTTGGATTGTTATTTTTTATTAATGAAGTGGTCCTCTATGTCATACCCCTTTATTATTTTAAAATAACTCTATTTATCTGGTAATATCCATTGGCTTAAAGTACTTTGATATTTATATAGCCACATTAGCTTTCTTTTGTGTCATAGGACATGATATATGTTTTTTCCATTCTTTTGTTCAACCTGTGTGTTTACATCTAAAGTGCATCTTTTTTATAGAGCATGTAATTGTTTGCTTCCTTATCTAGTTTGACAATCTGTGTCTTGTAATTTGATGATTTATTCTATGTATATTTAATGTAATTATTGATGTTTGTGTTCGTGCAACCTTGCTATTTAGTTTTTATTTCTTCCCTCTATTTTATGTTTTTTTGTTCCTTTTCTCTTATCCTTTTTTAGCTAATTGAATATTTTTGGCATCCCATTTTATACCCTCAACTTTTTATTTTTATTTTTTTCTAAGTGATAGAAAACTTATAATTGGAAGTCCTGTCTATTCCCCAGCTGCCTCTGGTTCCTCAAAGTAAATGTTTCAGTGAATAATCAGTGAAAATGAAACATTTACTGCTAAAGAGGTCTGAGATTTAGAGAAACAAATTTGGACAACACCCATAAATTAAATAATGCCCTGGTAAAGTATAAACAGCTTTTTATTTTCTTTTTAAATCTATCTATCATCTATCCATCTATCATCTCCATTCTTTTTTAATAGCTTTTATTTATATCTCTTGAATTATTTTTTAATAATTGCTCTAGAGATTGCTTTAGTATTTAGTTTTATCTCATTGCAGACTACCTTCAGTTAATGTTATAAAATGCATATAGAATGGAAGAACCTTGTAACAGTACATTTCTATTTTCATCCCTCTTTGCCTTTGTGCTGTTGACGTCTCATATTTTTCTTCTATATGTTTTAACACAGAAATGTTGCTATCACTGTTATTGAATAATACTACTGCTTTGCATTAGTGAACTGACTTAAAAATCAAGCTAAAGAGGTAGTATTTTATATTTATCCATATATTAATTATTTCAGTCTTTTTGTTCTTTTCTATAGATTTCAATATCCAATATATAATATTTCAAATGATCTCAGTACTGTTTCTCTTTAGCCAAAAAACTTCTTTTAGTCTTTGCTGTTATGCAGATCTGCTGTAAATGGCTTTTGCTTATCTAGAAGTACCTTCATTTTGCCTTCATTTTTGAAATGAAATGTACTGAAAGTTATTTTTCCCAAATACAGAATTTTAGTTGTTTTTCTCTCAGCACTCTAAAAATGTCATTCCATTGTCTCCTGGCCTTCATTATTTCTAACGGTAGATGTGTTATCATTCTCTCCTCTCTTCTCCTTTCCTCTCCTCTCTCTCCTCTTCCTGTGTGTGTGTGTGTGTGTGTGTGTGTAGATTGTTTTTCATTCATTTGCTTTTGTATATTGTAAATATAATTTTTTTCAAGCTGTGTTGATTTACCATTGTTGTTTTTGATAAACTTTGTAAAATTTTCTGTCATTGTTTTTTCTGTAGATAATTTTCCTGTTCCAATGTGTCTCTTTGCTCATCTGAGGTTTCCAATTACAGGTTTGTTAGACTACTTTGTGATTACCCTCAGTCTGTTGAGACTCTGTAATAATAATAAATGTATTTATTTCTGATTTCTATGCTTTAGTTTGGATGATTTCTGTTGACCTCATTTCAAGTTTATTGATTTCTTTTTTGTGGCCCATCTGCTATTAATTCCATCTATTAAAAGTTTTAATTTGAGATATTGTGTTTTTCATTTTAGAATTTTTATGTGTCCTGTTTTTACAGCTTTCCTTAAATAATAGGAAAGATCTTTCCTATTACTCCCCATCCATTCTTTAGACCTCAATTCTCTTACAGCTCTTGTAACAGCTTTATCATAGTTATTTTGAAGATTTTTGTTTGCTAATTCCAACTTCAAAGTTGTTCCTGTTGCCTGGATTTTCTCTTGTTTGTCACACTTTCTTATGTATTTTTATGTCTAGTGGATTTTTGTTACATACTAATACCATGGATCTGTTGTAGACACTCTGTATTATGTTATTTTCCTCTAAATACTTCTGAGGACAGTATTGCAAATGAATGAAAATTGTGTTGAAGCAGCCAGTTGTTTCATAATAATCACATTAAACTTTTGGAGGTTTGGTATTAGGCTTTGTTAGGTTAGGTCTATTTTGGTTTTGCCTTTAGTGCTAGAACAAATTGGATAAACAGGACAATAGTTTTTTTTCTTCTAAGTTGTGACCCTTCTGTGGTGTCACTGGAAAGCCCAAGTTGTTTCCCTGGCCCCACCTAAGTTAGCAGGACTTGAATTGCAAATTTTGTTTCCTTTTAGATGAGCAGCTGTCAAAATCTATTATTTGGTTCTTTCTGTGTTCCATTGGTTGGTTTTCTCCTGTGCTCTTTGAAGTATTGCCCCATGCATGCACAATTAAGTAATCAGCCAAGGATTTATATGCAGATTGTAGGTTTCATGTTTTCCTTCTATGGATTTCTTGTTTCCTGGGTCCCCATTCCAACCCTGGGCACTTTCTAAAGTGCTCTATCAGCTTCAGACTCTGTCCTCTGATTCCTCAGGTTAATAAGACTATGGATTTCTACTTGAATTCTATCTACACTGCCCTAGGGGAAAAGATGTGTAGAAGTAGATCTTACCCGGTGTGGTTTCTTTCTTCCAAAGGTCAGCTCTGCTCTTTGTTTGGTTTCTGTTCAGTGCCTTCAAAGAGTTGTTTTTATATTTTGTGTAGTTTGTACTTATTTTCAGCAGGAGATTTAGTCTGAAAAAACCTACTCCACCGCTATTAGAAGTCAGAACTCTTCTTAAGGTCTTGATTGCTGAGTTTAAACCATTTATAATGATTTTAATTACTGTTATAGCAGGACTTATTTCTGCCATCATATTCACATTCTATATTTACTGTTTTTTTTTCTTTTTATTTTTACCCCTCTTCTTTTCTAATTTCCTTTGAGTATATCAAATTTTTTTTTGTTTTAAAAATACTCGATTTTTATTCTTTAGATGATTTTCCCTAACTTGTTTTTCATTTTTTTCTATCAATATCTTAATTGTTATCCATGATCTTCCCTATCAAGAAAAGTACAACAGTACATATATCTTTGGTATTTTTCTCCATCCCTGTCATTCTGGTATTTTAGAATTTTAGTTCTTTGTTCTCAAAGATATTTTCTTCAGGTTTGAGCATGGGGAAGGGATACAATAGCCTGTTATAGTTAACCGTTTTGCTATTAGTTTACCATTTTGTATATAGCTTTTTAAAAATAAAATATATTCCATTTGATACAGGGTCATTTTTTAAAATGTAAAACCAAGAAACTAATAAAGAAACAGCTTCTAAAGAAAGGCCAATACAGAATTGTAAACATAGTGTATTTTTTATAGTCAGTGATTCCTTTTTGAATAAACATAAAGGGAAAATGAAACAATCTTCATTTTAAATTTAAAGTAAATTCTCTTAACTCTTAGCATATCACCTGTTTATTATAAGTTTTCCTTTGAGTGTCTCAGCTACTGAGTAAAACTCTATTGAGAAATAATGTTGAGATATTCTATAGATCTCAGTTAAGAATAGGCTCATCACTGGGCTTTTTGACAGTAGAAGAAATATGTGTAACTTTCCCGGAGAAGCCTAAAAGAGGTAACTGATAATACCATCCAAAGCTACCTGGATTTATGGTCCTGATAAGTGGTCTCTACTCAGGGGAGCAACCACATTTCTGGTTACCCATAAGTGAAGGGAATAAGTCAAAAGAAAGTGAATGGAACAAGAGAAAGAAGTTAAATTGTTGGGTGGGTACAATTATTCCAGACTCTTTGTGTTTCTATAAAGGAGTGTAAATTCGTACATTTGCTTGAGGAAGGAAGAATTTGGGAGGAACGCTACCCATTTCACTGTGTCTTCTCACTTATTCTTCTGCTGGGTTTGAGGCTCTCTGAGAGGTTTGTTAGGAACTGGGCATGCCCCTGACTTTGAAATCTCCCACCAGTAGTTTTCTAACGATGCCAGTGGATAAATTTAATCCTTCAGTAGAATGTTAGCCAGCCCTTTTGACAGCAAATATAAATAAAGCCATGTTCTCCAATCAGATTGAATAGTAGAACACTGATATCTTTATCCCCTATTTATCTGCTTCATTTGCCTTCTTATTTTGTTTGGAACTTCAGAGTGTTATTTGTCAATCCTTGAAAATCCAACATTATATTTTTGTACCCAGTGAGTTTGTATTATGATGAAAATGATAACAGTATTTTAAAGCACTAAAAAGCAGTGCAAACTATTCATACATGCAACAATTTGGATGGATCTAAAGGGAATTATGCTGAGGGAGAAAAAAGCTAATCTTAAGAGGTTATGTACTGTATGATTCTATTTATGTAACATTCTTGAAATGGCAGAATTCTGGAGATGGAGATTACATTAATGGTGACCAGGGGACAGGGATGGGGTAGGGGAGCAGATAAGAGAGTTCCTTGGTGGGGATAGAATTTTGTATCTTAATTGGAATGGAGGTTAACATGAATCTGTACAGGGGAGAAAATTATATGCAAACACACACACAAGCACATGGTAAAGCTGGTAAAATCTGAATAAGATCTGAATAAGAGTGTATGCCAATGCAGTTGTCTGGATTTGGTACTGTACTGTAGATGTTACCATTTAGGGGAAGCTGAGCTACAGGTACACAGGACTCTCTACTATTTTTATACTCTTCTGTGAGTTGATAATTATTTCAAATAAAAAGTAAAAAAAAAAAAAAACTGTGCAAATACTGTCAATTAATCTAAATTCCTCCTCACCTAAAAGATAACAAGCAGGGGATGAGCCAGAACTTACAAAGCGGGACATGCTATCAGAGTCTTTGCTGTAATATATTTTGTCTCAGTTAAAGTCATGACACAAATAATCTTGAAAACCCAAGAAAATATCCTAGTAAAGAATGAATTTTTAAAGTTCATTTATTTCTTGCTGAAGGTTATTTTTTTAACTCAAAAGCAGAATTTATTTCTGTCCTTACTGGATGAGATTGTTGACTGCCTTGCTTCCTGGTTTAAAATCCGACTTATGAAACTTGCACTCATTTGTGAATATAAAAATACATTTTTGTTTACCATTGGTTGTAATAAAATCAAGTGCTTTTTAAAAACAAGTGATTGTTTTGAGGGAAAGAAGTTCAGACTTAGGAACAATGAATGGTTTTCGTAATTATTATTCACTGCACAAGTATTAACCAGTGTTCGCTCTTTAGTAGTAATATATACTTTAAGCCCCTAAATATTCAAAACATGAACTAATTTTTCTTCATTATTGAAATCTCTGTATGCAAACCTAGTAGCATTTGAAAGCTAATCTCCCTATGTGCCAGAGTAATTACAGCAAAGTAAATAATCTCCAGTGTTCTTATTCCCTATAGAAATGGTTTAATATCTTATCTTTCAAAACTGGTTTTCGGCTCATTCAAAAAGCCTGAGAAAAATTCTTTAGTATTCAGAAAAGGAGTAACTTTAAGAAAGCTCTGGAGCATATCTCCCCTCCAGCTACTGCTGTTGTACTGGGCACTTTCTCCATCAGACAAGGAGAAAACAAATCTCTTTGCTGCTGTTCCCTGGCGTGTGTGAGAGTGTGTGTGTGTGTGCGTGTGTGTGTGTGTGTGTGTGTGTGTTCGTTCCTCTGTAGAGCCTCAAATCAAAACTCTGAACCAGAAGCCACTGTGTGTGTGTGTGTGTGTGTGTGTGTGTGTGTTCGTTCATTCCTCTGTAGAGCCTCAAATCAAAACTGAACCAGAAGCCACTGTGTGTAAACATGAAGTGATTTGTTTGTCTTGCTGATCATTCCAGAGGTGGCATTCTGCCATCAACTCCTTTCTAAGCCAATGCCCCAGGGTGATGTCAGGGGTCACCAAGCTTTTCCATGAGATGTTACACAGAGGTCCTGAGGGACTATGGTGATTTCTTATCCACTGGGATTTTTTTCTCCCTGACGAGTTTTGTGGTGTTTGTCCCCGTGTCTGTATGGGTTCCAGAATGAGTCATTATGCAGTTGCTTCCCAAGTTATAAGGCAGTAATGAGTTCTTTGCTTCTGTATCTGAAATGTTGGATATCAGGCCTCAAAGTGCCAAAGAGAGTCTTGCTTTTTAAAACCGTGAAATTGTTTTTCACAGGTCTCTTTACTAGTGTATAGGTTGGAAGCTCTGCATTTTTTCCCCAAAAGGTTAAAACTGAGCAAAGCTTCTCAGCATAGATGACTCATGTTCCTTCTAGAGCAGAATTATTGGGAGACATTTTGTTTTGAATAAATATATCTTCAGTGAAATGTGCAAAAGACTTGACATGTGCTACTTGCAGCTTTCAGCCTGTTATAATTTTGTGCAAAGTGCGGTGTTGATTGAAATTTTCTATTTTTGGTCTTGGTGTTAAGATAGTTTTTGTTTTACTTTTTGCCTCAATAAAATACAAGGGGAAAAAAACCAACTATTCATTCTTATGAGTTTGTTGTTTTGTATTAAAATTGTAATGTTTTAAATATTCAAAGGTGCCTTTTTATAATATAGTTTGTCTAAGGTTTAGTTCACCATCTATTTTGTAACCACCGAGTTTTACATTTTGTTATTTACACTGTGACTTGGCATTCTACAGAAGTTCCGATATGTTGCCGGCTACTCTAGGAATTAGGGCCTGTATTTCCAATTTTATATCATTATTGATCTTTTCTTGGCTCTTAAGATAGCTTCTTGGTCAAGACTGCATGTGTTTACTGAAAGATATTTATATAGGACTTCCCAGTCTTAAATATTGGTTGCCAAAAACAAAAAGGGGAGCTTTTAAAAATGAACCAACCAACAAAACATTATTTGTGACAGCACATCACTGACATGAAGTGAAAATTCTGGTGAAAACCAGTGAGATCAGTAGGGCTCCCTGGTGACCCATGCATTTCTTCCAAGTCTTCCCCTCCTCAGATTTCTCTGGTCCGCTTCTCTTCTGCTTCACCATCACTCTACTGCTGTACAGTGTGGTTTGAATGCTTCTCTGCCTTGTCTTTTGTCTCCGTCTTCCTTCTTTGCCCTGCCAAATGTGCATGTTCTTGATGGTTCTGTCCCTCAACCCTGACTCTGGAGTAACTGAGCGTCTGTAGCTCAGCTTTACTTGCTTTCTGAGCCTTTCCTGAGCGGGGCAGAAAGAACACTAGGAGCTTCATTTCCAGTAACCTACGGGGCCCCAAATCAGTCTTGCTCTGCAATAGGCCAGGTGTTAGGGTGAGTCGTGGTTACCCACATCCACACTGCGCTGTATCCCTACCCCAGAGGCTGCTGAATCTGTGCCTTCTGTGTGTGAACTAGAGCCTCCGTTGGACCCATCCCTTTGGATGGAACTTGGATATTTCGCCCAGCTCTTGCTTGTCCTGAGAGGCTGACCTCTGCCTTTCGGCTTTTCAGTCAGTGGCCGGAGATCTGTTCCGATATGGCTAAACTCTCTGATGGGAAATGCCTACTGTTGAGCCTGGCCAGCTAGATTAAACTTAAAGCATTGGCATGAGCAAACCTGAATTTGCTGTGTCCCTCACAACATGGTAGTTGAACAACCTCAAGGTTAAGCCCTGAAGTTCAGTCACTTTCCCAAACTCTGGCCCTACCTAGTCCTGGCCACCTTTGCTCTCCCAGTGGACTGTTTCCTGTTTGGGTGTGAGTTAAAACAGGCCCTTCCCTCCCATCCCTCTTCACCCACCCTGAAGGCTTTAGCAGTGATCTCCATTAGGAAAAATTTCCTAAGCTCCAATTCTGTATTTTCATCTGCCTGGTGGACCCCACCTAATTATGTTCCTCTGGTACTTTAAGCTCAATGTGTGTCTGAAATTGGACTCTGCCTTCCCACTCATACTAGTTCTTCCAGTAGGCTTTCCCATTATTTCCTGTAATGGCGCTATCAGCTATCCTTTATTCTGTGCCAAAACCCTGGGAGTTATTTTCTTTCTTTCGGGACTTTTTTTTTTAAATTTTGATTTTTTAAAACTTTATTCTTGAATATTTATTTATTTTTATTTTAATTCCGGTGTAGTTAACATAGTGTTATATTAGTTTCAGGTGTACAATATAGTGATTCAACAGTTACTCTGTGCTCTTCTTGAATGAAAGTGGTGAGAGCGGACATCCTTGTCTTGTTCCTGACCTTAGGGAGAAAGCTCTCAGTTTTTCACCATGGAGTATGATGTTCCCTCTGGGTTTTTCATATATGGCCTTTCTTATGTGGAAGTATGTTCCCTCTAAACCTACTGTGTTGAGGGTTTTTATCATTAATGGATATTGTACTTTGTCATATGTATGCTTTTTCTACATCTGTTGAAATGATCATATGGTTTTCATCTTTTCTCTTATTGATGTGACGTATCCCATTGATTGATTTGCGATTTTTGAACCACCCTTGCATCCTGGGAATAAATCCTGCTTGATGGTGGTGAATGATTTTTTAATGTATCATTGGACTCAATTTGCTAATATTTTGCTGAGGATTTTTGCATCATTGTTCATTAGAGATAATGGTCTGTACTCTTTTCTTTTTGTGGTGTCTTTATCTGGTTTTAGTATCAGGGTAATTCTGGCCTCATTGAATGTATTTGGAAGCTTTCTTTCCTTTTCTATTTTTTGGAAAAGTTTGAGAAGAATAGGTATTAACTCTTCTTTCAATGTTTGCAGAATTCAACTGTGAAGCCATCTGGTCCTGGACTTTTGTTTGTTAAGAGTTTTTTGATTACTGATTCAGTTTCATTGCTGATAATCGGTCTGTTCAAATTTTCTGTTTCTTTCTGCTTCAGTTTCGGTAGGTTATATTTCTAGGAATTTATCCGTTTCTTCTGGGTTGTCCAATTTTTTGGCATATAATTTTTCACAATATTCTCTTACAGTCGTTTGTCTTTCTGTGATGTCAGTTCTTTCTTCTCTGTCATTTCTGATTTTGTTGATTTGTGTTCTCTCGCTCTTTATTTTTTATGAATCTGGCTAAAGGTTTATCAATTTTGTTTATCTTTTCAAAGAACCAACTGGTTTCATTGATTGGTTCTAGTTTGGGGGGGAGGAGCAGAGGGAGGGGGAGGGAGAGAGAGAATTGTAAGCTGGACGTGGAACCTAACGTGGGGCTCGATCTCACGACCTTGAGATCCTGACCTGAGCCAAAATCAAGAGTCAGATGCTTAACCGACTGTGCCACCCAGGAGCCCCACATTGTTGGTTCTGTTACTTTTTGGTTTCTACATCATTTATTTCTGCTCTCATCTTTCTTATTTCCTTCCTTCTGCTGGTCTTGGGTTTTTTTGTTCTTCATTTTGTAACTCCTTTAGGGGTAAAGTTAAGTTGTTTGAGAGTTTTCTTGCTTCTTGAGGTAGGCCTGGATTGCCACAAACTTCCCTCTTAGAACTGCTTTTGCTGCAGCTGGGAGTCATCTTTTCCTGCACCTTCTACCTCACTTCACATTTAGCCAACTGCCAAAACATCAGTTCTTCTTTGTTGTTTTTCCTGTGCTTTTATAACTCCTCATTCTTATTCCTTCACCCTGTACTTTTTGCTTATTCTATTGCTTCTGTTTGAAATGCAGTTTCTCCTCACTTTTGCTTTTTTAAAACCTGGTTATCCTTTAACAGCTAGTTAAGATGCTTTCCTTTTCAAAATAATCTTCCCTGATGTGCCTAACTGGAATTATTCTCTCATATATTAGTTTTCTAAAAAACCATATTTATCATTATTTATGTTCCTATTGTATTTTCCTGTTTATATTATATGCACCTGAGGTAAAGATATGGGTGTGCTTACATTTATGTGGTTTACCATTGTAAGTCTAGAGCATAAAAATTTAAACCGTATCAAAACCCTCTCAGAACTTCCTAAGTTGGCTCCTGCACTGCAGGCATGAGCGCTGCCTGCCTTGGATATTCTGTGTGCTCTGCAGCCCTGCTTTCTGTTTTCCCCAGACTCACATCAACCACCTTGTTGTGTTTGTGTTTACCTGCGATGGCTAAAAATTGCCCATTCTGTAGAAAATGTCTTTATAATCACCCCAATTATTTCCCCAGCTGAGCTCAAACAACCAGAAAGCTGACACAGAAGGAACCAAAAGAAATCAAAAAGCAAAGAAAATGGTATAACTAGTTTGGAAAAAAGTTTGGTTCCTCAAAAGTTTAGACGTACAATTACAATATGACGGAGCAATTTTTCTCTTAGGTAGTACACCCAAGAGAAATGAAAATATATGTCCCCACGAATACCTATGCACAAATGTTCATAACAGCATTATTCATAATAGCTAAAAAACTGGATACAACCCAAATGTCCATCAACTGATGAATGGGTAAACAAAAACTGGGATAGCCATATGGTGGAATTTTATTCAGCTATAAAAAGAATGAAGTACTGATATATGCTACAACAAGGATGAACCATGAAGACATTATGCTCATTCACTGAATTCTTTCACAGAAGCCAGCCACAGAGGTGATTCTCTTTATATGAGATGTCCATAGTAGGCAAATCCTTAGAAACAGAAAGTACATTAATGGTTGCCATGGGTTGTGATGGAAGTATGGCGAGTGACTGCTGATGGGTATGGTGTTTCTTTCTGGGATTATGAAAGCGTTCTGGGATTAGATAGTAGTAATAGTTACATAACTCTGAATATACTAAAATCCACTAAATCATAGATTTTAAATGGTTAAATTTTCATGGCATGTGAATTACATCTCAGTAAAGCTATTATTAAAAAAAAGAAGAAGAGGGGCACCTGGGTGGCTCAGTTGGTTAAGCATCTGCCTTCGGCTCAGGTCATGAACCTGGGGTCCTGGGATTGAGCCCTGCGGCAGTCTCCCTGCTGAGCAGGGAGCCTGCTTCTCTCTCTCTCTCTCTCTCTGCCCCTTTCCCCTGCCTGCTCACTCACTCTCTCCCCATCTCTCTTTCTCTCAAATAAATAAAATCTTAAAAAAAAGAGAGAGAGAGGACTAGAAAATTTAAAGGTAGAAGGAGAAAGGGTTTAAATATGTTTCATTGAACCAAGGTGGGCCCTCTGACTGGTTAAGCTGATGAGGAGGTGAGGAAATGAAGGCTCAGAGAAATTAACCCACTTAGAATTTCATAGTGTGTGGTGGGGATGACTGAAGGAATCATTATTCAAAACACATGCTTATTCCACTAATGATGTTACCTTCTCAGAAGGGCATATAGCTCATATGAGATGTGTGTGGTGAACATATCATTCAAGGAGGCCTGATGACTCTTAGTTTGAAGTCTGGACTTGCTTAGGATAAAGCTCCCTCACCTTGTCTGCCTTCTAGTGCCTTAAATAGTGCATAGATGTGTGTGCTATTAATACTTGTGATCGGCTTACTATGTTCCTGTATTTTCTTTACTCAAAACAGAGTGGTTGTTGGTCATCCCTGTGAAAGGAGAATGGTTGGGGCTTATGGTTAGGGGTGCCTGTAATTTCTTAAATGCACCATGTGAAAGACAAAATGTACCAGACTATTCAGGAGAAGATTTTACTCAAGCTGTTACAAAAGAGAGAATGTTCATTAATGAGGACTGTCTCAAGAAGAAGAACACTTGGGTTTCATAAAACAAGGGAATCAGTGAATAAGGGTCTATAGAAGTGGGTCTTGTCTCAGACTAGGAGAAGGCAGGGCCTTCCTTTGTGGTTAGCCCCTGCTTCAGCCACATCTTCTCCAACATCATCAGTAAGTTGAAATGATACATACTTCTGCTGGTATTATAAAAATGGAAGCAATCTTGAAGTGGTACTTAAGGTAATACATTGTTCTCTTTCTACACAATTGAAGCGAGACTCATGTACCCGTTTGTAGTCAGTTTTAAAGGAAACTAGAAGAAGATGTCAGGAGAGTTCAAGAAGGGGAAGGGGCTGACTTGTGTGAACCAAGTCCCATAGGTAAGTAAGTATCCTGACAGCATGCCTGCTAAGCCAAAGCCACAGCCAGCTTGCAAAGCATAAACTCAGCATGAGAGGAACTTTGGAGTAAGGTGATGGAATGGTTTTTCGTAAGAGCTGACGGAGTTATTTTTGAACATAAAAGTGGTAAAAAATCTCACATTTAGGGTCGTTAAGACTGGTTTTGTTCCAGCACAGACTAGCTCAATAACAAATTAGTCTTTCCTAGTGTTTTTTTTTTTTCCCCCTTAGCCTAATTTCCATGATTTTACCATATGGAAACTCTGACTTTTATAAAGAACTTGCTCCACTGAGCAAGCTTGGTGAATTTTTCAAATGTTTTTTGACATTAACAGCTCTGTTTCTCAATTAGCAAAGGGAATAAAGTTGATTATGCATATCCATGGGTGACAATTTACATCTGATGAGCCAGCTCTAAGGTAAACATTAAAAGGTCACTATTAATAACCTTTACGTCTTTTGTTTTCAGAAAGACCAGTCAGGAAGTCCTAGCTTTGTCCTGCTCCCCAAGGTTGAAAGGCCCCATTTTAAAATGATGGACTTAAATATTGGGTAATAAAATCTGTAGACTTTAAAGTTTAGTTAGTTGACATTTTGTTTGTTGCATTTTTCTAACCATATTCTGATTTCCATCTGTTTTGTGAGAACTATTAGCTAATCATAGACATTAAAAAAAAAAAAGGAACATATGTAAAGACTTGCAACATGTTCTGGTAACCTATTCATGGGTTTATCCTTACAGCGGAAAGGTCTTTCAGCTTTTTTTTCTGGCTAAAAATAGGCAGACTGTCAGAGGGAGAGAGGAAATTAGCCTTACCTCCTTTATTATAAAAATTAACAATTCATCCTTTTTTTTTTTTTTTTTTTTTATGCTCACTGGAATCAGAATAGCTGATGGCTTGTCTTGTGTATGAGAAAGATTCGGAAAAGTAAATTTATAGTGTTCGTTGTGCAGGCAGTAAGTTTCAGTGGTCCTTTGGTATTTTGTTGTTTGGGTTTGGCAGACCTGTAAGCAGGTGAACCGGGGCTCCTAGTTGCCAGTTGTGAGCGTTAGTTACAGTGTCTGTGCTTTTAGACATGTGACCCTGCTCTCAGTCCGTTCATGAACACTGTTTTTGTCTTCTTTCTCCGTTTTATCCGTTCTTTTTCAACAATGGAAATAGTTGTACTGTTGGTAATTATTTTTTAATTATAAAAGTACACGTGTTCTTGGTAAAAAAAAATTGGATAATATGAAAAGGTATGAAAAAAAAATTATAGTCCTACTTCTCAGAGATAATGATTATTTCCATTTTGATAAATATCCTTCCAAGTGTGTGCTTGTTTTTTTTTTTTTCTTCTGTGTGTATAAATATATTTTAACACAGGTACATTGTTTTTAACCCAATTTTAGAAGCTTTTGTAACATGTTATGCACAGCTTTCTGTTAAATTAAATATGCATATATCTTTCATTTTGATGGGTATATGGTATTGCAATATAAAGATCCACTATATTTTATTAAGCAACTACCTGTTGATGGACATTTAAGGTACTCTCTAGGATAAATTCTGGTGAAAATTCTGGGTCATAATTTTTGATACTATTAAACTACTTCCCAGGGCTCTCCTATCGATGGTCTTTAACAGTGCCCATTTTCTCATACTTTCAGTAACACAGTATTTTTTAAATTTTTGTCATTCTCATCTGCAAAATACTACTTAAAATTTAAATTTCCTTGATTTGGGAGTTTGAAAATTTTACATAAATTTAGAGGCAGTCTGTGAACCTGTTGATGTTGTTTATTTTGCTTTTTCTCATAGAAGGTTTGTATTTTTGTATTGGTTCACAAGAGTTCTTTATATATTAGGGAGATGAACCCTCTGCCATATAAATCAACTTACTTAAAATAAATTAGGTGCCAGGCAATGGGACAAATATGGATTTTTCTCAATTTGATCAATCTTTTGGATTTATAGTATTTTTTTCCCAAAAAAAAGCTACTTATTTATTTAGTCAAAATGTGTTAATCTTTATAGTTTTTGGCTTTAAAATTATGCTTGGAAAAATCTTCTTCCATTAAGATTATAGAAATTATCCCTTGAATTTTCTTTTAGTTCTTCTGTGACTTTTTTAACGTTTAAATATTCAATCTATCTAGACTTAATTTGGGGGGCAGATACTTGGTAAGGATCCAAAATTATAATTTCTCCATGTTTAACTCATTACCCCAGCACTGGTATTTCAGAGTCTACTGCTTTTCCACTTTCAACATACACAAAGTCCCCATGGGTTTTTGGATCTAATTCTGCTTCCTCTGTTCTGTTCTACAGATCTGTTACCTTGATACTAACTCAGAGATGCAAAAACATTTGATCATGGAGCAGGGCTAACTTTGCCTCACAGAGTTAGGTGGAGAATATTTGAGGAGTATTGAGAATGATTCCTAAGGCTTCCAGGAGGTGACCCTTGAATGAACTGTAAAGAGGTAGCAGGAGTAAGCCAAGTGAGGGTCAGGTTGGGGTAATGGGGAAGAGCATTCCAGGCAGAGATGTTAGCGTAAATGGTCTCAGAGGTGAGAAGTAGCAGGACGTGTGTGTGTGTGTGTGTGTGTGTGTGTGTATGCGCGTGTGTATGTTATGTGAACTATGAGGCAGATGTCATGAGAAATGAAGTTGTAGCTGTGGTCAGGTGCCTAATGCTTGGGGTTCTTTCAACCATGTAAGAAATTTAGAATTTTCTCAGATGGCATATATTGTTCAAGTGTTTTAAGCCGAGGCCTGACATTGTCTGGTTTGAGTTTTAGGGAGATTTTCTTTCTCTTTTCACAGGTACGATCTATTCTAGAGAAATCAGCCTATAGGTGAGGAAACCACTAGACATTTCTGTAGTCATCCAAATAAGGGGTGCCAGGGACCTGAACCAAGGTGGCATCGCAGAGGGAGGGTAGAGGGTCTGATGAGAGGCCTGTTTCGGTGAGCTGCATGAACGCTGGTGGATGACGCTCATGGAAGAGTGAAGAGAGGCTCCAGGTTTCCCAGCATTGGTGAGTGGCCTCAGGTTTCTAGACGCACAGGAGACAAGACTGTCCTGTGAAGAGGAGGCGATGGCAGAGTAACTTGGTGGCTTTAGGAGACTGACAGGGATGAGGGAACCATCTGACCCGACACAACTGTTGGGCCTCCAGCAACGTATGCCATTTGAAGGCCATAGACAGAGTGTTCACGTTGTGAGTTTTGCATTCCCAGGTTCTATTTGAGCCAATGCCTCTGGCTTTTCCACAGGTTACATACACGTTGTGGTGGTGAGCTCCTGCCCTTCTGCTCTACCTCCCCTGTGGACAAGCTAGGAGCCTAGAATTTTTTTTTAAGCTACATATTTAACCTAGTCAGTGTGAGACAAGTTGCAGTTTCTCAGTTTCGTACATTACCTGCATCAGCAGCTAAATTTCTAGATACGATTTGCAGATGATACTTGAAGCTAGCCGACTTTGAATAATGATGACCCTGTAAAAGTAGCAATAAGAAAGTCTTGTTGGAGCTGACAGAAAATCTCCTCACAGAAGCCAGGGAAGAAATGCTCCTTGTGAAATTTTCCTTTGCTCGTACACACTAGTTGGTCTCTCTCAAATCAAAGGAAGAATTAATTTTGCTAATTGGAAGACTATTTCTAATAGGTTCACACCTGATATGAGTTACAATGTGAAGAGCAGCAAAGGAAGAATAAAATGCATAAGATTTGTGCCACTGAACTGCCAACTGTGTGTCATTAAGTAAGGAAATATGGGGAGCATTGTCACCATCCTCAATTTATATTTATTGAACGCCATGATGTTCGAGGTCAGGCTTATAAATAGTCACTTGGTCAGGTTGAGTACACTAATAATTTATGCTGAGCAAGTAGAAGAGGTTACTAATTTTGTTTTCTTTACCATCTGTGTACCTCCTGGGCAGATCTTTTTTTTTTTTTTTAATCTGCTTGTCTTTTTTTTTTTTAACTTATTTATAAGCAAGGCTGGCTGTTTGCCAAAAACAGAGTGTTCCAGATATAAAACCCTCAGAATCCCCTTCCTTACCCCAAAGACTTTACATTCCAAAGAGAGAGAAGAGGGTAGATTGGTCAGTAGCTCTGCAAAATCTCAGGTTCTTCTCTTCCTAGCTGAAGTCCGCTTGACTCAGAATTGCCAAGAAAGGGGGCGTGAATGTTCTGGCCTGGATTTTTTTGTGTGTTTGTTTAAGCTACAGGCTGTGTCATATTTTGTAATAGTGAAGCAGTGCAATAAGTGTTACCGGGGTGGAATCCAACCCGTTTTCTTGGTCTTCTCATTGGAAGCCAGGAACAGATACACAAACAGGTGGGCTGGGAGTTGGAGGAGAAGCCTTGAGCAAAGCAGGGAGCATGGAGAATTGCAAAAAATGGAAACAAAACAGGAATGCATTGTGGTAATGAATCCTGTGAGTGTGTATGTATATACAGCTATATATTCATATTTATATTAATATCTTCATGTGTGTATAAGATCACAAAAAATTTTTGATGCAGAATATACATTTTACTTATATAGGTTGATTTTACGGACACAAAAGTGAAAAAAAAAAAGAACATTGCAATGCATAGCCCTAAAGCAGTCCATCTGAATGGTAGTGAAAATCTGGCTCTTTTGAGGAGCTGATTTTGTCATTTTCTCTTAAATGCAATTTGGCTCCTATTTCACACCATTTTTTTTTATGGTATCAGTGGTACCCAGTAAGTGTCAGCTTGTCAGTGATGGGGATCAATCCTTAATAATTAAATGTGCACTTTCTACCTATGTTCGTTAAATACCTAACACAATCTTCCAGTTTAATTTTCATTTTGTTGTTCTTCTATTTTGCCAGATCTTCTTCTTCCTCAGTTCATCTTCTAACATTTGCATTCTTCAGAGCTCTGAACTTGTTCTCACTCTTCACAGTGGTCTGAGTCACTTTTATTCATCTTTGTGCCTTCCTAGCTTATTGAGTAATTTTGACTCTTGGGGTGGATCCTGATAGCTACCCACCAAAATCCATTCTACCCTTGTCCTAGATACATGTGGCTCTAGTGTATTTCCCAGCCTCGCTTGTAGGTAGGTGCCCCTGTGAGTGAGATCTCTCCAGGGGAATGTGAGTAGATGTGGTGCGTGCCCTTTTTAGAGCTGGCCCGTAGAAAGCCCTATAGGTGCTCCTCTCTGAACCTTCCTCCTCTGGCTAAGTGGGATGGATGCTACTATTGGACAGGCTCTTGGAATGACTGTCTCCCCACCCCCATCTGAGTTCCTTGTATTACCATGGGAGAAACTTCTTACTAAAGCCACTGATTTTTGGTGGTCTGTTAATAACATTGAGTCTGCCCTAAATAAGACAACTCCCAAACCTATATGTCTTTACCTAGAGCCCAGGTCTTTTTCCTAACTGAGATCCAAACTTCTAACTGCTTATTGGACATGTCATGAGTAATGTCTCCCAGGTATCTTAAACTCAGCTTGTCTAAAACCTGACTGACAACTGTCTCCCTCTCTCTGGCCCCGTCCCTTTCCACTGTTGCTTTCTCTGTAACTAGTAAACCCAGCCAACCGGATACCAACTGACATATTTGGGAGTCATTTTTGACTGCTCTTACTGCTGCATCCCTCAGTCTAGGGGTCAGCAAATTTCATTCTCAGGCTAAATTTGGCCTGTTTGCCTGTTTTCTTATAAATAAATGTTGGTATGCAGTGACACTCATTCACTTACATATTGTCTGTGTCCCCTTTCTCACCGAAGCACCAAAGTTGAGTAATTGTGGCAGAAACCATATGGCAGGCAAAGCCTAAACTTTGTCGATCTGACCCTTTACGGAAAATTTTGCCAACCCTGGTCTAGTCAATTACCGAAGTCTGTTAATTCTGTCTTCTTAATATTTTTTTAAACCCATCCACTTCTTTCCGTTTCCACAGTCATTCCTGTCCTCGTGTGGACTGCTGTTTCTGTGTATGTCCTCTCACAGTTTTATAATCCATTCTCCATATGACAGCCAAAGTCATCTTGCTACAAGGGAAATGTTGAAGATCCATTTATTGATACTCTTAGCCTACTCTACTAATACAACTCTCAAATCTATGTGTCTTTACCTACAACGCAAGTCTCTCTCTCTTTAAACTCAGGTTCAAATATCACCAGCTTGGTTAAAATCCTTCAGTGACTTCCAATTGCCCTTAGAATAAAATAGCTGAGGCCCAGCCTTGCCTCCTCACTTAAACCCTTGCCATTCTTACTTTCTTTCAGTGTTTCGGTTGCATTTTGTTCTCCCTTGTCTCTGGGCCTTCTCTTTCCCACATTCTCCCTTTACCTGGTAAAGTCTCATTTATCTGCCCAGGCCAAAACATAAAAATACTTTGTCTAGAAGGCCCTTCCTGATTTCCAAATAAGGTCTGATCTCCTTCCCATATACTCCCATAACACCCTGTGTTTCCTCTGTCATTTCAGTTACTATACTTTACTTGCCTTATTATTTATCTCTCTTCTTCCCACTGACTGTAAATACTGCAAGAGGAGGGGCCGTGTCTGTATTGAGTCTTGCCGAATATCCAGCATCCATCATACTTGGGACATGGCTGGCAGATTGTGGGCAGCAGTGTGGGGTAATAGCAACTCACATTTGCTGCCCTTTCCTCTTTCCAGGAACTTACACTAAGAATGCTTTTTTTTTTTTTTTTGAGTAAAGATTCTAATTGAATTAGTTAAGTTCAAAGAAATCCAGTGATTAAGGGAGCAAGTTATGAGATAGGTAGACTTGGTTGGAGAGATGAATTCTATAGAATATAGGAGCAGAGGAGCCTGGAGTGTGCACACACACACACACACACACACATACACAAAACACACATTCAGTAAGTGCCAAAACATTCTAGAAACCTAATACTACAAACAGGCATGATCCACCCCTCAGTCTAATTGTGAGAGTGTCAACCATCTTCCGTCATAAAGAGTAGAGAGAACATTTCTTTTTGCCCTAGTTAAAGAGAGCCTTTGAGCAAGTTGTCATTCATTCATTGTTACATTCAATCTTTCATTTGTTTAACAAATCTTTGTTCCGCCTGATACCAGATGCATTGGATACAGATATTAAGGGGGGAAAGGGAGCTATTACATTAGTGGGAAGGCAGACACTTAAAATATAATTACAGGGCAATATGGTAAGCACTATAATTTAGCAGTTTGTACAGAGTAGTATGAAAGCACAGAGGAGGAAGCAAATTCTGTTTTTACCTGTTTCTGGCAATCTGAAATGGAAATGTTGTATGTACACTTTTTGTGGGTGAGGCGTGAAGGGAGTGGGTAGAGCTCACTTCTCTTGTGTAGTTTTGCTTGAGTAGTTCCTTATTGCTGCCTTTCCCCTTGTCCTTCAGGGCTGGGATGGAGATAGTGTGCTGTTTTCCATGGGAGTTTGCTTGGCAGATGGAATAATTCATGCATCGATTCAGGACTAGCAATAGCATTGACCTGACATATTCAGTTGAGTCATAGCAGAGAAGACAGATATTGCTCCCATGATGTCACCACCCCTCCCCAACCTCCCCAAGGAGGAGACACAGTAGGAAAATCTTGGTTCCTGGGCGTTGACCACTTGAAAAAGCCAAATGGGACAAATCATACTTGAGTAAAAATGATACCATGTGAGTGACGTTTGAGTCTACGTGGGAAACTTTAACAGACGACTCACTTGGCTCAGAACAAACCTGTCTCTGTGGGCAAACGTTTGTGTTCTTCAACTTCAGAATCGTGAAGCCACATAACGGAGAAATGAACTGACAGTGTGGTTGCAGAAATCCCGTGTTTTCCTCGGGTTTCTTTTTTTTCTTTCTTTTTTTTATTCCTGTCGGAGTCCTGTGGTTGCTGTTGTTGGGGAATTCTTGTTTTTTTCTGCTCACAGAATTGTGATAGAAAAACACCATGGCCACTGATAGTGTTAGTAATTGATAGCATGGATTCAGATCCCATCTTTGCCACTTATTAATTGGGGAGACTTGGATGATTTACTTAATTAAGCTCACTAAGCCTCAGTCTCCCCATCTTAAAAATGAGAATATTGGACACCTTAGGTGGCTCAGTGGTTAAGCATTTGCTTTAGTTCAGGTCAAGATTTCAGGGTCTTGGGATCAAGCCCTGCATCGGGCTCCCTGTTCAACAGGAAGTCTGCTTCTCCCACCCTGTCCCCCCCTCCCCTGCTCGTTCTCTATCAAGTAAATAAATAAAATCTTTAAAAAAAGGAGAATATTAATGTTATCATCTAACTGAAACGATCATTATGAGGATTAAATGAGATAATGCAAATACATTCCTGGTGTTATATCCTAAGAGCTCCTTCAAGGTTTGTCATTAGGTCCCCAAAGGGAAGCCTTGCCTATGTTTCTTCTCTGTTTAGAATGTCAGACAATTTTCCTTTGTCATTCCAACCATGACAGTGGCAAGAGCCTGCTGAAAGATTACCCTAAATTCTCATGTGACTTTGACTCCTTGGTTGGTATATGTTGGCTGACACTTCACTTATTTTAGGAGATTTCTCAGTGATTAAAGCCAGGCGATGATCTTCCCCCGCCCCCCCCTCCACCCCCCAGGTCTTCTAAAGGGCTGCAGCAGGTTTCTTCAATACCGAGGTGGGCTAATCTGATAAGTAATGGGTATGCCTCTTAGCAGGCCCTGGTGCTCTCATTCCCCCTAATGCCCAGGAGGCAAGACTAGCTGGTCTCAATGTGGACCTCACGGTCCTCTAAAAGTTCACGACGACGAAAAACAGCAGAATTCAGATGTCCATAATTTATGAACCCTTATTCTACTGCCGGCACCTCAAAGAAAAAAAATCTGTCACCATTTAACAGTTCTCAGACTTCGTTTGAATTAATACCTTATGTAGTTCAGTCTGAATTGCCAAGTACACTGACTCGTTTCTTCATTATGTAAGCCGTTTACAGGTCACTGCTCAGATGTTGGAATACCTGTTTTAGGCTAACAGCAAGGTGCTCAAATGACTCTCAGCAGTGCCCTTGCACTTGCAGTCACCTGGGCTCCCTAGAGAAATACCATACTGGGCTCTTCACCATTAGCGTGGAGTCCTGCACGGAGGCCTCATTAGCATCAGAAAGCTCCTCCTCTCTGCCTTCCTGGCAGGGACCTACCCAGGGGAATGGAAGGAAACTAAGCAAGAGGCCGATTGCAGTTACTCGGGAGTGAAACTTTTTGCAGAAAATGCAGATCAACTAGATCTGGATGTAGGGAAGTATGAAGAGACTCAGTGTGGGAAAGGGTCATCCAAGCGAATATGAAAGCTGAGGCAGAATCTTGGCACCAAGTTGCGTTTAATGCAAACACCGTAGAGAATGACCTTGGGGATCCTGGGAAATTGAGGAATAGCAGCATGATTTACACAATGAGGCCAAAAAGAAGTAAGTGCTTAAGGAACAGTAATTTCTAAAGACTGTCAGCTCTAAAGAGACATTCTAAATGCTTTTTCTTTGAAAACCATTCCAAAGCTCAAATATGTGTATTGATACTATTTAGTTATGATCATGAAATGTTTGGATTTGGCTGATACAATGTATGTGTTCCCATTCTCTAATTATCTAGGGAAGATACTGTTCCAAAAAGTCCATAGAAAGACAAAGCTGGTCACTGTCTGTGATTGGCTGTAGCTGTTGGGCATGACAGAGCGTTGGTTTAATTAAGTTCTTAATCCTTCCTTCTCTCCAAAGAGGTCATATCATTCAGTGTGGTAAATGCAAACAGGGGAATTCAATTGTTTCTGAAGATTACCTGTTCTCTGCAGGGTGATGGTTCTCAGAGGAGTTCCAGAGCCTCAGAAACAAAGATACTATTATTCCCTAGTCACTGGTGTGGAGTAGGAGTGCTATCATGGGATCGATGATCCCATCTTAAAAGGACTTTAATTGCCCCTTATGGCCACTCAGAAGGTCATCAGAACCTGCTACATTTTAAATGTCTGTGTTAAGAGACATCCTAGGACATCAGGCTTTTGCTTATTTTCTTCCTTGATGTAGATATGCTCTTCTTTCTTCACTTTCATCAAAGACCCTTCAACTCTAGGGTCCTATTGAGTATGACTGGGTGAAGTCTTTTCTGACTTCAGTAACTGAAGACACATGTCTTTATCATGCATTCAAGAACTTGACATATACTGACATATTTCGTTTTTTCCAGTCATTAAAATAATAGTGTTTAAAGAACTTCAGGGGGTAATAAGATGGTTACATAAATGGCTAAAATACAAAATAGCAAAAGATATAGGAGCTCAAGTAAGGGAGATGTTATTTCTGGTTAGGACCTCAGAACAATCTCATGGAATAGGTTATATTTAAGGTAGAGCTTGAAACAGATCAGTTTTGAAAGGTGAGTTGCCCCTTGCACAGACACACAGACATGTACATTTTTTTAATTGAAATACAGTGGACATGCAGAGTTACATTAATTTCAGGTGTACGTACAACACAGTGGTTCAGCAGTTCTATCCATTATGCGGTGTTCAACACCGTAAGTATAGTCACCTTCTGCCACCATACGACCTTATTACAATATTATTGACTATATTCCCTGTGTTGTACTTTTCATCCCATGACTTATTTACTTTGTAACGGGAAGTTTGTACCTCTTAATCTTCCTCACTTATTTTGGCCATTCCCCTAACCCTTTCTTCTCCGGCAACCACCAGTTTGTTCTCTGTATTTATGGATCTGTTTCTGTTTTTAGATTCCATATATAAGTGAAATCATATGGTATTGTCTTTCTCTGTCTGATTTATGTAGCTTAATATTCTCTAGGTCCATCCATGTTGTCACGTATGGCAAGATTTCATTCTTTATTATGGTTAATATTCCATTGTGTATATATAACTCATCTGCTTTATCCATTCATCTGTCAGTGGACCCTTAGCTTGCTTCCATACCTTGGCTACTGTAAATAATGCTGCAGTAAACATAGGGGTGCATATATCTTTTTAAATTAGTGTTTTTGTTTTCTGGGAGGGATGGGGTGGCTGGGTGATGGACATTGGGGAGGCTATGTGCTATGGTGAGCATTGTGAATTGTGTAACACTGATGAATCTCAGACCTGTATCCCTGAAACAGATAAAATATTATATGTTAATTAAAAAATGGAATTTCTAGATCATACAGAGTTCTATTTTTAATTTTTTGGAATGTTCATACTGTTCTCTGTAGTGCTTATATCAATTTACATCTTACCAACAGTGCACAAGGGTTCCATTTTCTCCACATCCTCACCAACATTTGTTCTTATCTTTTTGATACTAGCCATTCTTACTGGCATGAGGTGACATCTCACTGTGGGTTTGACTTGCATGACCCTGATGATTAGTGATGTTGAGCATCTTTCCAAGTGTCTGTTGGCCATCTGTATGTCTTATTTGGAAAAATGTCTATTCAGGTCCTCTGCCTATTAACTGGCAGCTTATTTGGGTTTTTTTGATATTGAGTTGTATGAGTTCTTTATGTATTTTGGATATTAACACCTTATTGAATTTATCATTTGCAAATATCTTCTACCATTCAGTAGGTTGTCTTTTTGTTTTGTTGATGGTTTCCTTCTCTGTGCAAAAAAAAGCTTTTTAGTTTGATGTAGTTTATTTTCATTTTTGCTTCCCTGAGAAGACATATCTAGAAAACTGTTGCTAAGGCTGATGTCCAAGAGACATATACATCTTCATTAGCTTAGAGCAGTCTCTGTGGAGGCAGAATATGAGTTCTTTTCTCCGACTGTCCTTCCTGACATATGGTTCGGTACTTGAGACAGACTAGGTGCCTAATCCATATTTGTCACCAGAGACAATGAACTGAGCATCCCTCCTAGGAGGAGAAGGATTGAGGTGATGTATCTGAAACATTCCACCACATCATAGAACAAAAGCGTATCCTTTTCCAGGAACCCTGGAATGTTTTTCAAGAGGGTACGTTTCCCTTTACCTCTTTGTGGGCTTCTTAGACCCAGTTACTTTGATGTTGCATTAAAGAAGTAAAGGAGTCAGTGAGGGTCTCAGGGGTAGAGTCTGCTTTTACAAAATCATCTTTGGAGATGGATCTGTGGCTACTTCATCTTTGAATAAAGAGAAACCATCCCAGAAACCCAACTGAAGATGGTTATTTTTAAGTCTTACTATCTTTTTGCCTGATTCTGTTGTCTTTGACACATCTGCTATGCGTCTAATTAAGAAAAGTTATACCTGATTCACAAATAGCCATCAAATTAGCATAGTGAGCTCTGGAGAGATCCAGGAGTCAGGGGACACCAGGTCCTCTTTTCCCACCAACAGCTGAAACCCAGCTGAGCAGAACCCAATGTACAAAAACAATTGCAAAAATCAAACGCTTAACCTGAGAAGAATTGAACCAAGACTTGAAAGTTTCTAAGGAAGGGAAAAAAAAAATTGCTGCATTTTCCTACCCTGCATGCCTATTAGCAGTGACAGTTCAGTCTCTCCAGATAACTTTGCCTCTGTGGAGACACTTGCCATTTTTCTGAGAGCTTCTCCTCTTCCCCAGCCCCTCTCCTGCCACGGGTTATCAAAAGGCCATTGAGCTTGTATTGTGGGCAGGGCATGGAATCTGAATATCCCTCCTTTTTTACAGGTCTTCCCCTGCCCTAGCTTTGCTAGACAATTGCAGGAACCTCAGAGGAGTACACAGCCAGCTATTGGAGGAGTTTCTCTGCAGTTATCTGCCATTGACCTTGGCCTAATTTGTCATGTTTTGCCTGATAAATCCAAAGATGAAGGATGAGGTACCTATTAGATTTGATGTGCCACATTCTTCCTCTGAAGCTAGGTTTGTTTCACCAGCTAATGACTTTATTCCGTTATATTAAAAACCCAAGGTTTATTTTATAAGCGTGACAACTAGTCATTATATGAGTAGTATTCCACAGGCCCTAAGCAGAACACGTAGAATGTCATTTCAAGTGCCAGGTTTCTTTCCTAATTCCATTTTTTTTTTACAGAATTTTGAAAGCAGCTTAAATCTAATTGGCTCCCCCAGGATCTCAGCTCCTGTTACATTTGCGGGTTTCTTTTTCATGAGGCATCTGGAGAGACTGAACGGCTACTGCTAGTTGGCATGCAAGGTAGGAGGATACGGCAACTTCTGTTTTCCTTCCTTGGAAACTTTCAAATCTTCAGTTCTTCCTGAGCTTGAGTGTTTGATTTCTGCAATTGTTTTTGTAATGTTGGCTTCTGTTTTTCCTATTGTTGAATTTCATATGAGTGAGAATGGCAACTACAACTGCCACCTATGATGGCCAGCCTGTATCTACCGTGAAAGGAAAAGAAAAACAAAACATGTAGTAGTAGAGTATAGATCCATGGAAATAATACTTCCCAAACACAGTGCTAATAAATCAGCTTTATATGTGTCTAGTCTACTAAAGGTAAACACCTATTTAGACGGCAGAGCTGAGTTATTTTTGGTGGCCCAGATTCAGATGTTCCTGTAGTCTAAACAGCTGTGAGAAGAATGCCTGAATCTTTCCCTTAATCACAGTGACCTCATACCTTTGAAACCCCACGCAGTGAAGCAAATGGGAGAGAAGATGCTACTCTGATAGAGGGGAAAGAGAAAGCCCCCCCCCCCCCGCCAAGGTTTAAAAGTATTTGTCTTAGCCAGATACTTGAAGATTTGAGATAAACAATGGAAAATACATGTAGCATCTATTTTTAAATATGTTATTAAAAGGTATTGAAAGACTCTTCAGAGCTTCAGTCTTCCATTGTGGAGTTGAAAGCTGGGAGTGAGGAAATTGAATATTTAGGAGACGATTGACCTGGTTTGGGCAAACCATACTGAAGACATTCGGAAGCCAGATGTGAAAGTGTGTTGAAGGCTGTGGTTAGGCTGCCTTTTGTTGTTGGATTAGAAATAGTATATGGAGCAATAGAAGAAACTTGTTCCTCTTTTGGAAAATAAATGATTTGAAATACCTGTTTTAGGAGAGCCTTATCTAAAATATTTGATACCTTCGGGGCGCCTGGGTGGCCCAGTCGTTAAGCGTCTGCCTTTGACTCAGGTCATGATCTCAGGGTCCTGGGATCGAGCCCCGCATCGGGCTCCCTGCTCTGCGGGAAGCCTGCTTCTCCCTCTCCCACTCCCCCTGCTTGTGTTCCCTCTCTCGCTGTGTCACTCTCTGTCAAATAAATAAATAAAATCTTTAAAAAAAAATAAAATAAAATATTTGATACCTTCTTTTCCTAAACATAGGCCAGGAGAATGATAAGAATGGGCTCAAACTTTGTTTTGATTAAGTGCCTCTTGAGTGTGTGTGTGTGTGTGTGTGTGTGTGTGTGTGTGTTTATGTGTATGGCCTAAGTGGGAATATCTGTTTAATTGAAATCTGATTGTCCTGTTATTGGTTAGGCAGGACCTGACCAAGCATAGAAAAACCTAATTTCAGGTTTAGCAGGCAATAAAGTTAATAATAAAACATGTCTGTTGAATTAAAAACAGTATGATTCTTGTTAATTCATTTAAAAATATTTCTCAAGAATTTCTTCCCAAGATAAAAATTTGTGTGTCTGCCAAATGGAACAAGGGTCAGCCAGACTGCTTTTCGGTAAATGTACTCCTTTTGTTGTCCTAAGGGAGATAACCTAGGTCTGGGGCACAGGGAGCCCCATTTTAATTTTGTGCCATATTAGAGTTGGACCACCTGCCGCAATGACTTTGTCTCATTGGCCCTCAGTTTTTCTCATGTATAAAATAAGAAAATTGGATTAGGTAACTTCTAAAGTCCTTTATACATCCAATAATTTGTGAAACAAAGTGTAAACAGTGGAAAGAAATGCATGGAAATGGTAAGGAAAAGCTAAGTGAGGTAGTTCAATGCTTGAGGAAGGATTTTCTGAGCAGAGGAGGGAAAAAGTCCCAGCAGGGCTGAGCTAATGTCCTCTTCTCTCTCTCTCTCTCTCCAGTTCAACTCCTGTCTATCTGGTGGCTTTAAAGAACTCAGAAATGTGGGGCACCTGGGTGGCAGAGTCAGTTGGGTGGCTCAGGCTGTGATCTCAGGGTTGTAGAGATTGAGCCCTGTGTAGGGCTCCCCACAGAGTCTGCTTCAGACTCTCTCCCTCTGCCCCTCCCTGCTGCCCCCCTTAAATAAAAATAAATCTTTAAAGAACTCAGAAATGTGCCCCCATCTGTACCCTTTCTTTCTCTCTCCTTTTCTCTCCTCTTTGTCATATTTCTTTCTTTACTCTCTCTCCACACTCACTCACTGCCATCTTTACATCTCTCTGAGAAGTAGGTGTAGTTAGGATTTGTCAGGAAGACACAAGGATAATAAGGCAGCTTGTTGGAAAAAATAGTTTTTCCGTTTGTTTTTTTTCTCCTTTCATTTCTTAGAGTTTGTTATAGCTTTAATTTTATTAAATAAAAAAATGAAAAATTTTCACTCATGGATTGTATGTTTACAATGATGACCATTATGGCAATCATGATGATGATACTAACCATGAGGGCTTCCTGTGTGCCAGGAACTGTTCTTAATGCCTTAGGCATAATGACTTATGTAACCCTTACCCCAGCAGACGCTGCATCAGAAAGGTAAAGTCACTTGTCCACGTTTCACAGCTACTTATGGAAAAGGTGGGATTCTGTCCTAGGCACTCCTGTGAGGGCAGTGTTACTGCTCTTGCATGTTCGGCTTCGCTGCATCTCCTCCGAGGCAGAGATGATATATTTTATTCATTTTTTGTATTCTCTTGAGAATTTGGTGCAGTGCTTGAGGAAAGTATACCTTGAATTCATGTAGAATCGAATTAAAGGAACACCATCCTGCCCGGAAGAGAAAGCTGTCCACGGCTTCCCTGCCTCAGGCCTCCAGGGGAGAGGTTGTATTCACGGTGCCTTCCCCAGCGTGTTTGTGGATAAATGTTTGACTTTTGCATCTACTTCCTTTATGTGTGAAACCCATGAACTCCTTTAATTTGGAAATTTCGGTTTTAATAGAGAAAGTTAGACTGTAGTTTTAGGAAGTTGAATTTCTGTGCAAGTAGTGAAACTGTAGTATTATTTAAACAAATGTAGCTGATAAGTTAATATACGAACCAAGCGGTATTTGAAGAAACAGCTTGTAACAAAGGGTCAATGAAAGCCCTAGATATAGTTGTTTGAAAAACATTTACATTAAGGTTTTATTTGCCTGGATGCAATTGACTTCTTTTGAGAAATACTAGGTTTTTCACTTATGAACATTTGACACATACACAAAAATCAGTATGTTTACACTCCAAGTTCAGTATTTCTCTATTCTCTATATATAATATTAATGGTGGGAGAAATGAGTAAGAGAGCTAATTCTTTCTATATTTGCTGCCGTGGTATAGGATTGTGCCCTCTTTCTAGGGTTTCTGGATTACAGGGCAAAGGATGCATTGTTTATTCACCATGTCCTCTAAGGCTTCACTTATCTGGTGATCAGATTTCCAGCAGTTGTATCACACGGAACATATATATGTGCCTAGAAGGATAAAATCATGGGAGATTAATGTTGGAAAGAACCTTAGGGATAATTTTGCAGATAAAAATGTACAACCCCAGAGGTGCCTGGGTAGCTCAATTGGGAGTCTGCCTTTGGCTCTGATCATGATCTCAGGGTCCTGGGATCGAGCCCCATGTCAGACTCCCTGCTCAGCAGGGAGTCTGCTTCTCCCTCTCCCTCTCTGCCCCCGCCCCTCGCCCTCTTTCTCTCATGTGCATGCTATCTCAAATAAATAAATAAATAAGATCTTTAAAAAAAAAAAAAAAACCATACGGGTAAGGGACCTACATGTGGATTAGAACAACAAAGTCTCAAATAGAAAACAGTAATTACAAAGGTTGCATAGTGTTAACTCTGTTAATTCATTTTATAACTATTTGTTGAGTACCTTATAATGTGTAAGACATTAGGGATAGACCAGTCCATCTTAGACTAGGAAATATAGCTCTTACCAAACATGTGTTCATGAGGCCACAGATGAGAAATATCTGAGAATGATTCCTGGTGAGCTCTTTGAAGATGACAAGGACTTTGTTCTGTAAATTCCACAGTGTCTCATGCTTTCCAGGAGATGAAGCTGCTGACCACAGGAAGAAATGAAAGGAATGATCACAGTGTAGGAATCTGGGAATATTTAGTATGAGCAAATCTACGGACTTAAAAAGCCTCCAAAAAATTAAAATATTTCATTCCAGTGCTGTTTTAAGTTTATGTCAATAAACCCTGAGTCAAAAAAAGGTTAAAGTTCTTTCAAGCTGCTCTTTTAGCAAAGTGGTTAAGTGCGTAATGCATTTTAGAAAGCTTTCAGATATAGAGTATTGGTGTATAAAAGGTGAGCTTCACTTCTCTGGAACATTTACTCAGAAGGCATCAAAATTTGTTGAACACCAGTTATGCACAACTTATCTCTAGACCATGATTAGAAAAGTGATGTTCATGGAGGGGAAATTGACCATCATTGTAAACAAAGTTCATGTTTAGCCATTAGCTTTACAAGAGGGCTTTGTGTATAGAAGCACTATGATGTGGCCAAATCTGTGACTTCGTTTAACTCGCACACCAGTTCTTGCATGGTGCTCAGTGTTCTCCCCATCTTGCTCATGAGGAAGCCTAGAATCAAGAGGTGAGCGAATTTGCTCATGGTGGTATAGTTGTCAAACAGCAGGCTTTGAGTCTGGATCTCCGTGATTGCAAAGCCCAGGTTTGGTCTGCCGTGTCTGACTCAAGTGGCATTTCACTCTTCACCTGACATGGAATATAGCTTGACGGATACATGAATTATTTCATTTATGTGCCCTTCCATCTCCATTCAACAAATATTTGAAAACCAACTTTATGCTGGACTTGTTAAGAAAAGGCAGATATGAATTAAGAGAAAATTTGAACTACAGGATAAAATAAGACATAATAAAGGTACTTGACAAAGTCATATGAGGGTGGTTGTTTTCTGTTTTAGCCTATAGACTCACTGCTATTACTTTAAGATCATACCTTTTATATTTGGGGGATTTTTTTTGAAATTAAAAAAAAAAGCATTGATTAGCCTTGAGCACAGACTTATATCGTTTGTAGTTAGTTTTTTTTTTTTAAGAGAGTGAGTGCGAGCAGGGCAGGGGTGCGGGGGAAGGAAGAGGGGGAGAGAGAATCTTAAGCAGGCTGCACGCCCAGCATGGAGCCCGAAGCAGGGCTCGATCTCATGACCCTGAGATGATTGTGACCTGAGCCGAAATCAAGAGTCGATGCTTAACAGACTGAGCCACCCAGGCACCCCCATTTTTTTTTAAATTGCATGTTGGTGCTAAGTTGGTGATACTGGCTCAGATCGACTAAACAAAGGCAGGCTTTCTTTTTGTGCACCTTCAGGGTGCAGAATAGCTTTGCCGTCCAAAGTCCTGTACCTATATTGTAGGTACAACACTTATTGTAGCACATCCCAGATTTCCAAGTAAGGGGGTTATCAAATTATGATATTTTATTGCCTCACCAGTTCTGAATCAGTGAAGTCTACACTAATGAAATTTACAGCACATAAAGTTAGAGAACAAGAAATACACTAGCAGCATATGCTAGAAGCACAGGATCTTAAGTCAGAAGATCTGGGTTTGGGGGCACCTGGTGGCTCAGTCAGTTGAGCGTCTGACTCTTGGTTTTGGCTCAGGTCATGATGTCGCGGTGGTGGGATCGAGCCCCATGTCCGCTCTGCCCTCAGTACAGAGTCTGCTTCAGACTTTTTCTCTGTCCCCCTGCCCCTCCCTACACACATGCACACACTCTCTCTCTATCTCAAATAAATAAATAAAATCTTTAAAAAAAAAAAAAAGATCTGGGTTTGAATGAAGGTTTTTACTCTTGTGCAAGATAAATCTCTTTGGGCCTGGATTGATTGATTTAAGTGCTTATATCACATAGTGTTGTGGGAATTAAATGACACAATAGCAGTGAAAAGTGCTTTGCAAGGAAAGTTACAGTGTGTGCATGTGCACAGATCTTCATAGGATCCTCACTATGGTAATAGGCCAGGGTTTCAGGTGTCATGTGAAGATAATAGGGCATTTAACATTGGGCTCAGGTGGTGAAGGAAGGAAGGCTATAGGAAAAATAAATGGAAAGAGGTGGTTTTGACTACGAAGGGGAAAGAGTATCAGTATTTACCTGATTTTTGCTTGCTTGATTCCTCACCATTTCCCATAGCAGGTGCCACTGGCGTCCTTGCAGCGTCTGCTCCTGGGCCCTGGAGTTGCCTCTAAGATGTCTCATAGTGGCCACCACCTTGCATGCCTCCTTGGTTTCTAATCCATGGCTTTTTCCCAGTCACTGCTACTGGTGTATTTGTCTGCACTCCCCAGGCCTCCATCTTTTTTTTTTTTTTTTTTTTTTTTTTTTTTAATTTATTTGACACAGAGAGAGAGGGGGAGAGAGGGAGAGAGCAAGCACAAGCAGGGGGAGGGGCAGAGGGAGAAGCAGGCTCCCCGCCGAGCAGGGAGCCCGACGCGGGGCTCGATCCCAGGACCCTGGGATCATGACCCGAGCCGAAGGCAGCTGCCTAACCAACTGAGCCACCCAGGCACCCCCCAGGCCTCCATCTTGATCACCGGCTTAGGCTCTTCCTAGGACAGGCTCTCTGAGTCAGGTTCTTATGATTTACCCCCATTTTGCCTTGACTCTTGCCATCCGCTTTCCTGAACTCTCTTTGCAAATCTCCATTACCATCCTCCCCAAAAAGAAAAAAAAAAATCGAATGATACGAGAAGATCATGTGTCCATTCAGTAAAAAGCATTCCACAGAGCAGAATGGACAGGAATAGATAAGGCCTGGGTGGAGGATCTTGATGTGAACGGAAGCTTGGTGAGAGCCTGCGGGGAGTTTCAGAGTGAGCCACCAGAGTGTTTATCTAACAGGGCAAGTGTCAACTGTCCTTCTGTGGATGCTGAGAGCATATCCCTTTTGTACATTCATGAACGCATTTGGTAAGAAAATCAGTGGCAGAGGAGAGTGGTTCGCATCTTTATACATGATTTTAGCCCTAAAAAATGATTTTCTCAATCTCCAGGTTGGAGGATGGGGTATAACTGACCAAGCGTCTTAAACTCTTTCTTCTGAACGCCCTTCTTTGGGTGTTCTCAGTCTAGTTATTGTGAGTACCACTAACTGTGGCCATGTTGTCCATTAGTGGGGCTGTGCTTGCTCTGGAGGGGTCCTTTGGAAAAACATTATTAGAGAAAAGCAGTAGAGAGGAAGTCTGCAAATCAACAAGAAAACAAACAACCCACATTCAGTAAGAACAGAGAATGTATGACTCACAGGGACAAACACAGAGGCAGACACCCCCTCACTGTTTCCCTTTCAGACTTCTAAATGTTGTGAGGTGGGAGTCCTCACAGCTTCTGAGGGAGAGCCTGGCGGAATGAAGCCTATTTTTAAAACTTGTATAGGTAGTATGCAGACTAAACCGCATGTCCAGGCCTCCTGGTCCTTTCCCCAATGTTTGTCTTCTTTAAATATGATCTGACTTACTTTAGTGGTAATTTCACCTGGCTGAATTTTACTCTTTTAAGTAACAGTACAAAAACCAGACCTGTCACCTCTTTGGATCTAGTGTTTTTGTTTTCCCTTTTCCTAAAATTTGTTTGGGCTGTTGGTGCTCTTTGAGAAACCTGAGGAACAGAAGAGGATTTCCAGATGAAGTGTATAAGGAGATAATGTTATGCCAGTGAGTCATGGGCACATGCGTTTCTCCCATTTATGAGGAAGCTCTATCTGTGTAACCTCGGGGAGGGTTTCTGAAGAGCTTGTGCATGGGAGACTGTGGTGTTTGTCATTCGAATGTCCATTTAAAAATCTGTGTCACAGGGGCGCCTGGGTGGCTCAGTCGTTGGGCATGTGCCTTCGGCTCAGGTCATGATCCCCAGGGTCCTGGGATCAAGCCCCGCATCGGGCTCCCCGCTCAGCGGGAAGCCTGCTTCTCCCTCTCCCGCTCCCCCTGCTTGTGTTCCTGCTTTTGCTGTGTCTCTCTCTCTGTCAAATAAATAAATAAAATCTTATAAAAAATATCTGTGTCACGTTTCACTTTAGTGTTTGATTTGCTCTATGTAAGGTTTGCTTCCGTGTTACTTTTTTTAGTTTTGTCAGCCACATTTTCTAGATTATTAAAATAGCATCTAGACAGGATGAGCTGCAGGCAAGGTGGCGGCAGCACCCCACCCTCATCCAGCATGTGTGTTCTCACGTGCAGAACAGTGCCTGCAGCGCTCCCTGCACATTCCGGATGACATACAGGAGTGTGCGATGTGTGTATGCTGTGATCTCCTGCCAGGAAAGCTGGCTCCTAGTTTCCACTCTGCTGGTCAGTTGCTGTGTGACCTTCGGCAAAGACCCTTCACCTTATTTGCCCTCGGCTTCCTTACAAGTTAATGGGAATAACAACAATCTTTCTCTTCAGTCCTTGAAAGATTTCTGAAATGATTTTACATTTGCTCTAAATTGCAGAAACCATTTACTACACATTATATATATTCACATATATCCACCTGGATAATGTGAGTGTATGTGTGTCTGTGACTCGCACATAGACATTTGCTTTTCCCATGAAGGCAGGGATCAGATGAGCAGAACTTGAGCTCTTTGGTGGATGCAGACACTCCCACGGCTTACATAGGTCTGCCACATGGCATGTGGTGCCTTGTGTGGTCCTCATGGGTAGTTCCCCAGGGATCTTCCCCATCTCAGGAAGTGCTGTCTCCTCCCATTCAGAAATCATCTTTGACTTCTCTTTCTCCCTCACCCCCCGTATCCAGTCTCTCCATCACCAATCCTGTTAGCTCCTCTTTCAGATGCCTTTTCAAACCCGCCCTCGACCAGACCACCATCATCAGCCTCTGTTGATTGCCTCTTTGTAATCCATTTCCCGCACAGTAGCCAGAGTGACCTTTCAGAAATGTAAAACACATGAAAACGAGCCCTGCTTAAAATTAGGCATTGGCTCCTGGTGCTTTTAAAGTGAAACTCAGATTTCTAACCATGACCTCCTTGGCTCACCTCGATGTCATTCCTCTCTGCCTTGTTCACTAGACTCTGGCAAAGCTGAAATTCTTTTAGTTCTTCCACACACCACACTCTTTCTTACCTTAAGGATTTTTAAAAATAGACTATTTTTTAGAGCAGTTTTAGGTTCACAGCAAAACTGAACGGGAAGTCAGAGAGTTCTCCTAGATTTCCTGTCCCCTACCGCACCACACGCACAGTCCTCTCCGCGACGGACATCCCACACCTGAGCAATGCATTTGTTACAGTTGGTGCTTCTACACTGATGTGTCGTTATCACCCAGAGCCTGTAGTTGTATTCGGGCTTCACTCTTAGTGCTGTACATTTTATGGCTTTTGACAACTAGATAATGACGTATACCTACCATTATGTAATGTTGTACAGAATAGTTTCACTGTGTACAAGTCCTCTGTGCTCTGCCTGTTCATCCCTTCCTCTCCCCCAACCCCTGGCAACCACTGATCTTTTTACTACCTCCACCAGAGTTTTGCCTTTTCCAGAATGTCACACAGTTGGAATTGTACAGATTATGTTCTTTCACTTAGTAACGTGCACTTAAGGTTCCTCCATGTCTTTTCATGACCTCAGGGATTTGCTATAGCTTTTTGCTCTTCTGGGGCTTTTCCTGTCCAGCCTATTTAACTAGCCTGTCTTATCACATCACCCTGTTGTATGTTCTTCATAGCACTTATTACCTTCTAAGATGTTTGTTTGTTTGCTACCTGTCTCTCCAGCTAGATCTTAAGCTCTGTGGGAATGGAGGTCTTGTCTGCCTTATTCCTGACTGTACCCCCCAGGACCTAGAATAGTTCTTAGTCTGCAGTAGGTGTTCAGTAAATGTCATGCATTACCTGCAGATGGAGCCCCTTTGGCTTTACTCGTCTCTTCCGCTCAATTTTCAAGGTGACAAACTCTTTCACTTACACTGCTTCAGGTTTTGTTCAGGAGAAGAGGCAGACATTCATGCTAAGTCACTGAGTCTGAGAATGATTTCTTGTTCACCTTTGGCTTCTGAAGCTCTCTTGGTTGTCTGCTGAATTTAATGGGTCTCCAGGAGAACAGCAGTTGGTAGCCTTGGTGGGAATCAGTCACATTGCAAGAGAGAACAGAGCCAGTACAAAATGATTAAGGGAAAATAGCAGAAAAGTATGATTGAACATTTATTGAGTCACACATTGTAGTCAAAGCTGTGTATAACATAAAAGCGAATTAGGAGACAAGTCAGATATAAAATGAGTAAGCACACACAAGCACACAAATACTGCGGAGAGGAGGGTATTTCTTCAGATGCCTTCTCTCATTTCCCAAACTGTAGTCTTATCAAAATATATAGGCTTGTTCAGGAGGGAAATAACGCCACCAGTGTTTGTGGCCCAGTCATGCCCTGTGGGGCACAGACAGGCCTGCAATTTCATTACTGCTTTTAAAGAAACTTTCTCTTAGGCTAACAGACTTTCTGGGGAGGCCAAACCAAGTGAAGCTGAGTTTAATGTTCTCATTAAAATGTTAAAGAGGCTTTATTCATGAATGACTAAAGCTGTAATTGCTTTATCCTTGTAAACTATGAAAATATGTGGTGATCTCTTACAGAGGCATTCACCCAGTCCCCTCTGTCTGAAAGGTCTGTTTAATGGAGGGCTTGGCTGGATCAAGGGACTGGGAAGTAGCTTTTCCAGATTCTATCCTTCAGGGACATAGTGGTAGTGGTGGCAAGGGGTATCCCTTCACTGACCTGTTTGCATTCTGTAGCTCTTGTTTGGTATGCGCTATTCGACTATTTGATCTTAAGTTCAGATGTGGAAATCATATGACAGATGAACACGTATACACACACACGTACACAAATATTGTGGAAGGAAGTAGTTTTGTTTTTGTTTTTGTTTTTATCATTCCCGAAGGTGCTAGCTTCTTGAGATGAGAGTAGAAGAAATCCAAAGATGTCGAGGTACCAGTGAAACTGAACAGAGAATTGATGTTGAAAAGATACCACGTGAGTCACAGGGGGAGAAGGCACTCAGAACATGCTTTGGCGGGTATCAGATTCCTCCCCCCTTCTCTTTGCCGTTCTTAAGGCCCCAGTGCAGAAACATAGCTGTAGAACTTAAGGTAGTGAGTACAGATGGCAAATACAGCTATTTTTTTTTTCTTTCTGGAAGTGCTTATCATACTGTATAGATACGACTGAAATTGTAGAGCTGGGATTCTTATATAGCTAGGAAACTAGATTGCTGGAACACTCAAAATGAAATTTAAGGGGTAAAGAGTTAAAACATGCTATCTTTTCTTCAATTCCTTATTATTAGAAAATCCTGCTTGTTGAATGGTAACAAATCTGGGTCTCATGATATGCAGAGGTAGTAATGTAAGTAATAACTAGGGATTGTTTTAAAATTTTTTTTTTCTTTTTCCATTGATGAGTCATTTAGACGCTTTACTCTGGGGCAGATTTAAATTAAAATACATGTGTCCTAGAGCTGTCAAAGTTTTTTTTTTCAAGGGGTCAAATCCTTCTTTTCAGTCGTGCGTGCAGGGCATTTATTAAAACTGATTCAAGTCTGAGGGAGCAATGGAGTTGAAAGTTAGCACAGGGGGTTCTTCCTGTGTGATTAAATTAGATGGGTTTCTGAGGAGTTCTTTTCTGGAGGGGTGACCATCTCAGCCTGATGATGTCAATGGGTTAATGTTAAAAAGAACTTCTTATATTTTTTTTCCTCTTACAGTTTTTAATTTGAAGAAAGTGAATTCCAGCTTCTGGAGCACTGTAGATTATATATAATGAAATATATTTTTAAGAAACTATTAAGAGATTCAGAGCAAGATATAACAAATTACCACTGCGGGCTAGGCCAGCTCTGCCTCTAACTCCTATTTGATTGATAAGGAGTGACTGGCAGTCCCTGTTTTGGGGAACTGCTAATGTGGTCCCTGCATTCTGAGGTGAATCCAGGGAGATGGGGAATCTTTAGGTTCTGTTTAGACATAGCTCAGCTTATCATGTCTCCTCTTCCCCTTATCCAAGATAGGATCACAGCCTATAGTGAATCCATTCTGGAGCTTTCTTGGCTTGCCTAGAAAATCTTGGGGGGCTATGCCCAGGTCTTCACTCCCTAGTGTGACACAGAAACTGTTGAGGAGAGGTAATGGTGTGATGAGACCATCAGTAGTAAAAGGGTGTGTATCATGGGAACACATGGAAGGATTCACTAATTTATCCCAAGCTAACTTTTGTTTTTTTTTTTAAATAAATTTGTCCACTTTTTAGAGTTTATATCTGCTTGTTTGCTATTAGAATGTTGGTTGTCACATTGGACAACTCAGTGTCCCCACACAATCAGCCCCTCTTCTCTATACTACATCTTGGAAGTGAGTTACATCCAAGACCCTATGTTGACCATATGATGAGATGACAATGCCAAAACCTTGGAATTTTTCAAAGTGCTTTAGTGTGTGATAGTGTTTTCCTCCAGCTACTTAATTCTGTTGTGTTTTAGGCTTACATTGATTGGTCAGTTGATTGTTTAATTAACTCATTCATTCATCAAATATTTTGGAAGCATATACTATATGTGAGGGGCGTATGTTACATCTAGGGACGGGGATAAAAGGCTGGGATTTGTCTACAAAGTTTTGCCGATAGTTCACAGGGGTTGAAAATAGAGTGAAATGCCTAAAGAAGACCAAATTGCTTTTCTGCAATTCGAGGAGTATGTGTGAGATTGCCATATCAACAGCCTGCTCTGTAGAGCTCTCTGTAAGTGCATTTCATGTGGGAAGCGGTACTAGACATTTTCCGTATTACAATAATCTTCATATATTTATTAAGCTGTAACTTGTAAGGCTTCCTGATGGGGCATTAAATGAGCCTTTTTGTGTGCTGCACTGTGTCTTTGTCAAGAAGCACTCAGTTAACTCGGACCTGTGTCATTCATCTTCCTTGGGCTGGTAATGAGGCACATTTCAGTCATTCCAGGAGGATTTAGGGGATCTGTACAAAGAGGGAGAAGAGTAATGAAAAGGTTGGATTCATGGTGGGTTGGAGGGAGTGCACTTAAGGAGAACCGGGGATAGAATGAAACCCTTTTGCCTAGTATATTTTATAGCTTTGTACCCATTCAGCACAGCAGCTGGATAATCCACAGTTGTTCTACATTTTAAAACTAAGAAAATGCTAAATTACTACATTTTTAAAGTGTTTTTTTTTTTTTTCTTCTCAACTGTTGACCTGGCAGGTTAGGAGAATCTGGGAACTCCAAGTATGACAGTGGAACAGTAGAGGAAGCCAGCAATTCTATCATTTCTAAGCTCTGTGCTTTGGAGAACTGGCCACATACTGATAACGGAGATCCACTCTAGGAAAGGAAAGTGAGCGTAGAAGAGGGGAACAGAAGTGTGGGGATATTGGGGGAGCAAAGGGAAGAGAGATCAAGGGAAGAGAGTAGAAAGATGTTTGGTTGTCCTTGCCTCTGTTCCTTATCTCCTTCTCACAAAAGGAGGTGTGGAAAAGCAGGCAGATTGAAAGGAAAAAGATGAAAGTTGAATTAGAGACCAGAGGGCACCTGGAGGTACTAGGGGAGAAGGAAAATGAATGAGAGAAATGCACAAGAGTAAGTGAGGGGGAAGGAGACAGGATAAGAACTATTGAAATGCACAGAGAAGAGATAGGCATAGAGAGGGGTGTGCACTCCATGGTCACACTGAGAGCCTTCAATTGCTCCCAGCGGTGCACCTGCCAAATAGCCAGTGTCCCTCGCCTAAGACATTTTCCTGACTTTTGTATTAACTTTAATGCAGTTCTCTTTATGGTCCCCGAATTGATGGTTGTGGTTTCGTTGACACTCTGTGATCAAATAGCAGATGTGGAGGCATAGTTCTGTCATCCCTGTCCCCTTGCAGTGTTCCACAGACTTCTGAGTTAGTGCTTCTTGCATTTGATGTTTGCCATTCCTCCTTGTCTACAGGTAGGAGAGTTGAAAGGGAAATAATGTTCCTGAGGGCTGCCACATTTATAGCTCATGCATACAAATATTCAAAGCAGTTGAAAAAAACCTATAAAATCACAATCCAATGTTTTTTCTAAGTGAGGTAGTTGACTCTTTCATTGTTGGTCTGTGTACTTGCCATAACCCTAACACCACACTCACTGTGCCTATAGGTGGACTGCTTCTTGAAAAATCTTTCATCTTTTTTTTTTGTTTTTCAAAGCTGAGCTCATGAAGCCTTTTCAGTTTTCCAGGTCTGGGTCAGATGCTTTCCAAGTGTGTACCAGTGCCCACCTCTGCAGCCTGGTTTTCTGTGCTGACCTTTCCCTATTAGACCTACAATTCAGTGTTGAAATCTCTGTCCTTCCAGTAGACTTTGGGCTCTTTGCACAATGTTGGTTATTATAGATCACCTAAGTAGATGTTCATTAACTGGTTATAGAATGAATGAATGGCCTATGATGCTGGTCTTTTGACTATAAAACAGAATCTTTCTAGACTAATGCTATGCTTTTAGATATTAATTTACAATTCTCATACATGTTTTGGAAAAGAAAAGTTGATGTAGGCAGTAGGAAGTGGTTTCTGGGGAGTTTAGTAGGTTCCCAGATTCACTGCAACTATAGTAAAGAGATTATGATTTCATTAACTCCTGGACACCAGAGGACAGTCTAAAAAGTTTCAAGCAACTTATTTCTTGTGATTCTAGTAATCACAGACCAGATGCATAATGCACTTCAGAAGCATGCTTCTCAGACTTTAATGTGCATGGGAATCCCCTGAAGATCTTGGTAAAATGCAGATTCCATTTCTGTAGATCTCAGGTAGGTTCTCAGGTGTGGCATTTCAGGCTCCCTGGTGATGCTGATGTTGCTGGTCCATGGATCCAGCTTGAATAATAGGACTTTAAAATACTTCTAGAAAATAAAGTTGGGATTTATCTTATGAAAATGTCTAGATGCATTTTTATAGTTTGCACCACAACAGATTTTCTGAGAGAAAACTTACACGTATGTAAATGTTATTTCATCTTAGAAATTTGCAAGAAGTCTTTCCCACACTTAAAACATGCTAATCCTATACTGGTCAGCCCCCCAAACTGCTTTAGAATGATACTTTAGGTTGTACTGCCTTTAATTAAAATACAGCTTTATTTATTTAGGCTTTCTTAGATTTGGGAGGCCCTGGCTCTAGCATTGGCCCTGAAGTAGCTACTTTGGCAACAAGGACTACTTTCAAAGCAGAAATATTCTTTGGAAGATTGACAGTTCATGGGCTGTGTTTATGATAAGACCTTCACATTTATTGATTGTTACTAGGTTAGCACCATGCAGAGACGTTCTCCAAGGGCGGTCAGGTAGAATGGCTAGAAATAAGAAAGGGCAGTGTTCAGCTCAAACTTTGCAAGTGAAACCTCGCATCTGCTTGCATACGTTCAAACAGCTCTCTCATTCTGATGTTTGGAGTTTCTTCTAACAAGATGGCCTTTATTTTACAAGTCCTTTGCAACCAGCATAATATCATATCTGTAAGACATGGAAGAGAGAGAGCTCACCATGCTCAGGTAAAGGGATGCTGTGTCCAGGGAGTGACAAGTAGGACTAATGGCATGTTTTTTGTCGCTGTAGGAGAGGTGATTCAGCTTAATTATACCACTGACATCATTCTCTCATGTGTGTTTCACTCACTTATGCCTGGGGTGCAGGGGGCCTGTCCTAGGTGAGCTCGGTGAACTAGCCTGCATTTGAGGAGCATCTGCAAAGTACCTACAGGGCCTCTGTAAACAGCCAGTGGGGAAACAGGACTAGTCACTGGAACTCTCTTTCCATTTTCTGCAGAGTTAATGTAGAATTATTATAATTGTTCATCTTTATGACCCTATCAGAAGACTTTTATCTTTTCAACATTTATGTAAATATGTGAATATTGAAACTCTTCTAATTAAAGTCTTATCTCTGTCCCCTTATCTGGAGTTGCCGTTCTAAATATTCTTTGCATTTTCCTTTTAAATAAATGCATGTCCCACAACTTTGATTTGCCCAAATAGGTCACCAAGATTAATTTTCCATTAACCTTTATTGCTTCTGTTTCTTTCTAATCATCTTTTTAGCAGATTAAACAGTTCCCATTGGGTCAGCCTTTATATAGGCTATAAATCATCTTTTTCTTTGATGGCCTTTATGGAACTGCTGTGGAAGGTGGTGATCTGTGGTCCGGTGACTGAACCTGCCCACTTTCACTGGGTCAAAGCATCTGTAGAAAGACCCACTCAGAGAGTTCTGTTGACTGGCCGTTTTGTCATTGGCCTCGCTTCTTTCCTGACCCAATTTACATTTGTTTCCTCTGGTGGCTATTCCAAAGTATCACAAAGTGGATGGCTTAAACAACAGACACTTATCATCTCACAGTTCTGGAGGCCAGAAGTGTGAAATCCAGGTGTTGGTGAGGTTGGTTTCTTCTAAGAGCTGTGAGGGAGAATCTCTTCCATGCCTCTCTCCTAGCTTCTGATAGCCTTCACTGTTTCTGGCGTAGAGATGGCCATCCTTCTCCCTGGGTGTTCACATTGTCTTCCTTAAATGTGTGTCTGTCTCTCTGTTCAAATTTCCCCTTTTTATAAGGGTACTTTGCACATTGGATTGGGGACCACTTTAATGACTTCATCATAAGTTGACCATCTGAAAAGACCCTACTTCTAAATAAGGTCATATTTACATGTATGAGAGATTAGGCCTTTACATCCCTTTGGAGTACACATTTCAAAATCCATCACACCATCTAAGAAAGGAGACTGAATTCATTTTGGTGCCCCTTAAAGAAACTAGCACAGTGCCTGTTGCTCAATATTGGTTGAATGAGTGAATGACAAAGACCATAATGACCCTGGTCAAATCAAGTTGAAAAAATAAACTGCAGTGATCAGAGGTGGACAGGTATTATGCTGACCCTTGGCTTCAGTGAACTCTAACTTTCAGGATGGTCCAAGTTAAACAACGTCATGAACGTGCTAAGATTTTTCCTTTAAAAGTAATAGAAAATGCAGTTTTTATAGAATAGAGCCCTCTGTGCGAGCAAGTCGTGCCTCCTTGTTTCAGGCTGAACTGCCAATTTACATGCCGCCCCTATCAGTACATCAAGATATCTTTTCAGCTAATTCAATACTATTTAAATCATACTTAATCGGGCTATTCTTCCTTCCGTGCCGCATTGCCTTGCACTTATTAAATGTAACGTTCTGTTCCCTAGCACTAATCCATGAAGGCTATCCTGAGATCTGCTCTTGTGTCATCTCCCCCCTCTATGCTTCCTTAGCTCAAAATTATTAGAAGTTCTCTTTTGAGTGTTTAGATTTGAGTGTTGATCAAATATGAGCATCCTGGTCTCTAGGGAGCATTTAAATGACCCATTCTTTAGAGATGTCTATTTAGAAAGCCCCCGTTTCCTGTAAGGGTAGAGCTTTCGGGCCATGTCTACCTTACTTCCAGGAAAGGATTATCTTTTTATACCAAAAGGAAGCCTCCTGCTGAGAGAAGTCAAAGGCCAGGAGGGATACCTCCCTCCCCCAACCCCCCCACCGGGGGTGAATTAAGCATCTTCAGGAGCCTTTGCATTCGCTTCAGCTACAGGTTGGCAGGCCAAGATCTACGAGTGACTGAGTGCCTCAGGCCCTGGCCCTCCAGAAAGCTGCACAGCAGGTGGGCAGGAATAATTTATTTACGATCTTTTCAATCCCATGGAGGCTTTCATGTTCCTGGGGGTGGGGCTGCCGCCTGTGCCATGGCCAAGTGATAGCATTGGCCTAGACAGCATGGATTTATAAGATGATGACAGGCAGTAGAAAATGAAAATGAAAATAAAAATTCATTTTACCATTTTTCACACTGACATTAGTCCGAAGAAAATTGGTAAATCAAATGACAAATATTTGTGGAGTGTGTGATGCATGCAGGCACGGTTCCACCAGATGCTCTATACTGTTGTATAACTTCATCCTGGTGCCTCCACTGCTTGCTTTTCTTTTCCATTTTGTTCAACAGACTACTACCCTCGATTAGAGACCTTCTATAACTTACCATGTGGCTCTCCTTGTTTGGTTTGTGAGAGTGTCTACAGGGCTTCATTAAAATTAAAAGAACCAGGGTGCCTGGGTGCTTCAGTCGGTTGGGCGTCCGACTCTCGATCTCAGGGTCATGAGTTCAGGCCCTGCTGGGTGTGGAGCCTACATAAAAAAAAATAATAATAATAATTAAAACAACCAATTTATACTGTCATACAGTGATCAAGTCTGAGTGATAATGGAATAGGCCTTTGACAATTACATGTAGAGTTCAGTGAGCAATTGCATTTTGGTCATTAAACTCTCCTTAAATATCTTGTGTACTCTAAAGTATGTGTTAGTACAATTATAACATTCTAATAAATCCTATTTTAATAGGTTATTTTACGTATACCAAAACTTCTCTACTACTAATGAGAAAATATATGAGAAATAAAACCTCAGTTGCCCTGAAAGCTAAAAACTAACTTACTGTTGCTTAGTCTTTTCCACACTTCCATTTTGTGTTCTCTAATTTCACTAATCTTAGATTTCTGAAAATTCAGATGTAAGAGTTTTATGGAATTGATAATAATATATTCATTGTTAAACTCTGATTTTTACAAAGGGGAAATGATTTTCTGTGTCCCTTTAGTTAATAGTTAACATGGTAGTTTTTTTATGCCTCTGAAATTAGAGTGTATTTATGATACATGGAAACTATTCTAATTAACGAAATTATACTTTGAATGAAGAATCTATCAGACTTTCTCAGAAAATGTTTGCACCTGAGTAAGTTAAAATAGGAATCTTAGTGTTTGTTCTGTCTGGGTTCTTCCTTGCCTCTGTCTCCTGGTGGTTCCTTCTTTGTTTCTTTTAAATCCATGAGTTTATGTTCAGTGTTTCTAAGCTGATAATGTAAAAGCAATGAAGAAGAGCATTGGGCTTCTGGCAGAGAATTCAGAAGCTTGGTGTTCTCCTTGTTCTGCTTACCCTACATTTAGTTATTACTAAGCTTTTCGGTTTCTATCATTCTTTCATATTTTTACTTTCTTTTCCTTTTCATCTATGGCTATCCCTTTCTAGTCTTCTTTTTCTTTTGTTTGTTCATACGACTATTCACTTCATTCATTAATTCATTCATTCATGTATTGTCCTTCCCACATGTGCCAGTATTTGCTCTGGGGATAATATTAAGGGTGTTATAATTTAGTTGGGAGAGGATCCTGTAGAAACCATTGCTCTGATGGAGGTACCCAGTAGGTATACATTACACATGGGAAAAGGAGCCACTGACTTGGCGTGGGGCAGTCAGGAAGTGCTTTCTAGAGAAGTTAGTATTTGGAGATTGGAACGAGTGGAACACTGCCAGATGCACTAGTGTGGTGGAGAGAGAACAGACCAAAGGAGACAGAGGGCAGGCAACCAGAGCCGAGCTATGCGGAGTAGGGTGTGTGCTCCTTGACGTTTGGGCGTTGGTGGAACAGGAAGTGGGAAAGAGGATGTGGGGCTAGGTAGGGAGGCAGGAATCACATCTTGGAGGTCCCCTTACATGTTGCCGAGCCTGCCTTCCTGTCTCGTGTCTGCAAGTTGCAGTTGCCTTCAGTTCATTGTGTGCGTGGTGATGAGGCTACGTTAAGAAGAGTTTATGTCCTGCCAAGCTCCTCCCTGGTCTCATTGCTTCCCAGGGGAAGTCAGGCCTTTCTTACCTGTCCCTTGAGGATCTCAGCCATTTCTCTCTTGTATTTACTCTGAAAATCATTGACCCCAGCTAGATTTGCTGTGTTACTTTTCACACACAATTTGTCCCTTTCTCTTCCTGGCTTCCCTTTTCAAAATCCTCCCATCCTTCAAGATCTCACTCAAATTCATATCCTTTATGAAGCTTTTCTCTGCTCATAGTAATTTTACCCCCTCTGAACTCTAGGAGAACTTCTGAGGGACTCTTCACATCACAATTTCACATGCTTCTTTAAATCCCACATTATTTGCAATACTTTTGGAGGACTACCACGTGTTGCAGGGAAGGGTCACCTGCCTGTTATGTATCCTGTTCAAGCCAAAAGAGCAACTTTTTTGCATCTAGTAGGCACTGCATTGATGTTTGTTAAAAGAATGGAGAGGAACAGAGTTCCTTTAATTTGTAAGGCTCTTACAGAGGTGGAACTGCGGGATTGATTAATTGTCATACGGAAGAGGCAGTTAATGTAATGTCCAGAAGAAACTCTTGCAGGGCAGAGTAATTGTCAGTAGAAGGTAGAGGGATTACATGCAATGAAAAGCAGGAATATGTACAGAAAAGAGATCCATTCTGAAAACTAGTTACATGACCCTGGAGCTTAGACACGGGAAGAAGAAACTTAGAAAGCCATTAAACCATATGTGAGTGGTCTTGACAGGGAGTGACAAATGGCCTAACAGGTAAAAGCACCTATATTGCATTAAGATGCTCTGCATCTTTATATGAGAGGGCCTCTGGAAGACCTGATTCAATTTAAGACTCCTCAGTTGCAGATCTGGAGACAATCACAAATTCAGAAATATATTTATGAAAGTCTGTTGCTACTGAGCTCAAAAGACCATAATCCTATTACTTGCGATTTTGAAAGGGTAAACATGAATAACTGAAAGGAGATATTGATTAAAGAAGTAATATGAACAGGAATAATGGAATTAAAGTAATTGAGGCAATATTGGGTCTAATGGACCTTGTTCTCTTAATGCCTTTCTTCTGCCCTTTGTATTGAGTTGGCCCTAAAGTCGATTGGACCATGTGCACAGAAAGAGGAGGACATAATGGAAGAATTAGTATTGCTGTCTATAAAAAAATCAATCTGTTGTTCTTACAGAATAACATCAATCAGTCTGTGAAATCAATTAACTGGATTTTTTTTACATTTGGCTTATAAGATAATGAGACAAATGATGAGAAAAGGCTATATGCCTTGCACATAGTAGATACTCAGTAAATGTTTCTTGAATTAAAAACCAAAGGATGCCATGTATTTAGTTTAAAAACAGCTTCAGTGTAAACCCCTTTGTCAGTATTAATTCAGTCCTTTCCTTTTGCTGGACTCTATCTGCAGTACTGTAAATGTGGATCCCTCAATTTCATTGATCTCCGAAGTGAGTCTCTCACATTTCTACTGCCAAGCCATCCAGGCCAGCTTCACGTGACCTGGGATCCCTGCATGACTTCGGGTCTGAGCTGTTTTCTGTGGCTAGACTTTCTGCCCCATAATGTACTGGCAGATAACATTTTTTGAAACCTCATTTTGATGAAATTACTCCTTGTTCGGGGTCTCCTCTTTGTCTACAAAGTTACAGCCTCATTGTACTTCTTTCTCTTTTTTTAAAGATTTATTTATTTACTTTTTAGAGAGAGAGAATGCATGCACGAGTGGGGGAAGGGGCGGGAGGAGAGGGAGAGAGAGAATCGCAAGCAGATGCCCTGCTGAGCATGGAGCCTGACACCGGGCTCAGTCTCACAACCCTGAGATCATGACCTGAGCCAAAACCAGGAGTCGGATGCTTAACCAACTGAGCCACCCAGGTGCCGCTGGGCTCATTGTACTTCTGAGTTCATTCCCCACTCTATGGCTTTGGGAAGCTTCTGCATTCAGACATATGCACCTCTCAGCCACACTTCCCTTCCCACCGCCTCCTACCCAGATCCGATGGGGAGGACAGATTTGTCTTAGTTTTTGAACATGTGCAATATTCTCCTTGGAGTCCTTCCTCTCCTAGCTGTCTGCATCCAATTAAGAGCCGGTTCTGCCTCAGGCAATAGTTATATTCCTTAAAATTGTGCATTATCAGAACCCGTGTTATAAAGACAATTATGTCAGTGGGATAAATGGCGTTAGGGACTAGAGAGTTGCAGGTGCACAACAACAAAGTTGTTTTACCTGCAGTTATTTCAATAATAATAATGATGATGATGATGTTGTTTTATTCTATAGAAGACTGTAACTTCAAAACCAGAACATCACTGAAAAAATATAATGTTTTTTAGTATATCTCTTTTCATAAGGTTGCAGTGTACTAAACTAGTATTTTTAAAAAAATTATTTCAAATTTTTATGACCCATTATGGTGAAAAATACAGAATAAAGACTTAAAGCAGCTGTATTGTAAGCAGAAGAGTTTCTTTTTTTTTCTGTAGGTCAGCAACCTTAGTCTGCATAAAATAAGTCTCATTCTTCAATCAATTGATCACTTTATATCTAATACACATTATGCAAACTCCACAAAAGAAATGTTTCTAACATTTATTTTTCAAAGCTGAGTTTTAGCCCGTTTTCCTCCATTGGGTTTGCCTCTGACTATTATACTCTTTTCCCTCTGAATACTCTAATTTTGGTTAATTATCAATTCAAGGACCTCTTTAATAGTTAACCTTTTTGAGAATTCTTCAGGCTGTTCTGAAATAGGGACATACTTTTATTTCCCACAGTGCCCGACACATTGTTAGGACAATGAGATACATTCACTTACAAGAGCATGCAGTCATCAGATTCAGTTCCACCTAAACCCCGATTGCTATCTTCCCTACTTCCTGTTCCTCCTGAACATTGGACCTCACTGTCTTAATGTGGAAGAAAAATTGAATAATGCCCATTTCAATGTGAAAGGATGAAGCGTGATTGATAGTTTTCAGATTAAAGATGAGTACATGTTTTATTTAGTTCCTGACCCTTCCTGAAACTCCATTAAAATGACTTTTAAGGGATTTTTTTTTTTTAAGGCACATCCCTGTAAGAACAAAGAAACAAGGCGACAGCCACAGCATTTGGGAATCTGGGATACAGATGGTTGAGTGGTAGCTTAAGGAGTGGCCCTGAAAAAGCAGAATTTTAATCTGGCAGAGGAGAAAGGAAGAAGGAGCCCAGTTTACACTAGTGAAATCTGCAAAAGCTCAGGAATTTGCAGCAAAAAGAACCCCTTGGAAATGAGAGTGAAGATAGGGTTAACATTAAGAGTATTTGCTCCGCAACTGTTTACAAGCAGATAACTGCCCCCCTTCCCCTCCAACAGAGGAATGGAGATTTTTTTTTTTTTTTCTGTAGAAATGATAAAATGGGTTTCTGGATTGGCAGATATTAGAAGAAGTTTAAAGTGGTATTATATAGCCTTGAAATCAGGGAGATTGTACTGACTTCCCAAATCCTGAGAAACACAGCCACCTTCTCTGTGCTCCTTAGCCTGAGGGCAGCCAGGATGATACCCTACCTGAAGGAGGCTCCAGGACACCTCCCTGGGGGTGTGACCTCAAAATAAAACTCAAGAATACTGACAGCAAGGGTTCCCCCAAAGAAGAGGCCTAACTACAACAATCCTACAATAAACCCCAAACCAAAAATGCACCCCCTCCAACCTCACTGTTGACTTTCTAGTTCCCCACTTCTAAATATCAGCGCATGGCCAAGGATCATCAGACATTTAAGAAAAGTATTATGAGGGGCGCCTGGGTGGCTCAGTCGTTAAGCGTCTGCCTTCGGCTCAGGTCATGATCCCAGGGTCCTGGGATTGAGCCCCACATCAGGCTCCCTGCTCCTCAGGGAAGCCTGCTTCTCCCTCTCCTACTCCCCCTGCTTGTGTTCCCTCTCTCGCTGTGTCTCTCTCTGTCAAATAAATAAATAAAATCTTGAAAAAAAAGAAAAGTATTAGGAGAGAAAGAAACTAAAACAGGCAAACATTTAAAAAAGCATCTTGGAGGAAACCAAACCTTTGCAGGAAGAAGAAATCTTAAAAAAGAAATCATCTGTATCTTCAGAGGGGTAAAGTGCGTATTAAAACCATGAAACAGGAATAGAATTTATAAGGGTTAGGAGACAAATTTAAGCAAATTTCCTAGAATGTGGAGTGAAAAGAAAAAGAAAAGAAAATAATATAAAGCTAGAAAATGTGTAGGATTGGTCCATGAGGGCCAATGTCCAAAAATAGTAACACCAGATTGAATGAATATAGAAAACAGAGGATAGAATATTGTCAAAGAAATAATTTAACAAAATTTTCCACAACCAAAGATAGGAATTTCCAATTAAAAGATATTGCCAATACATTTTCATGAAATTTACAAAATTATGATGTGCTCCAGTAAATGACAGGGTGAGCCAATCAAAATACCCAGGATCCCAGAGACAGGACCAACCCAAGAGCCAGGAGTGCAACGGGACTACTGATCCTCTGATCTAAGCTGGGGTAGGGAGAGAGGTTCAGGAGAGACTTCCTCAAGATGGAGAAACTGATAAAACACTTTCTGTGTGTGTGTGAAGGTGAGAGTTGGAAGTCTGGGGAAGCTTTGGGGATAACCTCATGATAAGTACATAAGAAAATAACCCAAATTAAATGTAACAGTGATTAACTCCAGGAAAGACAAAACGGTAAGAAATGGAAAAGTAATCATAGAGTATTACATGATTCAACTACTAATGGTATCTGCATGGCTATAATGATCTAAAAATTGATGTTTAAAGTAACCAAAATTGTGGTAGAATGCTGAGAGGATGGGGACATGGGGCATGTATATGTGTGTGAAGAATGCTAACCCTCATCTTTCTCACTGGGAAACCAATAGGTAGTACCTGAAATGGAAAAACCAAGAAGTGGTACTATAAGCATGTTATTTAAATCAGTTATCAATTTTGCCTCATTATAGCACACATAGAAACTAATACTTAATAATGTAGCAAGCTCGGGACATCCATTTGGAGAATATTGTATAGATATGAAACTTCCAGATAGAATCTTTTCAGATTTTCTTTTTTTTTTTTTTTAAAGATTGTATTTATTTATTTGACAGAGAGAGAGAGAGAGAGAGAGCACATGCAGGGGGCGCAGAAGGAGAGGGAGAAGCAGACTCCCTACTGAGCAGGGATCCCGACGCGGGGCCAATCTCAGGACCCAGGGATTATGACCCAAGCCAAAGGCAGATGCTCAACCGACTGAACCACCCAAGCACCCCTCTTTTCAGATTTTCTGATGAGAAACCTGAGCTTGCTTTTATAAACATTACTTTTTAAATATTGCATATATGCCTAAAGTAGCTAAACACACTTCTTTATCAAGATTTTAATGATTCTCTAAATTTTTGTTAGTCATTGTTTGATACTACGCAAGTAGTGATTCAAAAAAAATTTCAAGCCATTTCATCACTATCCCAAATTTTACAAAAGTTAAAATTTTAAAAAATCAACAGCTTTAATCCTTTTCGTTACTATATAAATGCAATACTCTGATAGTCCCCATTGAATTTTTTCCTATGAAGTAATTAAAAATAACGATAAAGCTCTGATTGGCAAAATGTATGTTCAATGTTAGAGCAAGCACCCCGTAGGAGGCTTGGTTGCCAATGAAAGAGCATATTAGCCCCAAATGGAAAGAGGTATCAGAAACCCTTGTGGAGCGAATTTGGAGAGCTGCCATCTGTAGCTTTGCCCACCAGGTCCCCCTCCCCAGGCTCTTTCAGCAGCTTCATGGGCCACTTCTCCATGAAGGGCAGGGGTGCCTTTTGTAGCAACCTGTTAAAGTGGGGGTTCATGGACATGTTTAATGCCTCTCAGCCGAGCAGGGAGTACTACGCCTTTGGACTCTGGCAAAGCTGATGGCCAGTTGTCACCTGTCCAGAGGTGCCAGGTGCCCCAGGCGCCCCCAGGTTCCCTGGGGCTAAGGGGGTGTCAATACCGCATGGCAAACTTGGAACCCATTCATAGCACAGCAGTGTGTCAGGACCAGCTACCAGTTGGAGAGTGCTGATCTCCAGATGTGGAAGCCGAGTCCAAAATAATTACTTAGCTGAAAGCAGTTAACTTCTGGACCCAGTATGACGTAACAGTTGAAACCGTGTTATGAATCAATTGGTATAAATACAAACTAATTTTATTTTATTTTATTTTTTTTAAATTTTTTTATTGTTATGTTAATCCCCATACATTACATCATTAGTTTTAGATGCAGTGTTCCATGATTCATTGTTTGTGCATAACACCCAGTGCTCCATGCAGAACGTGCCCTCCTCAATACCCATCACCAGGCTAACCCATCCTCCCACCCCCCTCCCCTCTAGAACCCTCAGTTTGTTTTTCAGAGTCCATCGTCTCTCATGGTTCTTCTCCCCCTCCGATTTCCCCCCCTTCATTCTTCCCCTCCTGCTACATTCTTCTTCTTTTTTTCTTTCTTAACATCTATTGCATTATTTGTTTCAGAGGTACAGATCTGAGATTCAACAGTCTTGCACAATTCACAGCGCTTACCAGAACACATACCCTCCCCAGTGTCCATCACCCAGTCACCCCATCCCTCCCACCCCA
>NW_022589708.1:53521694-53727593 GCF_004348235.1 Phoca vitulina | reverse complement strand
GATGGACATCTTGGCTCTTTCCACAGTTTGGCTATTGTGGACATTGCTGCTATAAACATCGGGGTGCACGTAGCCTTTCGGGTCCCTACTTTTGTATCTTTGGGGTAAATACCCAGTAGTGCAATTGCTGGATCATATGGTAGCTCTATTTTCAACTTTTTGAGGAACCTCCATACTGTTTTCCAGAGTGGCTGCACCAGCTTGCATTCCCACCAACAGTGTAGGAGGGTTCCCCTTTCTCCGCATCCCCGCCAACATCTGTCATTTCCTGACTAAATACAAACTAATTTTAAAAGAACATCTCTCATGTGTTCCTATTAGATCTTCCAGACCTTTTGTCTTATCAAGGCATTGGGAAGAAGTGCTTTTAACTCTGTTTTCATGAAATGAGACAGTGAAATGTATGCAGTTGTGAAATATGGTATACTTTAGAGGCGACGCAATTTGTGGATTATCTATATGCTGTATTTCACCATTTTGTTTCAAAAATTAAGATAAGGGAAAAGGCAGCACATCTGAAGATAGCAAACTTCATTTTTTTAATAAAGGGGGAAAGAGAAGTTGAAATTAATGGGGAATATAGCTTGTGTTTTGAATCTTCAGTTGATTGTTTTCCTGCTGTCCTGGGGAAGTTAGTGATAATGTTTTAGGAAAAGTGTTAGGAAATGGATAGTCAGTCTTTCACTAAATTAGCTGGAAAGGAAGAAAGGCACTTGAGAATACATAGTGGAGAACTCTCTCTCCTAATGCAGAGGGGACAGAGAGCGCGGTCCATTTGGTGCCCTCCATATTCAAGGCTGAAATTGGAAACAATGGCGCTTTAATTCGCTGCTCAGTTAATGGGTCTGCTGATTTATTCTCATTTTTCAGACATCTAAATGTCCTTAAAACCCTCTCAAGGGTTTTATACTTTTAGCCTGAGGTCCCTGTGCTTCATTTTTCTTTTTGTTCTTCAGACACTCTCATTGCCTCTCCCTGTTTCATCTTCTGAGAGGTTCAGAATAATGCATGGTGTGCACTGAATAATTTGGAGGGAGCTTGTGACATGTCTTGATGATGTTAAGCCACTCAAAATCCTAGGAAATAGTCCCGGCTTGCATTAGCAGTAGATTAATTCAGGTGAAATTTAGAGTCTTAATTTTTAAAAATTTACATTTTTACCAGTGATGATTGAAAAACAGTGGCATTCTTTCCGCCCACATTACTGATTACAATTGCAAATACTTGGAAAAAGTGTTAGAATGACTTCTCACCATTCCATAAGGAACAGAGTATTATTTTACCCACATAATGGTTATTAAATATTTAAAAAACAATTTTCCAAAAATATATCTATACCTGTATGTAACATGTGCATAAATCACAATGGGAAATGTATTCTGATATGCTTGCCTAATAATACTTGTGTTGGTACGTTTATATATCTAAGAGAATTTGTTAAGAAGAAAGGTGAAATTTGGGGGAGGTTTCTCATTTAAGACTTTATTATGAGAATGGTAAAAACAGGGGTACTTTTGGATGAAGTCAAGATAGTGATTACTCAGATAGTTACCAACTTTTTGACCCAGGATTCCTAGATGTGAGCTGGGTGTGAGTCCAGGCCGTATGATCTGAATCAAATGGTGGGAAACCACGGTGAGTTAGTTTTTTGGGATGTGGGATCAAGGAAATCCATCAGCTCTTGAATTTGCCCACTGAACGATGAGCAGAGGAATCTGTTCTGAGTAGAGATGCAAAGGAGAGCAGGAACATATTATGGGAAGGGATGGTGGGACGGAAGTGTTGGCCCCACTGTCCGGAGAGGAGACAGGTCCTCTTGTCCTGCAGACAGGTCTAAGGCAAGGGAGAAGGGCACAGCTGGGAAGGAGGAGAGTCAGGGCAAGAAGGGATTCAGCTGGTGGACTTTCAAATCTGGGGTTGAAAATTAATTTCAAAAGAAACATTTGGAACATTTGGCAACAAGTGCCATGATCAAAATGCCATTTGAGGGAGATTGGTTCTTGCTGTGGGTTATAAAATAACTCAGAAGAGGAAGAAGGCTGGTGCATGATGAGGAGGACTGCCTTTGAGGAAGGAAAAAGGAAAAGCGGTTGGACTTCTTGACAAGATCCACAGAGAAGACAGAAGAGAAAGAGAAGTTACAGATAAAGTTTCAGTCAAGGCTGGGCTGCTGCCTTGGAGAACTCCTCCCATCCCTACAAGTCCAAAAAAAAAAAAAAAAAGGCAGGGTATGCAGAAGAAATGTCCAAATGCTTTCTGGAATGTGTCAGTTCTCTTCTGAGCTTGCAAGTCACGGAGCAGTGGAAATGGAAGAGATTGCAAAAGATAGGAGTTTGTTAAGTTGATCAGTTCTCATTTGGAGGTGCTCCGACCCTTCCCCTAATTGCACCAGCTCCCAGACCCTCCAGGCAGCAGTAAATAAAGGAGAGTGCTAAGAGGTAGCAGTCAGGGAAGGGAACACAGGCCTGCGGATCTTTGGTGCATACACAGTAATTGGATCTGGGTGTGTGGATAAAGCATTCCATGTCACAGAGAGGAGAGGGAAGAGCAGAGGCTTGGAAGCAAACATTGTGAATGCTTTGTGAGAAGGCCAAGGGAGAAAAGAAGCCAGAGAAGGAGTGGTCAGCGTGGCAGTAAAACCGTGAAATTGTTTGATCTAAACTTGAACTAGATATTTGCTTCATTAGAGCTGACAGTATGAATAGGGCTTTTAGGTCATAAATTAAGGGACGGTCCCATCCCCCAAGACCGAGCATCCACAGAGAATTCACAATAAAAACACAGCAAGGCAAGCCCCCAAAGCAGTGTGGCCGAGCAGATGTTCAACTGCCGGAGAGATTTCCATGAGCCCCTCCTCTTTTACAAATACAGTTCACCCTCGTTCTTCCTAGACTGAACCATGAAAATTCTTTAAGTGGGTATCAGGAAATTTTCAAGAAAATTCTGCACTTCACAGTGGTGGGGGAGCTGTTTAACCAGAGGGGTGAAGGTGGTCAAAAGGTATAAATTTCCAGTTGTAAAATAAAGAAGTCCTGGGGATGTCACGTACAGCATGGTGACTAGAGTTAACAAAACTGTATTGTATATTTGAAAGTTGGTAAGAAAGGAGATCTTAAAAGTTCTCATCTCGAGAAGAAAAATTTGTAATTATGCGTAGCGATGTTAACTGGACTAATTATGGTGATCTTTTCACAATATGTACCTATACTGAAGGATTATGTTGTTCACCTGAAATATATCAATTGTATCTCAATTAAAAAAATTTTAAAAGAGAAAACGTTAACTTTGCCACTGTAATTAAGATCAGCCAGTACTTTGTTCTGTCCTCCACGCTGCCAAATGATCCTGTCCGCTCTGCCGGGCGGGTGGGGTGGGCCTGGTGTTACAGCTTGCAGACTCCTCAAGCTCTGCAGTGAGACTGCTCTCCTGGCCCTGTGACAATCACGTGGGATTTGGGGAGTTAATATTTTCTGGAAAGGATTTTAATGTTAGAATTTACTGTCTTTTGCACATATAAATTTAAAGCCTTAATGTTATGCTCTCCTGGTTATTTGCATTTAATATGCATGCAAATTCACAATGTATACTATATGCCGAGAACATAATTTATAAATCGGTGCTTTCCCTGGTTGTTAGCAATTTTGGCCGCTTTAAAAATTAATACTTTGAAGAAATATATGTTTTCAAATTTATATGTAGTATCTTTAGTTTCCAGAGAAAAATACGTAGTGCATTCTCTCCTGGAAAGGTAGATCTCCGCTGCAAAGTTCTCTGTGTTTAAAGAAATTATGCATCATGCTAAAGGTTAGACTATTTTTATTTATTTATCTTTCCTGTGAATGGGCTTGGATGAGGTGTTGCAGATGTTTGTTTCCATTAACAGTGCTGAAAACCATGTGTTTCTGTAGCACGATTGCAACCCGCAGCATTCTGGTACAATTGGGGGTGAGTCATGTCAGCTGATGAACACCCCTCACATAACAGAGTGGCATAGTGTCCTTTTAAGTGGAAGATCAGTTCTGCACTTCATCACCAAGAAGGGGAGAATCCCAGAGAGAGACTCTGTAGCCACTCTGGCTGCCATTTAGGCCTGTTGTCTTAGCAACCTAAACACAGCCATCCGTCCTTTCCTCAGGCAGGGAGCTCCAGTCCTCCTTGACTCGACCATGACCTTTTCGTCTCCCCTTCCAATCTGTCGCGGGGTTCTGCCAGGCAGCTCCCGGGCGGCTTTGGATTGCCTCTCCCTTGCACATCTCCAGGCCACTACCATGTTCTGTTCTTTCCCCTTCGGATACGTGAAACCTCCTCACTGGCCCTGTGGCTTCTCAGCTGCTTATTTACCTCTTCTGTCCGGCTCCAACAAGACTTCACGAACCTTCCTTCCCACTACTGAAGAACATCTTTCAGTTTAGACCTCTTGATGGTTCAGCATCCCTTGCGGGGAGCAGACATCCATTCTCAACTTCAGCAGTCTGCTTCTGTGTACTATGTGAGCGGCGCATCTTCGTGGACCATTAGTCACCCTCCTCCTGCACCTCGCCAACATTGCAGACCACTTGACCTGAGTTATCTTCATCCCTTTCAAAATCAGCCCTTCTTAAATGATAATGAGCAAAGACTCTCTAGCTGAAAAGTTTTATTGGGACCACCCCCACCATAAATACCGTCAGTGACCTCTGTGTCAGCGTCGTACCCGTAGCTGCACAAAATGAACTCGATTCATCCAGCCTGTAGACTTGGACTCAAGACCCAAGGCAGGGTCTCTGTGTGTTTTTGGGCAGCCTGGCAAAGGACACAAGTTGGGATGAGAACCCGTCTTGGCTCTGCTCATCAAAATGTGTGTCCTGGGACACAACTGGATCTGCCAGGTGAAGGGGTGACTTGCACCCCCCAGTCCTCCCCAACAAAGGCACCGTCAGCTAGCCAAATTGTACAGAGACACAGAGCAGAAGGGATGCTCTTCTAACCCACTTGGGAGCTGAAAGGGCATCATTTACATCATTTGCAGTTGGGCACCCTATAAGCTTTTTGAGGCCTTGACTTATGGCATACATGGGAGGATCAAGAAGAAACAAAGTGAAGTTTTCTGTTAAGAGGGGAAACCATTAAAAGGAAAACCAAATCTACTCCCTCTCCTTTACAAACCATGAATGGTGGGGACCCTGCTTTTGCTTTTGAATTATATTACTGTGTTTGATAAATCAGATATAAGTGCCAAGTAAAGATAATTTTGTGATAATTAAAACATCCACGAAAAATATTCTACAGGGGTTTCTCTTTCCATTCCTCCTCATCTCTCTCTTTTCCTCACTTCCCCTCCCCCCTCCTCCTCTTCCTTATTTGATAATGAGCATAACATAGCAGCTAGTAAAAGTATAAAATATCCTGGGTGGCTCAGAGATGCATTTTTACCAGGCTGGATTGTCTCATGGGTAGCTCCAACTACAAGGTCCCATGTGCCGTGGGCAGAGTGGCTTCTAACTGTCATAGAATGTTTAAGGACATGGAAGCTACATGCTTGATTTACATAGAGCTCAGGAGCCCTGAGTGTAACAACTGAACCCTTTTGGAGTTCACACATGTACTGATCTCACCCATGGTTTAGGATTCCCCAGAAGAGGCTGGGTCGAGGGAAGTGACGGGGTCCCTGAGAGAAAGCCATGAGTGAAGAAATCTGCCAGAGTGGAGCAGACTGAGCGACAGGGTCTGGATGTTTGAGGGAGCAGTGGTTCCAGGTACCTTCTCTGATCTAACTAGCTTCCCCTCAACTCCCCTTACCAAGAACAAACCCCTCCTCACACCCACAAAAACAAGTATATTATGGCATGAATGAGGGCTGTGGCATAAAGCCGGGGTCAGCAAACTCCAGCCTTGGGACAGATCCAGGCTATGGCCTGTTTTTGTAAGGACAAAGGGCGAAAGCACTGTAAAGAAAGCAAAGAAGAATGTGCTACAGAGACAATATTTAGGCCTTTGAAGCCTAAAATATTTATTATCTGGCCCTTAACAGATAACGCTTGCTGCCCCCTACAAAGAACTAGTTGGCAAAATGGCTCTTTTTCGGTGGCCCTTTTTTTTGCAAGAGCAAGGCCCAAGAGTAGAAATGGTCTCCCTGATGGCGGGGCCTTGAGGTTGGTGTTCTAGAGGAAGTTATTCGCCCCGAGAATGTTGTCAGCAGTGTTGACTGTGACTTGTGGATGGCAGAGTGACAGGTCAGTGGAGCAGAGGAAAAGCAGAGGAGGGCTGTCAAGAGGCAAGCCTTAGGTCTGTTTGTGTGGTGGACATCCACTCCCACCACCACCAGGGCATCCCAGGGGGAGTAGCTGAGGAGAGGAATTGCGGGTGCAGTGTAGAGAATTGGGACTTAGTCTGTTGCCTTAAATCAGCATATTTGAAGCACCATAAGCGAGGAGGCCCCAGGGGACTTTCAGTTTATACTTATGTTCTATAGTTCACCAGGTGTGTCTCATTTTGTGATTGTGAGAACCCTCTGAAGCAGACAGGAAGGATGTTGCTTTTGACCTCAATTTATAGAGGAAAAAAAGCACTGATGCTTGGTCAGAGATGTGTCCTGTTCAAGGTCATATAGTTATTATATGATGGAGTTGGAAATGAAAGCCAGATATTCTGGTTCTAAAACCTGGGCACCCTTCTCAGATCAATGAATTATCACTATGAATTGTTATCTCTGCACCCCACTCCCCTAACATAAAAGCCTTCTCGCTGAATATAAAGTCTCTTTGTAAGTTCATCATATTACCATATAAAACAAAAGAAATGGTGGAATAGCTCTACAAGTGGCTGATTTTATGTACCTTGGCTTTGTCATCTTCTTAATGGGAAGATATATGTGAAAGAAGCTCTTGCAGGGCGGGGGGGGGGGGGCGCTGAGGTCATTTGCACCACTCTGGGGACTCTGGGTTGAGACAGATTACTTGGACATTCTAGTCTGACCTTCATAAAGAACCTATGAAGAGAACAGTTGTGAGAAATTATTAATGACACTGTGACAACCTTAACCAAAATTGGAGCTGTTTTCACTGTTTTATGATAGATGTCCGAGCAAGACATTATGTAATAGATAAATCGAGTGACTTGTTCGGTGTCTGTATGTTTTAGATATCAAAGACCATCGTTATTCCTACAGGATAGATAGGAGAGAGGATTTTATACATTTGCCCACCGCCTACGTACTTTGATATTTTGTCATAATGAAGTTTGCTGGGGAGCCAGCTGTGGTCTGCACGGGCTGTGGATCTCCATCTCGGTCCGAACCTGAGCGATGGATTTAGCCCTGGGGCCAGTGTCCCAGATATAGGCAGCCACCAGCCCCCAGGAAATCCATCACAAACGAGCATTCTAGCTGTCTCCAGGAGTCTAACCACATCCATATTCACAGAAGGAGAGCACTCAGTGCTCTCGTGGAGAATGATATCCGGGGACTCTGGGATAATGCTACCTTTACACTACTCATAAAATATGTTAAAAAATAAAGCCTTAAAAGTCATGCTCGTGAAGAGTTAGGACAGGAAAATGAGCGTAGCAATTCACACAGTGCACTTTCCCTCGGAGCAAGAAGTCCTGTCAATTTCTCAAAGTGGGTATTTCATCTCTTATAGTACCCTTAAGAAGGCCAGGTCAGGCGTGGGTTACTGGCTCAGGAGTGGACTTGGATCTTTGTCTTCCAGGCTTCTTGTACTTCTTTGATTTCAGCTAAATTGTCGTTTCTTAAAGAGCTTTCTTCCTGCCCAGCCTTCGATTTCCTTTCCCCCCAGCTCTGCCTCTTGTGTTCCCTGTCATCACCCTGTTTTATCTCCTTCACAGCACTTATCACTGTTTAAAATTATTTTATTTATTTATTGGCCTATTTAGTGTCTCTCTCTCTCTTACCGCTGGAACAGAAGCTCCGTGAGAACAGAAGACAACCAAGACTCTCTAGTTTACTGTTGTTTTCTGTCGCACATAGAACCATGCCTAGCCTATGGGAGGTGCTCTGTAAATTCACTGAGTGAATCAATGAATGAATGAATGAATTAGTGGGTAAATATGTGCTTTTCTGTTGCTTAACCCCACAGGACAGTGCCCAGAAACTGGGTAGTGGTCTTCCCCTGATAGAAGAATACAAAGGGATTGTATTAGTTTTCTATTGTTGTGCTAACAGGTTGCCATAAACTTAGTGACTTAAACGTGCAGACTTATTATCTTGAAGTTCAGGAAGTCAGAAATCCAACACAAGGGGGATTGGGCTAAAGTCAAGGGATCAGCAGGGTGGCTTTCCTTCCTGGAGGCTCCAGGGGAAATTTTGTTTTCTTGCCTTTTTCAGCTTCTAGAAGTTGTGCACATTCCTTGGTTAGGGACCCCTTTCCATCGTCAGAGCCAGTAAGGATGGTCGAGTCTTTCTCATGCTGCCATCTCTCTGATTCTCTATAGCTAAGAGTTAAGGACTCATGTGATTAAATTGGGTTTGTTTGGATAATCTGGGAAAACCTCTCATCTCAGTGTCCTTAATGTTAATCACCCTTGTGAAGTCTCCTTTGCCACATTAGGTTAACATATTCAGGTTCCAGGGAATACAATGTGGACATCTTGCGGGGGGAAGGAAGTGTCATTATTCTGTCTACCACACAGATTTACTCACAAGAGAGGTGGAGGGACAGTCTCATTTCTCTTCCAGAATATATATTGTGAAAGAAAGAATTCCCAACTCTTTTATTCAACAAATATTTGTGGAGCTTATCATATTCTCCTTGACAGTTTTGTTCCTGGTGACAGGGTGAGCCAGGCTAGATTGCTGTTTCATTGGATTGGGAGACCCTGGAGAAGTTCACCTGAATTCAGAACCAGGCCTGAGAGTTAGATCTTAGATTGGGTTGCTAACCAGAATGGGATCAGTGTGTCCAAAGGGGACTCAGAGCAGCTGTAGTGGTGGTGACAGTGATAACAGGTGACACTGGTGACAGATAACATTTATTGAGTACAGGCCTGTTTGGAGTATTTATTTAATTTATGTAATCTTTATAAGAGTATTACAGAATAGAGGTACTATTATTGTCCCCATTTTACAGATGATGAAACTAAAGCACAAATAGGTTAAATAAATGGTCTAAAACCCCAAACTAATAAGTGATTGAGCCAGGATTCAAAATCCCAGGCCATCTGGCTCTACACTCTGCTCCCTAACCACTGTACCCTCCTGCCTCTCATGGGGCTAATTGAAGAGTAGCCCAAGGAGCCCGTGAGAGGACAAAGGTGGGTGCTGGGGAGCAGAGCCTCAGTTTCTGTGAGGCTGTGCGGGTTTGCTTGTCATTTGGACCTTATGGTCTCTGTCTTGGAAGCGTAGGGAAGACCCTACTGTGTGTCAGGCATGGCCACTTGCAGTGGGGAGATGTGAAGATGCTGTCTGTGCCCAGGAGGATACACAACCTTGCAGCTCACAGGCATTTCCTGTTGAGGGGTTGGTGAGGGAGACATTATCCGCTGTACAACTGGCTGAACCATCTGTTGGGCTTCTGGGTTTCAGGAAGTACAAAGACTGGCATGGTACAGAAGAACCAAGTCAGAAGCCCTGAGTTTATGTATTCGCTTCGTCAGTTACCAGATCTAGGTCTGGGTCAACGCATTGAGCCTCTGTGGAGAAAAAAATACAAATTCAGTTTGTCTACATCTCCAGGGTGGGAGAAAGATCAAATATATTATTGTGAAGTACTCTGTAAAGATTGGTTATTACTGTCCATGGGCCTAAACAACAACGTGAGGAAAAGAAGTATGTATGAGCACCCAAAACATGTCTGGCTTGTGTTGCCCTGGGGGGTAAACTGGAGAGTGTGAGCAAGACATGACATCTTCTTCCTGTGGCCTCTGTGAGAGAGACTGATTGATGGCAGGGATTTACAGGTCAGCCTGGGAAAGCATGCCATCAATCAGGGCATAAGAAGGATAGCTTGTCTTTAGTGTACAGACCCATGGTCCTGATGGCGCTATTAACCCAAAGGCGGTCATCAGAAGGGGAGGCCTCCTCCACTTGTGTCCACCCCCCTCATTGTAGTAGCTAGAGTGTGGCCACACAGTTCCAAGAATTTCTTGCATTAAAGTGGAATTCTTTAGTGGGTTTGATGTAATTGAGCACAAGGCTTCAGAGGGAGGTACAAAAATTTACCTTGGAGTTAGTGAGCCTCTTAAAATACTTATTCAAATAATCAGTAATACACAACTGTCAAGAGTTGCAAAGCTTTTAAATTTACCCTGCTTGTAAGCTAATAAGTGAGCCTGCCACCAATTCATATATGCTGGCGGAAGACATGAAACTCCTGGGTCAGACGCAAAGGACTTTATTCCTCACGATGCAGCTTTCTGTTCCCTTTGGTTTCCCTTGTGCCCCAGCTCCCGGGGGAGCAATGCAGAGCAGACTGAGGTGGGTCTGTGTCACAGCTGAGGAACACTGAGTTTAGGAAATCATCAGTCTTATAAAGAGCTACTGGTAAACTTGCCCAGCCTTTATTATCCTGGTCAGGAAACCAATCTGTCTGCTCCTGGAGGGAGACACTGTCTTCATCCTTCCAGGTTGTTTGCTTCACAAACATCCTTGAAAAGATAGTCTGGAATAAAAGCTGTCACAAGACAAGTAGCCAAGCCTCCCATTAGAAACTAATACATAACTCTCTGAATTCTTAATAGTGACCTATGAAAGGTATTTGTCTTTAAATGTACAGAATTGTATCTGTGAGTAGATATAATCTGAATTCTGTTTGAGGAAAAAAAATCCATTTCTAATTCTCTTCACCTAGTGAGTTCTACTCAGTATTTTAGGATGGTGATCCAGCCAAACTTGTTGCTTAAATAATTACCATGGAATTCAGAACTTCTAATGAATTGGTAATTAAATGATATTTTAATTAAAAGTTGTTTACGTGGAGTGTGCAGAGGGCATATGGTTGATTGTCTCTTCGATCAACTTTGGTTACAGGAGTAACAAAAGTTAAGAATTTTATGCTTTGACAATGTATGATACTGATAGGAATTTATGCAAAGATTTTTGCTTAGAATAACACATGCTTTTTCTTTGATTTCAATCCTAAATTTTCTAGGCAGATTCTTATTGGGAGTATTATTATTTGATGTACAAGTTTCTTTATATTTGATTTTTTTCATCCCCCAAATGTGTTAAATTTTATTTTTGGTCATGCTTAAAAATTATAGACCTATCATTGCCTACTTAGTATGTAGTTGGGGATAAATTGAACCCAAATGAAATCCATGAGATAAACTTTGAATATTTTTAGATTTAAACTTGATAAAAGGACCTACATGGTGCTGTAAATGTCAGGAAATTCAAGGACCCACATTCTGCCTGGGAATTGGTGTAGTGCTATGAACATGGCTTTAAATGCAGCTGGATCTGGATTGAACTCCAGCTCTGCTAATTCCTAATTCTGTAATTTACCTACCATATCTGAGCCTCAATTTCATCATCTAAAAATTGTGGATAATGACTACTGCTTCGTAGGATATTTGTGAAGCCTAAATGAAATAAGTTATTCAAAGCTGATACATTCCTTTAATAATGTAAAGGGAATATTGAAGTCAGTTCAGGACCATTACAAAGGTTTTTTTTGATTACTTTCAGCTTGGGTGAAGCTTTAAATTTTTAGTTAAATTCCTTCTCTAAAGTACTCATTTATTGTCTATTATTTTTCTAGTTATCTAGGTGCATTGGGGAATTAAAATCATCCTTTAAAAATCATCCCATGGATATCAAAAGCTCGTAAATTGCTAGATGCTAATGGGAAAGTCAAGAATCTGCTCCAACTTATTATTGTAGGCATACAGAGAGCTACCTAGGGAAAAGCAAGGGTTGGCTTTAATTCCCACAATAAGATGCTTTGCAGATTTCAAAATATGTCACTCACTATAAAATTAATTCAATTATTTACCAGCCACACACATACTAATCAGGGTTGAAAGTATGAGAGACCATGGGGAAGAAAGAACGGTTACCTTTCTATTACCAGTGCTGGCATTAAGAAATAATGACAGCTCACATGTGTGTGATGCCCTCAGGTTTATGGGAAATCAGGAGCTGAATATTTAAAAAACTAATTACAATTAATTAAGATGACTAAAAGAGCTGTGACAATTTGGGATTCTATTTTTATCAATTTAATCAATCTCTCCAGTGAAAAGTAGGAGAGATATTTTAGATTCAACAAACAACTTAAGAGCTTTGCAGTGGGAATGGAATGAGAAAGCACAATGAGCAGAAGAGGGTTAAGTAAAATTCTATACTTTTTAAAACAAATAGCTACTACGTTCTGAATATAGAGGTGGCCAAGACTGAGGAGATAGGGGGCAAGAGAGGGGAAAGTTGTATGTCCTCGGATGGGATGATGAAAGATAAATGATAAGGCACTTGCCTCCTCCTAATGTGTAAATCTCTACTCACTGCCAAATGTAGAAAAAAGCATTATATGATGAGAACAGCCTTTATACCAAATGTGTGTGTGTACCATGGTCCCCCCTTATCTGCAGGGGATTCGTTCCAAGACCCCCACTGGATGTCTAAAACCTCAGATAATACCAAATCCTATACATCTATACTGTGTTTTTCCTATTCAGACATACCTATGATAATGTTTAATTTATGAATTAGGCACAGTAAGAGATTACATAGAACGATTACAGCAATATATACTGTAATAAATGTTATGTGAATGTGGTTTCTCTCAAAATATTTTATTATACTGTACTCCCCCTTTTTGTCTTAGTGATGATGTGAGGTGATAAAGTAAGGTGAATGACATAGGTATTGTGACGTAGTGTTAGGCACTGATGACCTTCTGATGAACATCGGGGAGGACCATCTGCTTCTGGACCGTGGTTGACCACAGGTAACTGAAACCAGAGAAAGGAAGACTGCAGATAAGGGGGAACTGTCATATTTAAACAATTCAGTGTGTCTTCAGATTCTATAGAAAATGTTAAGGGCTTTACTTAGTAGAGATTTGGTCAAATCTTTCTTTTTAGCTAAGTACATATTACCACATGCCCAAACTTTTGAGGTAGTAGCTATTCTAAGGGAGAAAAAATGAACAACTTGCAAGATACATCAAAACTAGTCTCAACTGGTTGTTAATGGAAGTAACTGGATGATGACATTATTTCTGTTTAGTCCAATTCATATTAAATAAGCACCTACCATGGGCACGGAGCTGTGCTGGGTCTGTAGTAACTAAACTGATCATGATCGTTAGCTTCTCTCCTCAGTTCATTTACAACCAGAATGTAGGCTGTGGGGACAGGAACTATGTACCCACCCTCAGGCCTTGGCATCCCCTGTGAGATGAGGTTTCTGAATCTAACCCTTGCCCTCAAGAACGTTATGATATGGTAGGGAAACGTGCACGTTGGTGAGACAGGACACATGTACACATTTAAACCTGTGGCAATTTTTCTTTGCCTACAAACCGAGTTAATTTTTACAGGTATTTTTTTCCTACATAATTACAACTGTTTTACTTTGAGAGACAGCGAAATTGGAGTATTTCTTCCTTTTCATATTCTACTTATATTTTTCTTTGCCTTGGACTGTATATAATCATGGACACAAATATCCCACACCTTCTAGTACAAATGCAGCTGTAGCATAAATGAAGAAGTAGAAGATCAGCTCAAGTGGAGGAAGTTCAACTCTGGGCTCTATGAGACAGGAAAATGGAATCTTTCAATAAATAGAGTTGTTGAGGCTACAGCAAGTTATCAGCACAAAGCTGCAGGGTCAGCATTTTTTAGGTGGTGTCATTCATGAGTAGTTAATTAAGTAAAGACATCCAATCCCAGTGGAATCTTGGGGAAATGAGGTCAATACTTTCTTCTCCTTGAACATTGGGGCAAATTGGTCTTTGATTCTATATTGGCCACCTCTTGGGTGTCTCTGCCCTAAGATCTGCTTCTATTACTTTGAAAATCCTTTTTGTTGAGATGACCTTATTGTCAGTGACACCCGTAGGCTAAGTTTAATTGCTTTTCTAAAAATACCATCTTTTCCTCCCAATAATTTCTCCAGTTCACAATTAATTAAAGCATAATGTGTTGTAAACTCTCTTGTTTAAAGTGTTTGTATTCTTCATCTTAGCGATTATTTACCACAAATGGACAATTCTGAATGGGTAGTATTTTTCTCAGCTTCCAGCTCCTAGCTTTTTTTCTTGATATGATTAAATTTTGAGATATTCAAAATTAACAGACCCATAGAGACAGATAAAACTCTGTGTGTGTGTGACAGTTGTTATCCCTTTTTAAAAAAACTATTTATAGGTAGTAGCAGGATCTTTTGAAATTGGAGGCTGAATTGCATATGTAAATTTGGGCAAGTTATTAAGTAATGCTCTAATCTTTTTTGTTTATTCATCTGTAAAATTAGGATACTAGTATCTAAATGGTCTAGTTTTGTATTAAAAGTTGAAAAGCATTTAAAATAGTACCTAGTACATAGTAAGTGCTCAATAATAAATGTTGTCATTGTGACCATTATAATTCTGGTCATTTTTATCTTGACTATTTGTATTTTAGGGGTTTGTCAGCTTCTTTTTAATTTGAGATATCTTCAGAGGCACTTCTTTTAAAAAATGTTCTATCACTGATGGTGTCTCTGATTTCATTTGAATTGATTTAAATCACACAATGGTCACAGAGGCTCAAGGGCCTTGAGAGCGGGAATATGTTATATCCTTATGTACGTCATCTCTAGGATAGCACTTCACTCAACAGCAGGTGCTCAACAGATTTGGACAATGATCTTTGTTCTTGTTTCTTGTTAGCTATGGGGTTACTTGGTTTTCCTTTCTGGACTCAGGATCTCTGAGGTCCTAAAGCCAAATTTGGAGGCAGGAAGACTTGAGAATTGAGTTTCAGCCCTGCTGAGATTGGTCCAAGGTACCTGGGGTTTCCTGATCAAACATCCCACCAAATCTCTATTCTTTCAATATTTGTTCAATAGTATTTAATGGAGGCACAAGGGAAATGATTTTCAGTAATAAAAATACAATTTATTAACAGATCCCCTAATTTATTTACTTTCTCTGGCCCAGGCAGGATCAATGATCTGTGGTTAAAAGTACTGAAAGGTCAAAGTTTTTCTGCTTTAGTTTTTCTTGATTTTACTTTAGACTGTGTGCACATGTGTGTGTTTTCTAGATCAGGCAAGTAATTGGGAGGCATATTAAAAGATTGACATTTTAGATAATAAAATATCTCACTTGCTTCAGTCAAAGAACACAGTGATGCTTATTTGGTCTCAGAATTTTAGCGGGCAGTGAGAGTGGGTTCCTCCAACAAGACCATTCTGGGCAGGTTTTCTTTGGTGGGTGGGTAAGTGGGTGTGGACAGACCTTTTCCTATTTGAAAGTGCTGTTTTTATATTTAAGTAGTTATATGGAGGACTGCATGATGAAATTTGAGTTGCTTCGTGCATATCACTGGACTAACATTTTAGCACTGTAAAGAAATTAGCTCCTAAGGAATTGGCTTACTGCCCTGAGGCTGATTTGCCTGTGGCTGTGCTACTTACCAACTGCTTGGTTTGAGGGAGTTATTTTAACCTCTCTAAGCCTTGGTACCATCATCCTTAAAAGGTAAGATAGTGAGAAGGGGAAAAGGGGACACACCAGCCAAGTTTCTGCTCTTTTTGTTAAATGCAGGCTTTCCTGGAACCAGACTACGTCCCAGCTTTCTCCCCATTGGCCAGAACAGGGTCACATGACTACTGCTTGCGGAAGAGCGTGCTGGAGAAAACATTTCACTTTTCTATTCGTTTTAGTGTCGCCGCTGCCACCACTTTTCCTCTCAAGGAAAAATGGGGGGTTGACTGTGGGTCTTAGGCCCATCATCAAACTGCTTCTAGGGATTTCTGTGTGTTAGAGATACTGTTATAGTAAGCATCTAGCAGAACCTTGCAGTAGAAAAGTCATGGGGAAAATTGTGTATTTTCTCATGTACAATAGTCTATGGATTGCTAGACACAATATAGTGTTTTGGAATTTAAAGAAGAGCATACCCACATTAAATCTAGATATCATTTTAAGATGTATCTCATTTTCAAAAAGCTTAGGATGCGGGGGCGCCCAGGTGGTCCAGTCGGTTGAGTGTGGGACTCTTGGTTTCAGTTCAGGTCATGATCTCATGGGTCCCGGGATCCAGCAGGCATGAGGCTCCAGCCTCGGGTTGCCGGGAGTCTCCTTGAGGATTCTCTCCCTCTGCCCCTACCCTCACTGGCGTGTGCACCTGCAAACTCTCTCTCCCTCTCTTTCTAAAATAAATAAATAAATCTTTAAAAACAAAAAACCAAAAAAACCCAAAAACCTTAAATGTGAAAATAACACACATCCTGGAATTAAGGAGCTGTGGAAGTAGATGTGATTAATGAAAATTTCATTTGTTTTCCTTAAAAATATGACATTTTTAAGTGGGAATAAGCATACTGCATGGTTTCAACTATTCAGAGATAAAATAAAAACAAATACTCTCTTTTTAGAGGGTATATACTCTACTTTGAATGTAATAATTTTTTGGAAAGTATTTTAAGATTATTTTTGCAACACTGACAAAATATTTTATATAAAAAATAACAGTAGAGATTTTTATTTGAAACAGCATTGGAAATTTTCTAAATAAACTACTTATAGATGTAAACGGCATTTTAAAAACATAAATCAGATTCCTAAACTACCATAGGATATATTATGGAGAGTACTGTTATCAACCCCAAAGGTTAATGCTTGCTTCTAATTCAGACTGTCTGGATCAATGCTGTTTATTTTCAGTTTAATTAATTAATTAAAAGATCAATTAATGAGCATGAATGGAAGGAATCAGTACTGGTGATCTAAGACTAATACCAATCTATGGTATTTGTGCAAATCTTTTTAAGAAAATACTGGGTGCTTAACAATTTTATATAATAGCCAGTTTGTTCTCTTTAGCTAATTTTACCTGGTTTTCTCAAACTGGTTTCTCTTCATAAAAGAGTTTGTGTATGTTGCAATTTTTTGTGGTGAATGTGTTAATGTTCATGCCCACTCTGTGCTGTCTGTAGTTTCTAAAAAGGTGTTAATATTCCTAGAACAAAGGAAACTAAAATGAAAAATCCAAATTTGTAGACAGTTGTATTCTGAGCTGGAAGTCTCAATGAATTAATAACCTAATAACAACCATCAGTGGTTTTAAAATCTAATATTCAGATATATTACATGTGAAATACATAGCATTCCAGGGGTGCCTGGGTGGCTCAGTTGGTTAAGCTTAAGCATCCAACTCTTGATCTCAGCTCAGGTCTTGATCTCGGGCTTGTGAGTTCAAGTTCTGGGTTGGGCTCCATGCTGGGCATGGGCCTACTAGGAAGGAAGGAAGGAAGGAAAGGAGGGGGGGAGCGCTCTCTTTGCAGGGAATAAAGAATAAATAAATCCTTTATTCATCAGTTGTTTCATTGCAGTTTGAATTTATGTGAGCCTGTACATCTTACCCACATGTAGATACACAAACACGTAAACACACACATGAGCACATGTGGTTTTCATATATAAAATACATAAAAACAGATTTTTTCATATAAAAACTTATTTTAACAGATTGTGAAACTTGGAGCATAAAATACATAACAATAGATAAACAAAGACCTAGCTAAGCAATAATGCTGGGAGACATATGGGTCAAAAATAAAAAATAGTTATTTGCACAACACAGATTTCAACTTTTTTGGTTAGGCTGGCAAAGAAGTTTATTAGGTTAAAATCAGTTCCTCCAGTTACAGTCTTTGCTAAAGTGCAGTGGATTTGAAGAAACTTCCTCTGAATCGGGGGGGTCAAATGTTACAGTTTTTTGAAAAAAGGCCCTAGACACTTATGATGATAGTGTGAGTTAATTCTGTTTCCCCCGGTGAGGTCTCACTGTGAGAACACAATGCACCACTTTGGGTGAGATGCTTTTTCCAATAAATATGGAAATTATGGCTTCCAGTGCTGTGGCCTGGTATGAAATCTCATGGGAAATAACTTGAAACTATGTGATAGGTTTAAAATTAATTCCTACCCCCCTCTCCGTAGTAACCAACCTATATTTACAAGATGTACCATTATTTCATGGCCATCCAGAAAGATGAGCAAATGCAGTGCTGTTTTGTAGAATGAAACCGTGATGATAATAATCTCCTACTCCATATATATCCTCGTTAGCGGATGACTTGAACAAAGTGGACTCTGCTTCTGTAGGTTGAAGAGTTGCCCTCTGACCCTTCTCCCTGTTCTTTCTTGGGCTTTCTCTAATGACTCTCAGCAGAGAATTATGATTGGGGTTTTCCCTTTGCCAGGTGAGGACAGTTTTGTAATGATGAGTTTCAAACTAAACCCACATTCTCCACCTTGTGAAATTCTGGTGGGACAGAGGTGAAACGTGCCTACCATTTTCAGATTTATTTGTTTGAGGAGCCATTAGAGAAGGATTACACTGGAAGTATCAGGGGAGACGGTTATTAAGAGTGGGGGGAAACAGGAGATGAAGAGTGTTTTCGAAAATCTCTGTAGATAAAGCAGAGATTCTCAGTGAGCATTTGTTAGTGTTGTTCTTAAACGACTTGAATTCACATGTGGCAACTGCCCACCGAGGTCAGAAAAACCTAATCCATACATGCTCTGAACGGGCCTCCTGCTTCATTGGTGGCTGAGACTAGGAAGGGCTGTGGGTAGGCCGGGCCCCTCCTGGATGTTTGTGGTCTGCGGAGCTTCAGGGGCAAAGGCTTGTGGATGTGCTATTGATTTTCTTTTTCTTCTTTAGGGACCAGTATTTCTGAGCATCCTCCTTAACTTTCTGTATCGCCTGTGGTAGATTGTCTATTCTCTTTAAATCGTGCTATGCCAGTTGAAAAAGACGTTAAGAGATTAGCCCTGCTTTTTGTTCATTTCTATCCAAAGGGAAAGGAACTTTGTGAAGATTTAGTAGATTAATAAAAATATTGTGCAAAAAAATGTGTGCAATATTTTGAGCTCTTGGGAAGTTGGTTCTCAATAACTTCCAGATATGCATGTCATGCCAGGTTTGGGATTCCATAAACGATGAGGGGCTGTGAGCTGAGTACTCTGGGCTTTATGAAGTAGGGTTCCCCAGCAGCACCATTAGAAAGCTGATGCTGTTCTCCATAAAATTAGACCATAATAATTTCTCCCCACCCTGCCCCTTTCTTTCCAGTCTTCCCCCTTTGGTGCCAAGATCGTGGTGAAATGGTGACTGAGTTAGGCCTCGGAAATTCGTCATGTAGCCATCCAGGCCACTGATGGCCTGGAAGAGGCTCCTGATTGTCAGGTCTTCCCTTGTGTTTGAAATAGCACTGACCTGAGGGAACTGGGAGAAACCCATACCAGGAGATTTGGGTCTTGTTGAGAAATCTTTCTGATTGGGTTGCCTTGGCACACCTGTGGGCCTGTTGCTGTCATTAATGGGGGGAGGAACGAGACGCTCTGTTCTCCCCATCCTTCATACTCAGCCAACTGCCACATTCTGGGTGCCTCTAAGAGCAGTCTCTCTCCTTTCTGCCTCCTCATGAAAGCCGGCACTGTTCAGCTGCCCAGCCTCACCACAGCTGTGCCCAGCAGGCAGAGGGGAGACAGGACCGATGGCCCCAAGCCGTGAGACAGAGCCAGTCCTAATACACCAGCTCTTGCCCCAGGGAAGGCTGACCCAGGCACAGAGGTGAGAGAGACTGCACACAGCCAGGATGAACACAATTTATTTCATTATTAGTCTACAAGGTTGTGGTTTGCTTGTTACCATGTCTACTTTTCAAAGAGCTTTGGTGACAGAAGCTGGAATGTTCTGAACATCCATCATGGAGTGTGGTTATTTTCTTTAGATTTGTTGATTAAGTGGGAATGTCACAATATAGGATAATTTTAACTAAGCATATTTGTAATAGGAGCCTCATACTAAAGATTCATGGGCTTCAACAAGACTTTCCAAGGTGGCCATGGAGACTGTTGGGATGAGAATACTGAGGCCCTGGAAGGTTAATTGATGATGCTCAGAGTTAAAGGGGCCTGGACAAATGGCAGCCGCCTGGGAGCCTGAGCTGCTGGTTTGTCTGCTCTCCCATAGTCATCTTCCCATGATTCCATGAAGCTGTGTTAGCCACAGACTTTAAATGCAGAATTTCTCCTTTGAGAAGATTCTGTCGTTTGAAACTGGATGTGGTGTTATGCTACTGTTAATAATAGGAGACTCTTTTATAGTGTTTGCTCTGTGTCATTATGACTTGCATGACCCTGGGCATGGTTCCCAGTGCTCAGGACCCATTGTCCTCTCATTCGACGTTAACCCTTCTTGATGCCTCTTAGTAACAGCAGACCTCTGTGCCTCACTTCGGAAACTTCAGGCAGCTTGCATGTGGTCCAGGTTGGGACTCTCTTCTCATTCAGCCAGCTGGTCTCCTGCGTACGACTGAGGCCCTGCCTCGCTCCACTGGCTACACTCGTGGCCCTGCTGGGGCTGTGCTAGCCCACAGGGGTGGCCCGGTGACAGGGCCCTGCCGCCTCCCCTGTTGACAGAGAAATGTCTGCCGACCACTGCAGGAGGCCTTCCAAGGACTCCTGACCCACTTGGAGCATATCGCCCTGAGTCCTGGCACCCCCTCGTTTCCTCTCTGCCCTGAGTTGAAGTCGGAGTGCACAGTATGCTTTGCTTACCCCAGCGCTCTCACCCTTGCTCCAACTGCAAGTCCGGCGCAGGGTTCCCTCCTTTGCTGCCTTATCTTGCTAGGAGTCGCTGACAAGGTCAAACAAAACTCTGATCTACATCCTGTTTTACTGATACTGGATAATTTTAAATACTCACTTCTCACATGTAGAAATTATAGGAAGTATATGAACTATAGGAAGAATGTATTTCTACATTTAAAGTAAAAAGTGGAAGATAACTCTTCTAGTACATTTATCTCTGTCAGAAGACCGAAGAAATCATATATTCCCTCTTTTTACATTATAGTTTTTCCCCGTTTTTTTTCTTACTGGGAAAAATCACTGTAAGCCAGGTTATTAATTCCATTGCGACTTTGTTTTATTTATAGTGGGCATTTGTTCAAACAAAGAAATGCTTATCGGTGGAAATGATAACTGTGATCAATTGCCTCAGCTTTCATGTTTACCTACTATTTTCTGGTGCCACTAAATGCCAGTTTTAAGTCCCCCCAGAAATTAAACTGAATGTCTTTTCCAGCAGAGCTTCCATTTCCCATGGATAATTGATTGAGTTTTTCTCTTATACCCCTTCTTGGACTCTGTCCTTTTCATCGCTTCACAGGTATTAATCCCCTATTAATGCCCACTTCTACCTTTATTTCCACTCAGACTTCAGCCTCTCGGTGTCCCTTAATTTTCCCCTCACTCCTTTTTCTCCTCTTGCTTCTGATCTTCAGAGCAGTGGCCACAAACCTTTCCCTGTTCTCTGCACACACACACACACACACACACACATACACACACACTCTACACACTACATGGATATTTGGTCCTTGCAAGAATTAATACCTTGGAGAGCCACCAAGCTTGATTAGTAAGTGGCAGATACACCCGCCGCAGTGTAAAAAAGTGTTCTCTCTCTTTTTTTTTTTTAAGATTTTATTTATTTATTTGACAGAGAGAGAGAGGGCCCAAGCAGGCGGGGGGAGGGAGAGGGAGAAGCAGACTCCCCGCTGAGCAGGGAGCCCAACTCGGGGCTCGATCCCAGGACCCTGTGACATGACCTGAGGTGAAGGCAGATGCTTAACCGACTGAGCCACCCAGGCGCCCCTAAAAAAGTGTTCTAAGGGTTGTGTTTGTCCACAGACACACCTTTTGTACTCATGGCCTCTTTTGTCTATTAGCATTGTTATGTTGTGTTTTGAACTTTACTTTTATTTACAAAAGAACATGTTTATGGTGTCATCTGGCTGATAGGCCTGAAGCAGCCTCTCCCAGCTTTGCATTTAAATACCCATTGTGACACAGAAAAAGGTAAAAACATAATACCAGTGGAAAATAAGACTGATAGCCTTTTGCAGGATTCCTGGAGGAATTTCCACTGATTACAAGGCTGATGGAGCTGAATTGAGAATAAAAACTGTTGGCCAATATTGGATTTCTGTACCAGTAGAAAACCTGAGCAGCTGTCTCCTGTAGGTCATGTGCTTTCTGACACGTACAAAATACTGAAGCAGGTCTTCTCCTCTGCATTAATTTTTTATATCTTCATAGGCTGCACCTCCTTGTTTAGTGGTGGTGCTGGAAGGGAAGAATAAAATCCATCCCAGGTGGTGAAGTCCCCTCCCTGCTCTCCCACACCATTGAGACTATGCAGGTGAAGGCAGAAAGAGCTTGTCTAGCATGAGTGCATGGACTGTGGCTTTTTTTGGTACTCTTTGATGGGACTTGGGGTAGAGAAATATGCAATGTTGGGGAAAAAAAAAATCTTACCTTGGTCACTTAGGGTAGTCCACGATGAATGCTAGCTAAGTACCCACATGCCCAGACCAGCTTGCACCATAGGGTAGGACTCAGAGGGGATTCAGAAACTACCACCCAAGGGGCCCTGCCAACCAGGAGTTACATGTATTATCTATTGGCCAACTTCAAGTATGGATAACTTTCTCCTAGTTCAAGAGTGAATAAACAGAAAGACACGCCAAATGATGGTCCAGGAAAAGGTAATGTTAATAATGAATATGTGTTGCTTTTAAAATTTTTTTATTTAAAACACGCAAATTGTACATGAACACAAGCATGTAATGGATAATTAAAATAATATAGAAATACTTAGATTGAAAATTATAATCTCTTTTTACTCTCTAACCTCACTTACCTCTTGAAAAGTTAAATACAATTACCCTTTTAGGGTCTGTCCTTCCAAATACTTATATATATATATACACACACACACTACCTATCTATCTACACACACAAAGACAGAGCCTTAAAAATATAACCAGCATTATGTTGGTCATATTTGCTCTGGAACTTATTTTTTATTTAAAATATCTCAGGGGCCTGGGTGGCTCAGTTGGTTAAGCGACTGCCTTCGGCTCAGGTCATGATCCTGGAGTCCCGGGATCGAGTCCCGCATCGGGCTCCCTGCTCAGCAGGGAGTCTGCTTCTCCCTCTGACCCTCCCCCCTCTCATGCTCTCTGTCTCTCATTCTCTCTCACACAAATAAATAAAATCTTAAAAAAAAAATAAAATAAATAAAATATCTCAGAGATTTTGTTCCATATTATTGCATATAGGTATGCTTCATTCTTTTCCATAGCTGTACAATATTCCATTGTATGTATACTCTATTATAGATTACCATTCCCCTATAAGTGGACTTTTATGTGAATTCCAGTATGGGATTATTACAAACAATGGTACAATGAACTGCCTTATATATTTGTGTACATGTGTAAGAATGTCTGTGGGACAGGTTCCTAGAAGGGGCATTGTTGGATCAAATAGTATATACATTTTGGGGCACCTGGGTGACTCAGTTGTCAAGTGTTTGCCTTCAACTCGGGTCATGACCCCGTGGTCCTGGGATTGAGCCCCGCATCGGGCTCCCTGCTCAGCGGGGATCCTGCCTATCCCTCTGATGCTGCTCCCCCTGCTTGTGCTCTCTCTCTGTCAATTAAATAAATAAAATCTTTAAAACAAACAAACATACAAAAAACAGTACATGTATTTTGCATTTTGATAGATACACATTTCCTCTAAAACAACTACCAATTTCCTTTCTCATCAATGGTCTATGAAGATGCCCATTTTCCTCATATTTATGCCAACACTGGACATTATCAGACTTCAAAATTTTTATCTAGGGGCGCCTGGGTGGCTCAGTCGTTAAGCGTCTGCCTTCGGCTCAGGTCATGATCCCAGGGTCCTGGGATCGAGTCCCACGTCGGGCTCCCTGCTCCTTGGGAGCCTGCTTCTCCCTCTGCCTCTGTCTCTCATGAATAAATAAATAAAATCTTTAAAAAAAAAAAAAAAAAAAAATTTTTATCTACTTGTTATGCTATGGTTAGTAATAAAATTGAATGCCTTTTTATGTGTCTACTAGTGTAGGCATCTTTAATAATTACAGTTTAAGTCTTATGTTTAAAATATAAGTGAATTTTTCTTTTGAATTGTTGATCCTAAAATTCATTTAGAAGAATAAATGGGTGAACTAGTTAAGATTTTTGAGGAAAAGAAAAGGTCAACGGCAGTGGAAGAAAGAATATTCAGGATATTCAGTACACTCCCAGGAAACAGTCTAAGAATCAACAGACAGCACAATGGCACAACTAAAAGGGCTATAAAATACCCCATAAATGAAATAATTTAGTGTATGATAAAATAGCATCTAAATCAATGATTTCTCAAATGATTTCTCAAAAATATTTTGTGTAAAATCATAGTAAAACTAGAATAAAATATACCTTAATATACATATGATTTTGGACCTGGGAAGGTGTAAACTATAAGAAAGAAAAAATGCTAAAGCAAAAGACACATTAACATACTAAATTTAAACATCTCTGAATGGTAAAAAGAAAAAAAAATGCATCAGGTACAAAAGCAGATGGCATTGAAAACTGGGAAAAATATTTGCAACAAATATGAGAGACATAGGGTTAATGTCATCAATATTTAAAGGAATTTCTCAAATCCATAAGGAAAAAAAAAAAACCTAACACCTCAATAGAAAAATGAGCAGAGCATGAATAAATAAAATGTAAATCCTTCCCTGCTAAGGCTGCGCCAAGAAGAGCAAACAGCTGATGGAAATTGGGTGTTTCAATGTTAGTTGACAGATGAGAGTTCCTTTTGTGTAAAGATACTGCTATTTGTGTTGGTGGCAATAGAAAACATTCTTGTTTTAGAGAATGTAATATTAGAAGGTAGTATATGACAAGCCACGTTTTTACAATTAAATAACTTACAAGATTTATTAAGGAAAAGAAAACAGCTTCAGAAGTGCCTTATTGAAAGCAAAATGTGATCAGAGATAGCATTATAGTCACGTAATGTGAAACCATAGAGTTTCTAAATTTTACTCCCACCCCCCAAAAAAGAAAACTAAATAATAAAAGACTACTTATGTATAGTTATTGTATTCCCAATTTCGTTTTAAAGATACTGTGTCCTTATAGCATGGAAACTCTTCTTTTGTCCTGACATAAGTCAGTAGATGGGAATTCCTGCAGAAAATGTCTTACCTTTCTGCTGACCCACACTCTCATCTGGTCCTTACACCAGTGGTTGAAAGAAGCAGGATGCAAATTAGAGAAAGCACACATTTTGGACTCCGTTTCCCTGGTTCCTAGCAGCTTTCCTAAGGAGCAGAGGAGGCAAATCTTTTTGCAAGTTGGAGGAGCCTCAGGCTGGCCTGGCCACACTTGCTGCACAGGAAAGAACTTGGAAGGGAACCCCAACAGTGTGTTGCTAGAAGGATGCAGAATTTGCAATCTCTTTTCAGTGCCATGGCCAGCAGTGAACTTGGTCCTGACCCACTGCAGTGTTTCCTGCTCTAGGAGGGAGCCATGTGCTGCCAGTGGCTGCCATCCAGTAATCCAAATTCTAGCAGTCTGTCCTAAGAAAAAAACAAATCAAAGATTTATGTAAAATAATATGCATTGCAGCATTATTAAAAATGGCAAAAATGTAGAAGCTTACCCTCAAATAGAAGAATGTTTAAATAAATAATGGCACCTTCATGAAGGTAGAATATTATTACAGCTATTAAAGACTCGTGTTTTTAAAGACCATTTAACCAAATGGGAAAACACATTATTATGTTAAGTGAATAAAGCAGGGTTCAAAAGGTATTTATAGTATGAGCCCATTTTATAAAAAGAAGGGGGAAAAAGTGCATAGGAAGAAACTAGAGTGGAATATTCCAAAGTAAATTTAACAGTTTATAGCTAAATAGTATTATGTGGAGTTACATTTTTATGCATTTCTTTTTTCTGCCCCAAATATTTTATTGTGAGCAAATATTTTATCAGAAGCAAACATTTTATCATATACTACATTGAGGTACACAAGGAGTTAATCTTTCTGTAACCATGGACATTATACACAGGACAAACACAAGGTTCTGAAAAATGGAGACAAGGAGGTCGACTGGTTGAGGACACCAGAGGAGTGACCCAGTGATGTGTTCTCTAAATTTTCTTCTTGTCTCATATATGCAAGACTGGATACTAAAGAAGCCAGCAACGTGGAATGCTAATGGCTACAGATAAAAAAGAAATCCCAATGAAGTCTACTCTTTTTACCCAGAAAGATAGGAAAGAAATAGCAGATAAGACAGAACACTTTTATACAATAATCTCTTTACTCCTCCAAACATTACAGAAAAAAAACTAGCCCTACCATGATCCATGCCAGGAAAGGCAGAGTGGTGAATCTAGACTTTCACCCACTAGAGGCTGTAACAATACTTCTAAAGAAGTGCTGTCAGAGACCAAACAGGGAGCCAGGAATTTCATCTCCACTGTCCAGTAATAAGTTGCTCCTTTTCCCTTCTTTGTTGCATTATCAATGGAGATCACTTGGAGAGTCTAGACTTCCATCTCCACTTGGAAAAAATTAGGCATCCCTCCCTCTTCCTGCTCAGATTGTGACAGAAGAGACCTAGCAGAGACTCACCATTGCCCAGTGGTAATGAAGCTAATCCCAACTCAGTGTCTTAGGAGACCTTATAGGGAGCCAGAACCTTCAACTGTGACCAGCAGTAATGAGAAACTCCCACTTGGGTCTCAATGGAGCAATAATGAGGTGTTATCCTCCCTTCCTCTATAAGATCAGTGTCAGGGAAGACCAATTAAAACAGAAAGTTTAAATAAGACCCAGAGTCTCAGAGCAGGTGTCAAGTGAAAATTTCTCTTCATATCCAGAATCAGGAAAAATCTCAGATTGTATGAAAAAAAGATAATCAAGAGATGCCAACATTGAGATGATTGTCAGAATTATCTGACAGGGATTTTAAAGCACCCATGATAAAAATGCTTCAACAAGTAACTACAGACATGCTTGAAATACATGGAAAATTAGAAAGCTCCAGCAAAGAAATAGAGTGTCTCAGTAAGGAAATATATGGAAAAGAACCATAGGGAATTTTTAGAACTAAAAATACCAAACCTAAAATAAGGATGGGCTCAACAGCAGAATGGAAGGGATAGAGGAAAGAACTAGTGAAGTGGAAGACAAAATGAGAGAAACAAACCATCTCAACAGCACAGAGAAAATAGAATAAAAAAAAATGAAGGAACACAGTCTCAGGGACTTTGTAGGATTATAATAGAAATCTAATATATATACCAATGAAGTACCAGAAGGAAAGGAGAAAGAGAACAGTGCTAAAAAAGTACTTGGAATTATAATGGGGTGGGGGGAGGGGGAAGATACAATGGCTGAAAACTTGCTAAATTTGGCAAGAGGTATAAACCTAGATTCAAGAAGCTGAGAAAATCCCAAACAGAATAAACAAATCCACACCAAGCCATATTATAATTTATGAAAACTGTTGTCAGGTAAACTTGAAAGCAGTAAGAGAAATGACACCTTACCTACAGAAGACAAAGAGATGGACAGCAGATTTCTCATCAGAGACCATGGAAGCCAGAAGGAAATGGCACAATATTTTTGAAGTGCTGAAAGAACTGTGAACCCATAACCTAAGCCCAGTGCAAATATCCTTTAGGAATGAAGAAGATATCAAGACATTTCCAGGAAAAGGAAAACTAAGAGAATTAGATATTAGCAGACCTTCCCTAAAAATAAAAAGTGGCTTGAGGAAGTTCTCTGAACAGAAAGGAAACAACAGAAAAAGGAACTTTAGGAAATGACGAAAACATGGTAGGCAAAAGTATGGGTAAATACATTAGGCCTTCCTTCTCTTGAGGTTTCTAAATTATAGTTGGTTGTTGAAATGAAAATTATAACACTGTCTGATGTGAAGATTCTAAATGAATGTAGAAGAAATATTTAATACAATTATATTTTAAATAGAGAATGGAAAGGGACATAAAAGTAGGTAAGTTTCCTGTACTTCACTTGAACTGGTAAAAATAGATAAGTTATGTATATATGTAATACATAGAGCAGTCATTAAAAAATTATACAAAGAGATACATTCCAAAACACTAGATAAATCAAAATGGAATTCTACAATACCATCTAATCCACTTGAAACGCAATAAAAAACAAATAAAAAATAGAACAGAAAATAAAAAATAAGATGGCAGACTTAAGCCCTAATATAGCAGTAATTATATTAATGCAGATAATCTAAAAACATCAGAGACATAAATTTTCAGGGCGGATAACATAAACCAACTATATGCTATCTATAAGAAACTTCAAATATAATAATATAGGCATGTTGAAAGTAAAAAGTACAGGAATATATATATATAAAATCATGCAGTCACATATATATTATGCAAACAATAAAGGAATCCAAGATTATATTATTAGATAATGTAGACAAAGAAAATTGCCAGAGACAGAGCTAGACATAATATAAAAGGGTCAGTCCACCAAGAAGACATTGCAATCCTAAATGTAACTGCACCCTATGACAGAGCTACAAAATATGTGAAGTAAAAACTGATGGAACTGAAGGGAGAAGTCAACAATCCATAATATTAGGTGGACACTTCAACACCCCTTTCTCCACAGTTGATAAGACAACTACACATAAAATCAGTGAGGATAGAAGAATTCATAAACTATCAACCAACAGGATCTAATTGACATTCATGAAACACTCCACCTAACAATAGCAAAGTACACACTCTCTTTAAGTACCCATTGAACATACACCACGAAAGTCCTCATCCTGAATCATAAAACAGTCTGACAAGTTTAATAGAGTTGATACCATATAGAGTATGTTCTCTGACCCCAATAAAATTAAACTAGAAATGAGTAACAGAAAGATAATATGATCTAATGCTTTGAAACTAACCAACATATTTCTAAATAATCCATGGGTCAAAGAAGTGTCAAGGGAAATTAAAAAATACATTGAACTAAATGAAAATGAAAATACAACATAACAAAATCTGTGGACAGCAGCCAGAACAGTTGTGAGAGGAAAATTATAGGAATAAACTTATATATTAAAAATGAGGAAATGTCTTAAATCAATAATCTAAATTCCTACCTCAAGAACCTATAGAAAGAATAGCACACTAAACCCAAAGCAATCAGAAGAAAGAAAGTAATAAAAATAAAATCAGAAATCAATGAAATTGAAAACAGGGAAACAGTAGAGAAAATGGAACAAAGAACTTATTCTTCGTAAAGATCAATAAAATTGACAAACTTCTAACAAGACTGACAAAGAGAAACACAAATTACTAATACCAGGATTGAAACAGCAGATATCACTGCAGATCCTGCAGACACAAAAAGAAAGGTAATATGAACAATTTTACCCACATGAATTTAACAACTTAGATGGAATAAATGAATTCCTTAAAAAAACACAATTACAACTCACCCAGTATGATGTAGATAATTTGAATAGCCCTGTAACTATTAAGGAGATGGGATTCGTAATTAAAAAACTTCCCCAAAAGAAATCTCCAGGCCCGGTTGGTTTCACTGGAGAGTTCTATCACACACTTAAAAAAAATAACAATTCTGCACAGTCTCGTCCAGAAAATAGAAGAGAAGGGAATTCTTCTCAATTCATTAGATGAAGCTAGTATTGCCCTACTATGAAAACCAGACAAAAACAGTACAAAAAAGAAAACCACATACCAATATCTTTTATAAATGGAGATGCAAAAATCCTTAACAAAATAGTAGCAAATAAAATTCAGCAATATGTAAAAGAATTATAAATCATGAGCTAGTGGGATATACTCCATGGATGCAAGGATGGTTCAATATTTGAAAATCAACCTATGTGATCCACTATACGAACAGGTTAGAGAAGAGAAGACACATGACCATATCAGTTGATACAGAAAAAGCATTTGACAAAATTCAACACCTATTCACAATAAACTTTCATTAAAAATCAGGAATAGAAGAGATTTCTTCAATTCAATATATAACAATCTTCAAAAAATGCTACAGATAACATGATAGTTACAGGTGAAGGATTTAATGCTTTCTTTTTAAGTTTGAGAACAAGGCAAGGATATCTGCTTTCAGCAGTCTTACATAACAGAGTAGAATAAGGCAAGCAAAGGGAAAAAAGGCACACATATTGAGAAGGAAGGAATAAAGCTGTCTTATTTGTAGATGATATGATTATGTACACAGAAAATATCTAAGAACTTGTAAAACAAAAAAAGCCAGAACTAATAAGTGAGTTCAGCAAGGTCCCAGAATACAAGCTAAACATACAAAAATCACTTTTATTTGTTTACTAGCAATATATTGACACAGAAATTTAAAAATACAATATCACAATTGCTCAAAAAAGAGAAATAGTTATAAACCTAACAAAACATGTACAAGACTTGTATGCTGAAAACTACACAGTTATTATGAAAGAAAAAAAGTTCTAAATAAATGGAAATGTTCATGGAATAGAAGATCTCTATTCTCCCCAAGGTGATATATAAGTTTTGATAGCAATTTCCTTTCAAAAGCTTAGGAATGTTGACAAGACTATTCTAAATTTTATATGGAAAAGCAAAGGAAATAGGATAGTTTAAGAATTTTGAAAAAAGCAAAATAAAATGGGAGGAATCAGTCTGCCCAATTCCATGATTTATTATATAACCACTATAATCAAGACTATAGTATTGGTGGAGGTATAGATAGATCAATGGAAGAGGACAGAAAACCTAGATGAAGACCCACACAAATATTCACAACTGACTTTTGACAGAGGTTCAAATGCAATTCAATGGAGATAGATACCCTTTTAACAAATCGTGCTGGAGCAGTTGGAAATTCATAGACAAAAAAATGAACCTCAATTGCAGTCTCACACATTATGCAAAAATTAACTCAAAATGGATCATAGACTTAATACTATAAAACTATTAGAATAAAATAGAAAATTTGGAGGATTTAGGAATAGACAAAGAGTTCTTAGACTCAACACCAAAAGCATGATTCATAGAAGGAAAAATCAATATATTGGACTTAATTATTACTAAAATTGTTTTTACTCTGCAAGAGTATTGGGAAGATGAAAATGTAAGCTCCAGACTGGGAAAAATATTTGCAAACCACTTATCTGAGAAAAGACTAGTACCTTAGAATATATGGAGAACTCTCAAAAGTCAATAATAAAAAACAATCCAATTAGAAAATGGGGAAAAGACCTGAAGAGACATTTTACCAAAGAGTAATATGTACATGGTCAATAAACATGTGAAAAGATGTTGGACATCATTAGTCATTATGGAAATGCAAATTAGAATCACAAAGACGTATCACTATAAACCTGTTAGAATAGCTAAAGTAAAAACTAGTGACAACATCAGGGCGCCTGGGTGGCTCAGTCGTTGGGCGTCTGCCTTCGGCTCAGGTCATGATCCCAGGGTCCTGGGATCGAGTCCCACATCGGGCTCCCTGCTCGGCGGGAAGCCTGCTTCTCCCTCTCCCACTCCCCCTGCTTGTGTTCCTGCTCTCGCTATCTCTCTCTGTCAAATAAATAAATAAAATCTTTAAAAAAAAAAAAAAACAAAAAAACAACTAGTGACAACATCAAATGCTGGCAAAGATGCAGAGAAACTGAATCACCTACACACTCCTGGTAGGAATGTTAAATGGTACAGCCACTTTGGAAAAACAATTTGGCAATTTCTTAAAAAACTAAGCATTGCAACTTCCATATAAATCATCAATTGAATTACTGGGCATTTATCCCAGAAAAATGATTTATGATCACAGCAAAACTTATAGGCAAATGTTTATAGCATGTTTATCTGTAATAGCCAAAAAATTGGAAGCAATCCAAATGTCCTTCAAAGTCCATATGGTTAACAAACCATGATACATACATGCCGTGGAATAGTACTCAGCAATAAAAAGGAATGAACTGTTGATACAGGAAACAACCTTGATGAATCCCCAGAGAATTATGCTGAGTGAAAAATGCCAATCCCAAAAGTTACATTCTGCATGACTCCATTTATGTGACATTCATTTTTTATTTATTTTGTATTTTTTTAAAGATTTTATTTATTAGCGAGAGAGAGCATGAGTGGGGGCGGGGCAGAGGAGAGGGAGAAGCAGACTCCCCACTGAGCAGGGAGCCTGACACGGAGCTCAATTCCAGGACCTGAGCCAAGGGCAGATGCTTAACCGACTGAGCCACCCAGGCATCCTTGTAACATTCATTTTTTAAATGATAAGATTATAGAAATGGAGAATAGAGTAGTGGGTTCCCAGGGGCTGAGAAAGGGATAAGGGAAAGAGATAAATGGGTATGGCTATATAAGGGCAACATGAACATTTCTTGTGATGGACAAATTCTGTATATTAACTGTTTCAGTGAAAATATATCTTGGTTGTAATATTATACTGTAGTTTTGCAAGATGTTACCATTAGGAGAAACTAGGTAAAGGTACAGTGTATGTCTGTATTATTTCTTACAAAGGCATGTATCTATACTTATTTCAAAATAAATAGTTTTAAAAATACATATATACTTTAATCCTGAATTGTACTTCTGAGATTTAGCCATAGATAGTCATTTCAGGTCTAACTGTAATAGCAAAAGATTACAAAGAGTGTTTTAGTTCATCAGGGGGTATAGGTTTTAAATAAATTCATATAATGCAGATGTTAGAAAGAATGAGGTAGCACAGGTATATTGATTCATATGGAAATGCACACGCCAAAACTATGCTTTGGTATGTTATTTTAAAGACATGTTAATATACCCAAGAGTGTATATTTACATTTTTATATTCAGGGATTACTTTTGGAATGGTAGACAAGTGACTCAAAACCATGGTGGAACTTGAGAAGAGGAGCTATGTGTCTGGTGGGCAGGTGTGAATGAAGCTTTGTTTACTATCTTTATACACTGTTGTTCCTCTTGAATTTTATACTTTGTACTTATATGACCAATTGATGAATACATCAGCATGTTTTAGAAAAATAAGAGAACATCCAGAAAGATACTCAAGTGTGTATATATATATATATATATATATATATATATATATATATATATATGAAGGAAGCATTTTATGACAGTAGGGGGAAAAGATAGGTTATTTCATAAAAGATCTTGGGGAAACTGCCCAGCCATTGAGGGAGGATGACCAGTCATGCAACTACTTAACTCTTTACATCCAAATAAATTCCAATGACATGAAGATATAAATGTAAACAATGAAAAAAAATATTAGAAGAAAATATAGGTAAACATTTCATAATCTTGTGGTAGGAAAAGTTTTTTTAAAGCATAGCACCAGTAATGTAATCACAAAGGAAAAAGATTGATGGATTTAATATATATATTAAATATGTATAAGTTTACTCTTCTGTATGACTAAAACAGCAGTGTCCAAATATATAAACTACATTAAATGATACAACGCTGCCCCTCAACAAGAGAATGGCAAAATAAATTGTGGTATATTTGCATAATTAGTAACTACACGGCAACAAAAATGAGTGAACTATAGATACAAGGAGCAGCATCGATAAATTTTGTGGATATCATGTTGAGCCAAAGAAGCTATTTACAAAACCAGTCCGCAGTGTTGAATGTCAGGAGGGTGGTTCATTTTCAAGAGGAAGGATAGAGTCGTGACTGACGGGGGGACATGAGGCTTCCATGATCCTGCTCATGTTCCATATCTTAGGCAGTAGTACAGGGGTGTGTTTGCTTTGTGATAGTTCATTAAACTGTATACTATCCTGTATGCATATTTTATTTTAATAAAGCAGTTTTAAAAACAAACATACAAACAAAAACAACATTTTTTGACTTTCATAATGGCAAAAGATTTTTTTTAACAAAGTTGTCTTTTGATGGTACTGTAAATGATAAAGCTTTTCAGAAGGCAAACAGGTGATGTGTTTCAACATTTTATTTAACAATTTCTATTAAAGGAATTTGTCCTAAGGATAGAGTGAGAAAAGTGTAAGAGGAAGCATCTATAGTGATTTTCATAATAGCTTTATTTATAAAAATGAAAAATCAGAAAAAAACTAAATACCCAGCATTAAGAGATTGTTTAATAATGATACATAAGGAATATGTATCATTATGCTAGATATACAAGGCAGGGCTATTTTTCTTTGTGTGGAATGCAGTATGAATAGTTTGGTGAGTGAAATAGCAATTTTAGATCTGTTCACCTTATGTAAACACATTCACATACACACTTAAATATACACACTCAAAATCATATTATTTATTTATTTGAGAGAGAGAGAGAGAGACAGTGAGAGAGGGAACACAAGCAGGGGGAGTGGGAGAAGAAGCAGGCTTCCCGCTGAGCGGGGAGCCCGATGTGGGGCTCGATCCCAGAACCCCGGGATCATGACCTGAGCTGAAGGCAGATGCTTAATGACTGAGCCACCGAGGTGCCCTTCAAAATCACATTTTAAAAAACATCTATATCTAAGTAATTTGAGACACTAGTCATTAAAATGTTAGCAGAATTTATCTCAGTTTTTGTGTGGATTTTTTTTTCTCTTTTCAGTTTTACCTTTTGTATTTTTTTTTTAAGATTTTATTTATTTATTTGACAGAGAGAGAGATAGTGAGAGCAGGAACACAAGCAGGGGGAGTGGAAGAGGGAGAGGCAGGCTTCCCGCCGAGCAGGGAGCCCGATGCAGGGCTCGGCCCGAGGACCCTGGGATCATGACCTGGGCCAAAGGCAGACGCTTAACGACTGAGCCACCCAGGCTCCCCTACCTTTTGTATTTCTAAAAAAAGCAAGCAAGCACAGGTAGATATGACTTTGTAATACCTGAAGAAAATAATAAAACAAAAGTTATCAAAATTACCAGAACTGCATTTTTGTATATTTCTTAGAGTTATCCTCCTCCCCCAGCAATATTCAGGGATTTTAGTTAAAATGGGAGAAAAATAAGGGAAGATAGAAAAATATAAATCATGTATTTGTTAAGTTTAATGGTGTTACAGGGTAACATTGACAGATACGAATCTTCCAATCTTATGAAGAACTTCTCTTACATATGAGCAGAATCATTTCTAGGTCATCCTTCAGTAAAGTATTTTCATTTATAGATTGAATGATCATGATGTAATTCTAAGTATTTTCTAGTATATTGAAAGAACCTAAAAAATGGTATATTCCAAACTTAAAAAGAGTTCATCATTAATTAGTCCAGGGATGGTTCCAGGTTTTATGGAGTTTTAAAGGTATATAATTTTTGAGTCTGCCTTTAAGAAAAATAACAAAATTTTTAATACAATGTTAGTTTCTGGCCCTTGGAAAGGCATGTAGAAATGGAGGGTCCTAGCACCTTTAGTTCCTTTTACTTCATGTTAAATTCACCTGTTTAGACACATAAGCTTTCTTTTCTTATGCCCTGTTTCCCTTTTGGGGGGAATTATTGCTCAATATTGTTAAATTATGATAACACACCTATTTGTTACTGATGAAGATGTCTTGTGGATAGATTCATTAAAATACAAAGGAAAAGAATACATATTTAAGTCTTATTGTAGAAGGTGGTTAAGCTTATTGATGCTTTAAGTCCCTACACATAGAATAATAGGATTTATTTATTTCCCCTATTTTAAAGTAAATAATTCATTCAACCAATAAGTATTTGATTAATATTATTTATTTATTTATTCTAGAAATAGCCCCACACTTATAGAAACTATACCCCTCCCCTGAATTCTAAAATTTGGCTTCAAAATATATTCAGATTTTACTTCAGAGCTTCCTAAACTTTAATGTACATTTAACATTCAGTTCACATGGGGATCATGTTGAAATGCAGGTTCTGATTCAGTAGGTCTGGAATGGGGTCTAGCACCCTGTGTGTTTAGCACGCTGCATGTGATGGCTCTGTTGCTGGTCTGCAGACCACACTTGGTGTGTAGTGAGGCCCCACACCTTCTAACCTGTCTGCAGCATCCCCTCATCAGAAGCGGAAGGGTACCTCCATGCCCTCAACATGTAAGTTGCCGGGGAATGTTCCAGTCTAATGGTTCTTAGGGGCAGCTGATGAGTACATAACTGTGAATGCAAATGTAGGACCTGGATTACTTGAAGCAACTGACAGAGCCGAGGACAGTGGGTGAGCAGAGGAGGAATGAGAGGCAGAAAGTGAGCACAAGTGCTGAGGAAGAACCCGCCTCTTCCTGCGCTACTTTGAGCAAGTGTTATGGGTAAACAAGACAGGCAGACTCTTGTCATTTTCAGCCTGCCATCAGAAGCACAGGGGAAGCGGGGAGATCTTCTTGTAGGAATTTAAGAGTTTAGAAAAAGAGACTCAGAATTGTTCAACTCTGGTCACATGCATGTGGTTGCTTCCATTTCAGGGTTTAGGGCATGCTGTGTGTAGGGACAGCCCTCCCCGCAGGCAGCCCCGCCCCCCTGTGGCCTGTGACCTCTTCTGGGCATTACCCTCAGGAGCTGACTGTGTCCAGTGTTTCCGAGGTTCCTCACACCACGGTAAAGTCTTTGCATAGTGTTTTTGACATTGCACTCATTATGCTGTGAAGCTAAGTGCACATTCTTGGTGGGGCCACGAACCGGTGCAGAGCTCTGAGGAGGCACTTTCCAGCCATCACAGAGATAGGACTTGTTACTCTCAGGGTAAACTAGGAAAAGCACGCAGTGCCCTGTTGCTCCTAATTTTGATACTTTTCATCCGTAGGAGAGCTGATCCATGTATTTTTGACTGTGGTGAAAAACCTATAACATGATGTTTGCCTTCTTAACACATTTTTAAGTGTTCAGTACAGTATTGTTAACTCTACGTACAATGTTGTACAGATCTCTAGAACTTTATAGTCATCTTATAAAACTGAAGTTCTGTACCCTCTGAAACTCCCTTATTTCCTTTTCCCCCTACCCCCAGGCTCCCACCATTCTACTTTCTGTTCCTTGGAGTTTGACTACTTTAGATCCCTCATTATAAGTGGAATTGTGGAGTATTTGTCTTTCTGTGAATGGTTTATTTCACTTAGCATTATGTCCTCAAGTTTCATCTATGTTGTAACACGTCTCAGGATTTCCTTTTTTATGGCTAAGTCATACTCCCTTGCATGTATACACTACATTTTCTTTATTCATTCATCTGTGGATGAACTTCTAGGTTGTTTTCACCTTTTGGCTATTGTGAATAACGCTGCTGTGAATATGGGTGTGCAGATATCTCTTTGAGATCCTGATTTCAGTTCTTTTGGATACGTACCCAGAAATGGGATTGTTTGGTCATACGGTTGTTCTGTTTTTAATCTTTTGAGGAAACTACATCCTGTTTTTCTCATCAGCTGCACCATTTTACATTCATATTAACACTTGCTGTTTTGTTTGTTTATGTTTTATAATGGCCATCCTAACAGGTGTGAGGTGATGCACCTTAAATAAAATACTCTTACAAGAGTATGAGTGTAATCCATTTGGGGTACATTTGTGTTTTCACTTCTAACATTTTCTGCTACTGTTAACTGATTCAGCCACTGAGATTTACTTTGTTCGCCCTTCCTGGCTGTAATACACTCTGTCTTACTCAAAATGAGCCTGTATGGGACATTAGCCTGTTCTCTCTGACTGCTTCACAAAGGTCAGTTTCAAGAGGTTGAAATGGGTTTTCTTTGGCTTGCCTTCCTATAGTCACCCTCCCCTACAAAACAAAATACCAAGAATTCTTAAAAATAGAGTATTAACATTCATATGTGAGGATAGCTATCGACAGTGATTGACTGGATATGAATGACTAAAAAGAAAAAAAATGAAGAATTGGCAAAAAAGGAAAAGAAAGTGTCTACCCTGAATGTGACATCAGAATCTTGGAGATCTTTGAGGGAATCTGTTTATGAGGCCAGTACATGAGGCTGGCAAGCAAGGTGATATTGCTGGAACTCATGAAGAAGAGCAAGGTCCCATGCCAGGGGCAAGCCCAGGCCTCTGGGCGGAGCTTCCAACTGCTGGGAGGTTTACTTGTTTTGCAGACTATACAAAGTAATTTGTTGTTAAGCCACATTCTGTGGTTGCTTTACAAAGTGGTTTTGCAAAAGTAGCATTGCTAGGATGCATTAGAAATGATGATTTAAGATTGAACTGGCTCTGTTGAAATAACCTAAATTACATGCTGCAACATTGTTTTTCCCAAGTGGCTAAAATCACTGACTTCAGATACTTAAAATGTCAGAAACGTATAGTCTTAATAAGCTTGGAAAATCTGCCATACTTCAGGGAGTATCATAGGTCTTCATCATCATCTAAGTAGACCTTTGAGACCACATGGGCTGTGACTTGATTTCTCTCATTATGAATAAATCCAAAATGACTGATGCATTGCGACACCCGGACAAGGCTGGACCAGATGTGTGACTGAGTCATATTTGCAGGTTCCTTGCTTCAAATCCTTCAATGTACATTTAGCATCTAACATTTAAACATTGAGACTGAAGGATAATTCTTCTAAAGTATGGTAATTTTTGATGCCTGACAGATGGGTCTGTGGAAGCATGTGCGGGTCTGGACGCACAGAGCTAGCTTAAGGAATAGCAGCTTCCCCCGGCATCACTGTAGACCAGTGGAATATCATTAGTATAGATGGTAAACATGGCGCTTGTTAACTTGGGTTCTACATGTAACACTCAGGCAATTGGTAAGACAATACTTATTCCAGGGGCGCCTGGGTGGCTCAGTCGGTTAAGCGTCTGCCTTCGGCTCAGGTCATGATCCCGGGGTCCTGGGATCGAGCCCCGCATCGGGCTCCTTGCTTTGCGGGAGGCCTGCTTCTCCCTCTCCCTCTGCTGTTCCCCCTGCTTGTGTTCCCTCTCTCTCTCTCTGTCAAATAAATAAATAAAATCTTAAAAAAAAAAAAAAAAAAAATACTTATTCCAGCTCCCTCACAGGGGTGGGGAACAAGATAACAATAAGAATTATTGCCATTGTTGAACTATCTCTATTGAATATTTTCATAACAATAACAAAAAATTCTTGGCATTGCCGAATTGTCTCTGTTGAATACTTTGCATAGTGTTATGGCAAGCCACACCACTGTCCTGGTTTAGAATCACTTGATTTTGGCAATTCATAGTCAGTTGAAATTCTTAATACTGAGTGCTTTTTTATATAGGTCTGTTTATTGGAAATGAGTGGTTTAGTTTTTAACATTTATTTCATTTTATTGACATATAATTGACATGTAACATTATATTAATTTCAAGTATACAACTTAATGATTTGATATTGTATGTATTGCAAAATGATCACCATAATAAGTCTAGTTAACATCTATCACCATATTTAATTACAAATTTTTTTCTTGTGATGGAAACTTTTAAGATGTACTCTCTTAGCAACTTCCAGATATATATTACAGTATTAGTAACTACAGTCACCATATTTTATTTTTACTATCTAAAAGTTGTTAATGTGCCTTCTGAGAATTTGTTGGGTTTGGTAAATCATAAAAGAAAGCTGAACTGAAAAAAAAGGACCATGGAAAAGTGGAAAATGTTTTGACAACATGAAAGTAAACAAACAAAAGAACTTTGAAAGCCATTTTGTAACTTTATATCCTATACGTTACCACTGCCCTGGTGAGTATGAATAACTAATTCTGTCCAGTAATGAGAGACCAAATAATTGCGAAATCACAGAGGTTGAAGCATGTGAAAGTGATAGTTCATTTAGTATGCAAACTAACTCTATTTGGTAACCAAAAAGAGATACACACTTACGTTAATAAAAATAACTTTCCCCCAATTCCACTTAATAAATGTTCAGTAATACTTTAAAAATAACAGTTTGAACAGTTACCAAATTAGCCTTTCTGGGGACACTACATGATTCAGTCTCTGTCTGGCAGATTGTGTGTGTGTGTTTGAGAGACAGAGCCACATGTGTGAGCAAGTACACGCATGCATAGTTGAATACACGGCACAAGAAAAGTACTCACATGCATGTGAGACGGGTTCCAGTTTGAGAAAGCTAGAATTTATGTATCACCTGCAAATTTCACAAAAACTTGACGTAAATGCCAAGAGCACTTTGCCTTTATGATATGACATTGGAGAAATATCTGGACTCTGTCCCGATGGCCAGGGCAGATGGTTGATATCATGTGCTAAGAATGGGCACTTTGCAGTTCTCAGCATTTGGAACTCTGCCATGTAAATTTGAAATGGGTTGAAGTGAAATGCTAGGATTTTCATATACTTACTGGAGGGTGCAAAATTTCAAAACGGGGCGGGGGGATCATAGGAAGTTAATTCCTGAGAAAACAATGCTACTAGTAGAGATATGTTTGGATCAGCGAATGGAATTTATCTGGCTCTTATCTGGATGAACAGGAGATGGGAAAAATCTTGACATAAATGAAGTCCCTAGGAGTGTGATGGAGTAATGTTTTTTCTGTGTTAGTTATGGTCATTTTATTTGCGTTGAGGCACCTTCCATTAATTCTTGTGTCATAGTAATATAATAGTTATCACTTTTTAATGCTATTATAATATGTGTGTTAGCTTTAATGAGAGCCTGGAAAGAGATTAAAATAAAAGGATTCCATGACATGGTTTATGTTACAAATAAGAGCTTTTTTTTCAGTTGCAAGTGTAGAGTTCTATAAGGAGAAATAATCAGATGCTACATGTACCACACTTTATGATTGCTTTGTCTTTTAGACATGAACCTTAGGCTTTCATCTCCTCTGTGGGTTTGCCATCCTTAGATGAGAGGAATCAGCACCGGAATGGTGGTGATGCTGCTTCTAGAAAGCTTGAGTTGCGTATCCATGCTAACAAACTGACACCCAGTGTTATTCATTATCACCAAAACCAAACTATTTATAAAAATATAAGTAACACAAAAGTGACTATTTTATTAAATAAGAACCACTGGGTGGAGACAATTTATGAAAACAATAAGGCACTTTTAAGCTATCAGCCTGTACAGCCAGAAATGAGTTATTACAAGCATAATGATTGTCTTATGCAGGGGTTAAAGAAAACAGAAAATTTTATTCACAGGTATGCACAAATAAGAAGTGATGGATTGTGACCACACGGTTTGTTGACCACAAAGAGGAGCAGTATCTATGTGTATCAGTCTGATCGGCTGAAAGACTCAGAGACTGGGGGCAGCGTCAGATCAAAGATTGGCCTGTGAATGGGAAATGGGTCCTTGGATTTACTGAGTGCCTGCTCTGTGACAGCTCTCTGCTAGGCATTTAATGCACTTTGTCATTTCAGAAGAACAAAGAGCATCCCCATCTCTACCTAGGCCTAACATGCATCCCTGAAGAGACCTAATTTTCCTTTAAGAGAAGGAAAATTAGGGGGTAGAAAGAGCAGTAGGTTCTTGCCCAGTAATGGACAGAGATTAGAAGGGCTGGTGCAAGCCTCCTGGAAATCCAAGTGATAAAAGGGAGGTGGGGAGCTGACACTAAAGTCAGTGAAGAGACCTAGCCGTAAGAAATAACAGGCCAGTTCTGGTCACTTGGACGGAAGGGTGCTCAGCAGAAGGCTTCAGCCACTACCTGTGTCTCAGTGGTGACTAAACGCAATTTTATACTTATTCAAAGCACATTGGCCATACAGCGGGTCTTTAGTTCATATATGGGATGGGAAAAACAGGAAAAGACCAGAAAGCAGAGTGATGTCAGGGGTATTTGTATCCGTCTGTTTGCTGTTCCTTCCATCCATCTATCTGTCCATCCATCCATCTGCCCAATTCAAGAAGGCAGAGGACAGATGGACAGTTCTTGGTTACTTCTGTTGGAGTTACCAGTGTAGGTAACTGTTAGAGTTACAGTTCTTGGCTAACCTCTATGATCAGCAGCCCTTAGTGTCTGTACCCCATTGGCTTCTGACTACACCGTGCCTATCGTGTGGCCCAGGACATCGGCTGATGTTCAGAATGCTCACCCGAAGTCACCAGAGAAATACTCAATGTATAAGTCAATATACCGTTTTAAAGAAGGGAGATATAAGTAAGATGTATTTGAGAAAGATTTCCATTTTTTTTTTCATTAGACCGATGATTCCTTGAGGGTAAGAAATCATCTCTTGTTCATTTTTATATCTTTGACACCTAGCACAATGTTTTTCACATAGAAGGTAAAATATTTGTGACACTGAACAGAATAGAAATAATTTAAAATTTTGGGGAAGAGATTTGCATTGTTTAAAATCCAGTATTCCCATTACCAGGGTACTCAACCAGAAATAGTATTTCACCCTACCCATTCTCAATCCTCAAAATAAGATGACGTTTTCATGTATTGAATTAAGGACTCGGTTATAGAAGTGCCTTTAGTAATGAAGAGGATATGTTTCTAAGACATTTTTTTTTAAAGATTTTATTTATTTATTTGAAAGAGAGAGAGCACAAGCAGGGGAAGCCGCAGGCAGAGAGAGAGGGAGAGAGGGAGAAGCAGGCTCCTTGCTGAGCAGGGAGCCCAATGCAAGACTCGATCCCAGGGCCCTGAGATCATGATCTGAGCTGAAGGCAGACGCTTAACGACTGAGCCACCCAGGCGCCCCTCTAAGACATTTTTTAGGAATGTTGAACAAAGGAAGATATTGTCAGGGTGGTGTCCCATGAAGAATTATTCTCTACCATTCTGCATCAGATGTGCCAGGCAGAGGCTCTCCTACTGGTGCCTTTGCGTGCATGGTTCTTAGCTCAGTGACTTGGAAGCTGCTAGCCCAAGTCTATATACTACCCCAAGCTCAAGGTGGGACTTAGCCAGATAAAAGTTAGGGACAAGGACTACAGACCTTTCATAAGATACCTCTACCTGAAATTTGGCCAGGGCATCCTCATCTCTACCTACGCCTAACATGCATCCCTGAAGAAACCTAATTTTCCTTTAAGAGAAGGAAAATTAGGGGGTAGAAAGAGCAGTAGGTTCGAGTCCATGGACTAGGATTTCAGTGACCACATTTGCTGTAGCTGGTGAGCTGTAACTCCTTGAGCTTCAGTTTTTCTAATTATAAAATGAGTATTCTAGTATCTTCCCTACAGGATTATTGGCCAGGTCATATAAAATAATGTGTGTGATGCATTTGTTGGGCCAGAGTTCTCTCTGTGACCGCACCAACTTTTGGTAGCTTTGCTGCCAAGGATGTATTAACTTATTACCACTGATACTGGTTGAAAAGTAAGGGAGATTATAAGGAACATTTTACTGATAAGCTATATAGTTACAAATTAGTTATTTAGGGTATATTGGTAACTCCAAAGTAAGGAAAAAGAAAAAGTGTTATTCATAAGAAGGGAAGTTCTTCACACAAGAAGCACAGACTATATACTCTGGGTCGAGTTAGTCTAGTACTTTGACTTTATTATCTTCATTACAGACTCACCCACCTTCTCAGCAGAATCCTGACCGCCTCCCTGGTATTCAGTAAGCTCACTAACACTCTAGTATTTTCACTTAAATCTAGTCAAGATCCTATTAACACTTTTAAGTGGGTCAACAGTGTTCTGTCTCTGATAGCAACATTTTACTTACCACAGAGCTGTCCTTAGTGTGAGAGAGAGAATAGCATTTTTCCTCTGTAGGTCCTTGTCAGCTTGGTGTTTCCTTCAGAACTCCTGTTAAACTACTCCTGGAATCCTTAAAAAAAAATGGTTTCACATTCTAAACAGTGTATTTTAAAGGGGCTCAAAACTTTTCCTACAATTTTATACATAGGACACCATATCACCTACAGTTTAATATTTGTTTTAACAAGTTACAATAAAAATGAAAACCAGCTGTGTCATGCCTTTTGAAATTCACCATTTGCCTTTTGTCAGTTAGAAGTATTTCCAGAGACTAGCAATCCCTGTTATCTTCTGTTCATGAGCCATGCAGGTGGCGAGAAGTCCCCTTTATGAACAGATGAAATAGGCTCGGGGAAATGGCCAAGCTTTTTAAACCACAGAATGTGTTTATAGCACTTCTGAAAATAGCATTTTAGAGTTTTGGTGCTCTTTCAATCTGCTTGCATATAGGAGATACAGTAAAATATTAATTCATTCAACAAATTTTTAGCTCCTACAATGTACCAAGCACTATAGGTCATGTGGAGAAAGCTGAGCAAAAGAGATAAAAACTCTGCTTCATGAAGCATATTTTTTTTGTGGGGGAGGGCCATATATTTTTAGGAGGAGAGTGTTATGCTACGCATTTGACTCTCAGCGGGGGAAAAGGGCTAATGATTAGTGTCTGATTTCAGAGTATCTGGATTTGGGGAGAGCTAAGAGAGGTAGCCAATAAACAGAGTAAATAAGTAGAATGTGTAACATGTCAGGTGGGGATAGGTACTATGGAGGATGATAAAGCAGGGAGGGGAGAATAGGGAATGTTAGGGGAGGGTTTGCAGTCCTAAATATGGTGATCAGAGAACGCCCTGCAGAGATGGGTTCACTGGGTAAAGGTCAGAGGAAGTGTGGGAGCAAACGCAAATGTCTAGGAAAGCAAGTTCCAGACAGGGAACAGCAAGTATGAGGCCGTGAAGTGTGAAGGTGCTGGACATATTCGGTGGGGGGAAGCCCTGAAGTCCACATGGCCAGACAGGAGTGAGCAGGGATAGTGAGGGGCAGGAGATGACGTGAAACAGATCTACCCGGAGCCGGGCCTGCAGTGCCTTAGTAAGGGCTTTGCTCTTCCTCTGAGTGACATGTGAGAGGGTCTTGGGCAGAAGAGTGACGTGGTGTGATTAAACATTTCAGCAAGACCCAGGTGGCTGCTCTCTCGAGAATAAGCGGAGAAAGGGCTAGACACTGGGAGATTCTTCAAGAGCCCATGAAGTAGCCCAGGTGAGAGACGGTCGTGATTTGGACCAGGGTGGTTAGATGTGGTCATCTTCTGGACTTATTGCGTGCCAGAGCCAACATGATTGGCTCAGTGGATTGGATGTATAGTGTGACAGGAAGAAGTGAGTCAAAGACGACTCTGAAGCTCTTGGTATAGAAGTCAGTCAGACCTGAGGTTTTGTGTTTTGTTTTGAAGTCAGACTCAGATTCTGTTTCTGCCTGTGTTCCTCCCTAGCTGTCTGTTTCCCTTTGGACAAGACAGGTCTTGCCCATGGATGATAAGCCCCCTGAAGGTAGGGATAGGATATAATGCTTCTGGTGCCTAGCACAGAGCCTGCCACATAGTCAGTACTCAGTAAATAGTTGTTGGGTGAATGTTGTCGTACCTTTCTCCATAGTTTAGTTTCCAGAACTGTGAGGTCTAAATAATAATACTGAGTTTTGAAGAATAAATGGAAAAATGCTGTGTCCAAGGTGCATTATACATTCAAGGTATAGGAAACATTAATACATGGAAGCTATAATTATTGTCCATATTCTATGCTGTTTAAAATGTTGATAGAGTTTTGAACATCCCCAAGGGACGCTTCTTCACAGGAAAAATAACAGTGGCTAATTTTCACCATTTTCATTAAGACTTTTTTACTAGGAGCCATCCCTTAACTCAGAAATAGAAGACTTCTATGTGTAAAAGCCATAAAATCCAAATTATTTTAACTGCATCGCTGCAAATAGAAGGGATTTGTCTTATCCATAGTATTAAACTAGTGCAGAAGCAAGAGAAACATCCCCTAGGAACTTACCTTCCACACATAAATATTGCTTACTATGACGATTGTTGATTTAAAGTGGCACCTACTCTAGGCTTTTGGAATAAAAATGAAAAGACTGCAGTGGTGTCAAAAGTAGATGAGCAGAGACCGAGTGGTTTGAGAGACAGTGCACTTCAGTTGTCATGGTAGCCCAAAGCTCCCAAATAGACCCTTTCCCCCTGCCCAGATGTTTAATGTGTGTAATAGCATGCCCTAAATGGTGACAGAGCCAGATGTGAATGTATAATGTCATTTATTTATTTATTTTTTGTCCTTAACAGTTTAGAAAATCTTTTTAAAGCTCAGAGGTTGAATTTAGCTGAGATTAACAAGTGAGGATTTGGTAGAACATCTGTGTTTCCGAAATCAGTATTTTCAAGCTATATATGAACACTCTGTTGCCTTTCCAGTCGAATTCATTAATTCCACACATTCTCATAGATCCCATTAATAAGAGCAACCCATTTGGGCTACAGGAAAGAAAAAAACAGACACTAATTTGCAGGTAACTCCTAAAGTTGATTGTTTTAAGAAAAAACCTTTGCCTTGATTATAGCTCTTCAGTAAGTGAAATTTTATATGCATATTTTATATTTGATTTTCACTAGTGTTTTATTTTACACAAGAAAACTAATGTTAGCCTATATTTTCCTATGAAAATACCTTTGATGAAAGTAAAAAACTGTAGCCTCCACTTGCCATTGACCCAGTGACCCTATAAAGGAATGTTAACTGAGGGCCATAATACATGTTAAAGGGGTGGTTAGCTCTTCTTGAGAAACAAAAATTTTAATGTTCAATTAATTTGTGTGAAGAACAATGAACATAAAAGTCTAATATGCGGAAGAAATAAAATATTTGTTGCAGTTATATATTTTTTCTGGTGATGGGAGGGTAAAAGAAAAAGAGGGAGAATGAGGGTTTTTTGTTTTTTTTTTTAAATAAGGAGATCAGTCAGATAATCAAGGAGAAAGAAGAGCATAGGAGAAACTGAAGAGGAGGAAAATGTAAAAAACTCCTACTGGGCATTACTCTGTAAACTCCATTCTTCCCAAACCGTTGCTCATTTGGGCCCTAGTTTTCCATCTCACTCAACAGCAACATAAAATCCTGCCCACCAAGCCCCATTCTGACGGGGAATGCCACTCGTCCCTATCTGTGGCACCACTTTGTCCTTAGCTATGGGTCCAGCCTGAGAAGGCTGGGCATCCCTGATCATATGAGATCCATGCCCCGGCACCGGCTCCGTTTCTGCTCTCCACCCACCTTCCTGGTGGATTACCTGATCTCTTCCTCTGTCAGCCTTCCTAGTGTCCATTGCTCACTGTCTCAAAAGGAAGCACCTCTGAAGGAAGTCTCTTTTCCCTCTCTTTTGGATCTGCGCAGAGTTCACCCCAATGATCTCCCTAAGCAAAAGTTGTCCTCTTAGGGCAGTGCAGATTAATAGAACTTCCTGGAATGGCGGAAATGTTTTATGTTTGTGTTGTCCAGCATGATAGCTAAGAGCCACTTGGGGCTACTTAGATTTAAATTAATTAAAATGAAATAAAAATAAGCATTCAGTTCCTTAGTGACACTCCCCACATTTTGGGTGTTTAGTAGCCAATTATGGCTAGTGGCTACCAAATTGGATAGTGCAGCTTCAGAGGCAACCCCAGGGTCTGGTGGGAATGGGCCAATTCTGGTACCCCACCATGCTCAGCCCCAGGGAACCAGGGTCTCAGAGGAAAGCCATGGTGCATGCAAAGTGACAGCAGCTCTCCATCAGCTGTGCTCCTGCAGTGGTTTCTCTTAAAGGGAGACTGGAAGGGGCATCTCCATGTTCACCATGTGCACCATTTCCCAATGAATAGTGCTTTAGTCTTGAGTATAGGATTTAGAGGTAGGTCTGAGTTTGAATGTTAGCTCTACTAATAGCTGTGGGACCATGGGCAGTTATCTAAATTCTCTCAACGTTTATTTCTTCATTTGTAAAATGGACATCATAATACCTGCTTCCCAAGGTTGTTGTGAAAATTCAGTTAGATAATAAACAGAAGGCAGGACAGTGCCTGGCATACCCCAACCACCTACTGTATAAGCCAAAGATGAGATAGTGTGTGTCCTATGTCAGCCTCTGCCTGCAACTTAAACAAAATACTCATTAGCCTTGTGAACTAAAGTGCTAACTAAACAAAAGGGTAATGCAGGAATTGTTGCTACATTGCCTGTAATTTTCAAACACTTTGTTTTATACAAATGTAACTCTACTAATATGAAGATACTATTTTGAGGAATTGTGTGTGTATGTGTGTGTGTGTGTGTGTGTGCGCGTGTACAGATTAATCTTTATTCCTACAATTAACACCACAGTCTAGCTAAGAAGTACTTGACCTCTGTTCATAGACCCAGGCCAGTTGCTGTTTTCATGGCTGCCATTCACTTGCTGACAATCAGAGTCCCCTACTCAAAGAATTCTCCACACTTCTGGATAGCACATTCCAGGTTGCCGAGGGAGGAGAGTTGTCTGAAGGAGCAGATTGTCTTTGCATCAGGAGAATTTCTTCTGCCCTCTTTCCTTGCAATTCCACACATTTTCATCACCCAAGCACAAATGAGCCTTGGTGTGGATGGAGCTCAGTCATAGAGAAGAGGGCACATCAGGGCACAACTCCTGGCTGACCTTGTTGAAGACAGGAGGACTGGACTCCAGTCCAAACATCCTAGTAGATTCAACTAGCTGAAATGCCAGTTTCGGTGCACTTTTCAACTCACTCAGCCTTCTCTGTGCAAAACAGGTCATTGATTTGACAAAAGGAGGAGGAAGAGTTAAGAAAACTAATATATACTGAGCATCCTCGCTATGAGTTGAGTTTTAAATAGTCCAAGAACTTCTCCTGAGAGAAGGCTGATGAGTTGTTTCAGAAGGAGTCCCCATGTATGCTGGGGGCAGTGGAGGACAGCACCAGAATTGCAAATCCAAGTGGGTCCTCATGGGTGAGGTTGCCCCCACACCCCACACCCATTCTGATCCCTGCTGAGTAGGGAACACTCTCTGAAGGAGCAACTCTTCATTTCCCTTCACCTCCCAGGTAAGTGTGGAAGGGTTTTTTTGTTTTGTTTTATTTTAAGGGTTTCACTATAGGCACGGGAACCAAGAGAGTGAAGTTGGGGAATTTGCAGCTGCCCCCAAAGATCTGGAAGGGGCCTCCTCCTGCAATCTCAGACTCCCACTTACCCCTCAGACTCTCCTACTTACCCCATCCCCAAAAAATTTTATTTCTGACCCCATCAGGAGGTAAGCCTAAGGAATCATTTCTTCATTTTGGTCCTTCTCCCTAGATGTGTGTAGACCTGGGCATGCAGTTAGGGCAAAATATGAGAATCTCTTTTTTGCCAGTGAAGTAATCCACAAAAGCTACAGGAAGATAAATAGACTCCCTGGAAGTCGCTCTAGGACACAGTCTCTATTAGACCCTAGACTGTTATTCTCCTCTAAAATAATTATTAGCAAAAATTTTATACTAGCAATTCTTGGAATTATTTATTCATTTATTCTATTAATATATGAAATTATTTATTCATTTATTCTGTTAATATATGAAACACTAGCCAAGTATCATTACTGAATAACTATAATGATAGCTACTGATATTTTTGAAAACTTTGATGATACAGAATATTAAATTGAACTTTAACAATTTCTGCAAATGTTTTTCTATGGTAAAGAAATCATTATTGGCAACTACTATTTGAGATCGATTTTCAGAATGTTGAATAATCATAGACTTCATCAGATCCAAATTTGACTTTGGAAGAGTTTGTGATAAACAGTAGTGTTTTTAGGACCTTTCCACTGCAGAGGAGGATAGCAGTCTGCTATCAATGCACAAGTTGGCTTAGTTGAATCATGTAGGCTGTTTTTAGCAAAAGTCTTAATTTCTTCCTTTTCTTCCCTTCCTTAGTATATTTCATTAAGATTAAATTTGCAGCATAGAAAAATTTATACCAATAAGTTTTGCATTCTTATATGAAAATGAAAATCCAACCAAAATAATTTTGATTAATTAATATAAATCAACTACTAATAGATATTGATATTATATTAAATAGAAAAGTTAATCAAGAATAAATCAAATAGCCCAGTAGTTTATGTTTCTTCCCTATGATTTCTTTTTCCATTCTGTGTATTTGTTTTTATTTTAAAAAGTACAACAATAATTGTGTTTTAAAGCAGCTGTGAATAAAATCACATGAAAGTTCCCATAAGTTAATTACACTATTTTGTTTTTACCTGTCCCAGATGGTCAAGATTTTAAATTACTGCATATACAGTAAGTTATGTTTATAAAGACTGAATGTTTCAGGAAACATTGGTTAGCTGACATACAGTAACAAAAGTCTTGAATCCAAAAGTCATTAGGTTGAAATGGTAATCAAATTACAAGAAGTTGGACTGGTACACTTTCCTAGAGTCCTTCCACATTTTATATCTAGTCAAAAAGATGTTCAAGTGACTTTTTTTCCCACTAAGATGAGTGATTAAAAACTTGCCGACCATATACTTTAAAAAATACATACAGAGAGTTGTGATAATTAGGAGTAATTAGCTATCTCAAATCGGCTCCAAGAAGCTGTTTGAAGTGGTCTGCGGGCCAATCCTCCAGTCCCCTCCACTGAGAGCCCTGTGGTGGTGGGAGCTGCAGAGGGAAGATGACACCCGACAGATGGGCAGGTGATGGGGAGCGCTTCAAAGCCCAAGCTGGTCTTTTGACTTCAAAGATTCCCTTGGAAGAGTTACCTCAAACTTTTATTAGCACAAACCATGATTATCACATAATCCTTTGGCAGGATTTGTGGGTGGAACCTATTAGATGTGCTTTTAAGGTTGAGAAAAGACGCAGGTGGGAGGAAACCAAAGACATACCTGGTCAGGTCCCCAGATTTGCTCAGAGTTTGCTGCTCACCCCCTTCCCTGGTGCTCTTTTTAGAATTTTAATGAAATATTTTATACATATAATGAAAAATACATCGCATATATTTACATTATGAAAAAAGAATGAAAGAGCATTTGTGCATATGCCACTCAGCTGAAGAAACGGAGTATCAGTAGTAAATCAAATGCCTCCTGTCACCCCTTCTTTGTTTTTCTTGCCTCTCTCTCCCACCAAACCACTCTGTGATTACAGTGTTCTGTCTTAGGATTTTACTACACATGCATGCATCTGTACACAATATATTGTTACAGGTTTTCAAAGTTTATATAGCGTCAACTCTATTTTGCTTTTTTAACTCAACATTATTTTCCTGAGATGTATCCATGTTGATTAATGTAGCTACAGTTCATTAATTTTCATGCTTTGAGATAGTCTATTATATGACTATTCTAAACGTTTTTGATGATCTGTTGATGGACTTCATTTGAGTTTTTCAAAGTTGGATTTCCTTCCTCCCTCCCTCCCTCCTACCCTCCCTCCCTCCCTCCCTCCCTCCCTTCCTTTCTTCCTTCCTTCCTGCCTTCCTCTTTCTTTTTCTTTCTTTCTTTCTTTCTTTCTTTCTTTCTTTCTTTCTTTCTTTTTCTTTCTTTCTTTCTTTCTTTCGTTCAACAAACAATGCTGCTAAGACCTTTGACCTTTCTCAGGTCAGATTCATAAGTGTAAGTGTTTTGTTTTTTTTTTAAATAGATTTAATCAATTGAAATAATTTTGTCAGTGGATATGTGCATCTTCAAATGTCATGCCAAATTATTTTCTAAAGAGGTTGTACAAATTTGGTGCACCTGGGTGGCTCAGTTGGTTAAGTGCTGGAATCTTGCTTTCAGCTCAGGTCATGATCTCAGGGTCGTGAGATCAAGCCCTGCATCAGGCTCTACACTGGGCATGGAGCCTGCTTAAGATTCTCTCCCTCTCTCTCCCTCTGCCCCTCCCCCATCCAATTGCATGTGTGCACAAGCACTCTTTCTCTCTCAAAAAAAAGTTGTTGTACAAATTTGAATTCACAGTGGTTCTCAATGCTCTGCATTGTTGTCAACATTTGGAAACTACAGGTTTTCTAACCCCTCCCCTCCAATCTTGGATATTAACTGGTATCTCATGGTTTACTTTTATATTTCTCTGGTTACAATTTGACCATCTGTTCATAAGTTTATTGGTCATTCCTGTTTCTTCTTCTTTGAAATATCTGTTTCAGACATTTGCCTGTTGGGTTATCTATCTTTTGATGGAGAGGCATTCTCTGTGTATCCTAACTAACATCCTTCATGGGTTAACTCTTCACTTTCTTTACAACATCTTTGGATAAAGAAACTTTTGATCGTGATGTATTTCTTGTCATTTTCTATCCATATCTTGTAACCTCTTTCACATTTTCCATGGTCTTTGTCACACTGTGCTGTAATCTGTCTTGGTCCTTCAAGTCTGTCTTCTAGCTCACTGAGTTTTTCTTTCTGGTTATGTGTTAATTTATGGTATTAAGTATCACTGAGTTTTAATTTCAAAAATTTTCTTTTTAATTTCTAGAAACATCTATTTTATTATCTTTTAAGTCTGACTGAATATTTTTTGATGGCCTTATTTTTTGCTCATGAGAAATGTTTTCTTTTTTATCTCTTTATCCATTTGGAACATAACTCTTTTATATTCTGTATCAGATGATACTAATATTTGAGGCCACTGAAGTTTTAAACCTCTGACTTATGGTGCTTCTGACTGGTACCCATGGTGGCTTGGTATCTTCATTTTGTAATAGTTGATTATGAGCTCATACTTGGCTGAACTTAATCTGTGGGAATTATGAGGAATGATATTAATTGCTATGGACTGAATTCCACCCCCCATTCATATGTTGAAGTTCTAACTCCTAATGTGACTGTACCTGGGGATAGGAACTTTAGGAGGTAATTGAGGTTAAATTAAGTATTAAGGGTAGGGCCCTAACCAGATAGGACTGTGGCCTTATAAAAAGAGGAGGGAGAGATCGCGTCTCTCTTCCCACCATGTGATGACACAATGAGATGGCAGCTGTCTGCAAGCCAGAACCTGACCATCCTGACACTCTCATCTCAGATTTCCAGCTTCTAGACCTATGGGAACATGAATTCCAGTTGTTTAAGCCACCTAGTCCATAATATTTTGTTGTGGCAGACTGAGATGACTAAAGCATTAAGGATGTTGGTTTTTCTCCAGCATAGACTTGCCTGTTCTTCAGCTGGGCATCAGAGAGTGCTTTGGGCAGCTTTTATTTAGTTATTTGGCCTGTGGTTTTCCTGACAGCCAAAGTAATGTATATGTGAACACCACACCCATGTGAGATCTGGTCTTCTGGTGTAGATTTTAAGGGAAGACTATTCCATTATTATATTCATTATTGCATTTTTTATCCTGGGAATAGGCAGAAACAGGTAGGCTTTCTATCTGTTTTCTCTGCAGCAGGTTGTTAGCTTCTTGTCCTCACACACACTGAGGGTGAGGTTCCTTCAAGTACAAGTTCAATTTAGGAGTCTCAGGGTTAATAGCCCTCTTTTTCTCCCATCAGTATCCACACTGTGGGTGCCTGGTTTAGTCACTTGTCCTCAGGGAAGCCTTGGCTTCAGGGTTTTCTTACCATTATAATTTTAGTTTGTGGATCCCATTTTTTATTCGCTTTGCTTGTTTTCTGGAGAGCTCAGCAATGTGTTTATATGTAAGCTAGTTATAATTTATCCAACATGTAGGTGTTTTTTGACAGGATAGCTTTCCTGAATATTTAGTCCAGCAACAGTTGGAAATACAAGTCTGGCACAGTGCTCTTTGCGTTTAAAATACCACTTCCTCTTTTCACATTGGACAAGTGCACAAAGTTAAGATACATTGAGACTTTAGTATTTTAAGATTTGGTATATGTGGATCTGAGGCTGAGTTAGACTGAGCAAGATCCTGCATCCACACATCTGTATCATTAGAGTAATCCTGATTTATTTTTTAAGATTCTGAGTAGAATTTCCACTGTAAGAACAAAGTCTTGAAACGGGTGCCATCAGTGTGATGAATTGATGAGGAAACTATAGCTCAGAAGCCCTGCCTCTAGGAGGCGTAAGAAATGGAGGGCAATAAAGCTTTCAGCTTCTAATTTCAACCTCACTTTACCCACATTGGAGTGCTAGGTCCTTTTTTAAAGCCTGTACTGGTCCCTATTACAGCTTTACATTTTCATCTTACTCTTCACTCCTTTAAGTGTGTAGTATGGGTTTCTCAGCCATACTCACAAGAGAGGAATAAAGACAAGGTGTAAACTTAGTGAGTGTGATTACTGATTGCCATTACAGAATAAAAGAAATGGGTATCTAGAGGGGGTGATGGGACTTTTTTGATCTGATAGTGAACAAATGAGTTAAGACTGTGATCCAGATTTTTCCATTCCAAATCCACTCATTTATATATCCATTTTAATGAGATAATATTAAATCTGTCTTTAAAGTATGTCAAAAAAATTTAAACGTGCGTGCTTCAATTTTATCACATCAATGTGAGAAAGTAAAATGAGCTAATTTACTTAACTTAATAGAAACATACTTAATCTGCATTGAGATTTTTTTTCCAGGAGCCAATTAGAGATGAAATTTTTTGTTTATCTTGTCCCATTTTACTTCAGAAACATAATTTGAGCCTCCATTTCCATTGCTTTATCAAAAAGGCAGAGTAACTTAAAAAGCATCCCCTGCTCTCAACTGTGTCTTTCTTATTGTAGATTTAAAAGAAAAAAATGCACAGAAGTTAATGGAATCAGAGGACAGACCCTGAAACTACTTCCACATGGTCTGTCTGCCTCATTATTCCTGGTGTTTATGGCTTCTAAAATGAACTACGGCTTCTAAACTGACAGTTAAAGAATAGTGTATTTGTTTTTATTTTGAACTAAAATGTTACCCGCATAAATATATAACATATATTTAAAAATGAAGAAACTGGCTAGAGAACTTTGTGAGGCTTTGATTTGAGTCTAATGGTTTCAATTATAGATTGGAACATCAAGTCAAGATGAGCTATACTGTCAGTGCATTAGATAGTTCTTTGCAAAAGTGTGAGGTTTTTATATTTCTGGGAAAAAATACTGATAGATTATCCTAGCCATCATAAAGAATGGAATTGACATGTAAGTATTCTGCAGGCAAAAAGCCATTCTCACCCTGTCACTCAAGGATATGAGTCAGCGATATATGGGGCTGTTATCAAAAAGGAGAACATGATCTGGGGTTGCATTAGCCAGAATGTAACACACAAGAATCATAAAATAATCCACTCACAGTGTTCAACGTTGATAAAACCCATATTTGAGTCTAATTTTCATCTCCATATTTTAAACACAATATTAGGAAATTGGAGATGGGCCAGAGAAAAGGAATGAAATGATTTGAAAGTACAAAAATTTACTGTGCTGCAAACTGAAAGTGGAAATTCTTTATCACCAAGAAGGGAAAGTGAAGGGGTGGCATGAGAGGAGTTTTGAGTCGGTCTTCATCTGTAGCAGAATTGGGACTGACAGGTGCCTCTTGTCCTAAATGAACCAGGGCTGGTTCTTCTAGTACCAATTCTCAAATCTAGCGCCTGCTCCTTGAAAATACAGGCATATGGGGGCATGGTGTCTTACTGAGTTATTTCTCAAAGTAATTCCAAAGCCAAATATGAGCCAAAACTAGGAGAAAGATAGAGCAGGCATATGCCAGAGGTCATGTGAAGGGAGAACTTGTCCATTCTGTTTGTTCAGAGTGAGGGCTGGGCTGGGCACTGTGGGGAAAGAGATGGAGAGGGGTCCTAGCTTTCAAGGAATTCACTCTTGAGAGCTTGCTGACACAGTTGATTCAGTATTAAAAGGTACGTAGGAGTTTGCCAGTTAGACAGGTAGTGAGAACATTATACAGGGTGAAGATGGAGTACCAAGTATGAATGGAACGCTGGGTAAAGCACCAAGTTTGGACAAAGGACAGAGATTAAAATTGGATAGTTAGGTAAGTGTCAAAATATGAAGGCCCTTTTATCAGGTAAAGAAGCTTATTGTCACTTTGTTGTCAATAGTGAGCCATTTGGCTTGAGACTATCAGATTTGTGTCTTAAAAAAGATCTTCTGGAGACAGTTCGAAGACTGATCTTGCCCAAGTTAGGGTTGGGGGAGGCAGTGGTCTGAGTAGACACAGGAAGACTAGCCAAGATTCACAGGATGCATTTCCTTCTTGGGGAGTACCCATGGAGATAAGAACAAATGGGTGGCAGGGAACGTGAAGGATTTAGGAGAAAGAATCAATAGGTCTTGGCAAGTCATGTGGCAGAGTGGCAATTGGGAGAATTGGTGGTATTAGTATCTTATTGCTATTGTGACAGATTACCACAAATTTAGTGGCTTAAAACAATACAGCATTGTTATCTTACAGTTCTGGAGATAATAAGTCTAAAATGGGTTTCATTGGGCCGAAATCAAGGCATCAGTATAGCATGGTGGCACTCCCTCCTGACATTCTAGAGAATCCATCCTTGCCTCTTCCAGCTCCTAGGGGCTCTTTACATTCTTTGCTTTATGTTCCCTTCCATCTTCAAAGCCAGAAATGGCCAGTCAAGTGTTTCTCACACTGAATCACTCTAACACTGACTCTTGGAAGCACTTTTGTGACTACCTTGATCCACCTGGATAATCTCAAGACCCTTAACTAAATCATATCTGCAAAATCCTTTTTGCCATGTAAGGTAACATAACCAAAGGTTCTGGAAATTAGGACGTGGACATCTTTGGAAGACCATCCTTCAACCTCTCCCAGTTTGGATGGAGAAAGTGAGTATAGTTTATGCATATGAGGCTGATGAGCTGGGGACACTTAGGTATATGATTTTTATCTGGAGATAGATTTTGGTGGCATAAGACTTTGATTGCCATTTAGTGTTGAACCCGTGAATAGCACTGAGCTCTGAAATGGCAAAGTGTGTAGCGTGGGTTGAGATGAGAGCTAAGTATGGAGGCCTGACAACCACTGAGATTTCAGGGCAGGTGGAGAGTCTGCAAAGATGAAGGAGCATTAGAAAAGTAGGAAAACCAGGGGCACATGTCTCGAACATCTATGAAGGGCACATTCCAAAGGAAAGACAGAGCAACATGAAGAGCAGGGGAAAAAAAAAAATAACTGCTAGATTTCCCTACAGGAAAGTGTCAACTATGTCAACTTCTTTGTTGACATGGTCTTAAAATAAACTGTAACTCTTGTATTCAGAATGAACCAGAAATTTGTCATTTCATTGGATTTCATCGCTTTTGAAATTGTACACAGAATAACAGGTTTATATTGAAAGTCCAGTTCTCAAAAACTGTATCAACAGTGGTTGGAATGTGGCCTTTTTGTGCTGTTTTAACTTAATGTCAGTTTCTCATGTTAAATCCCATAGTCTCTGCTCTGTTTAAAATTCTGTTCTTAGCAAACCTTCTGGTGCAATTTTGATAGGACTATTGACCCTGCCATGCATAACAAATTACACATACATTTTGAAACTCGACATTATGACTGTTTCACAAGCTTATACATTTTCAGTGAAATTTTAGGACACAGGTTAATATTTGGACTTCAGGAAAATGAAATATGAAGAGGATGCGTATATGTGGTGGGTTTGGTGTGTGTGCATGAAGTACTTGCTTTCAAACCAACAATCCAATGAAACCAACCATTCCATCCTGACTTCTTTCCTCACCGCTGCCTCCCTGCCCTGCATCGATGGTTCTAGCTGCTTTCCGGCTTCCGCAGTAGCTGTTGCTGTCCACTTACTGGCTGGCTGAGGGTAATTAGAGTTTCTCAGGCTGGAGCCAGAGTACATTGCCCTGACTCCAGCTGCGGGATAATCAAGTGGGGCTGGCGTGGCTACTGCCCTGCTCATGTTCAGATTCTACCTCTTCATTCTGTGCACATGCAGTAACATTTTCAGGAAGACCACTACCCATAAAGTCTACAGCTTGCTCTTGCTTTTATATCCCGGATGTTTGCGTTTGTACACCAAAACATGAAAGTATGGAAGGATCTGTGCTTGCAGTGATTGGAATACAAAGGTACATAAGACATGGCCCTTAGGCTCAAAAAAGTTTCTAGTCTAATAGGAGAAGTAGTGCTTCGAACGGATCCCTGTAATACAGGGTTAACTGTGACAGGTGCCGTAAGAGAGAAGGAGAAAGCTTTTCAGTTGTTCAGCAAAAGGAGAAAAGTTTCTGTTTGTGGGGAGAATCAAGGAAGCTTTTCTTATGAGTTAGTATTTAAATTTGGTTTTGATCGGGGGATAGGACATTTGGAACTGGGAGCAAGTTTGGGCTCGTGACATTCCAAACAAAGACGCAAAGTTGGCAGGGGTTAAGAGATAGGACATGGCATAAGTACGCAGGAGACTGAATGGCGCTGTCATCAGACCGGTGGCATTAATGTGGAAATGAAAACGATCATACTCTCTCGAAGGCATTGAACGTCCTAGTGAGGGATTTGGTGCTGACATATTTTTTCTTACGTTTTTTATCTTGTTTTTCAAAATTTTTATTCTTTACGCTCCTGAAATAAATTCCATTTGGTCAGGCACATTATTATTTAAATTGGATTCTATTTGTCAATATTTAACTTAGGATTTTTGCATTGCTATTCCTTACTGAGTTTGCTCTATACTTTTCTTTTGGTGCTGTCAGGTTTTGGTATCAATGTTACTATTGCTTTGTAAAGTCTGGAAGAGTTAATTTTTTTTAAATTCTTTTTAAGATTTTATTTATTTTTGTGAGAGAGAGAGTGTGTGTGCAGGAGCACGCACAGGGTGGAGGGGCAGAAGAAGAAGCAGACTCCCCACTGAGCAGGGAGCCCGATGCGGGACTTGACCCCAGGACCCTGGGATCATGACCTGAGCCGAAGGCAGATGCTTAACGAATGAGCCACCCAGGTGCCCTGTAAGAGTTTAAATGGTATTGGAATTAACCTGTATTTTTTTTTTTTTAAGATTTTATTTATTTGACAGAGAGAGACACAGCAAGAGAGGGAGCACAAGCCGGGGGAGTGGGGGAGGGAGAAGCAAGCTTCCTGCCGAGGAGGGAGACCGATGCAGGGCTCGATCCCAGGACGCTCGTATCATAGCCTGAGTTGAAGGCAGATGCTTAACGACTGAGCCACCCAGGAGCCCCGGAATTAACCTGTATTTTAAAGGTTTGGCAAGTTGTGCCATCTAAGCTGTGTGCATGTGTGTGTGTGTGTGTCTCCCCAGTTTTGGTGGTAACCATTTAACAACTTCCTTTATTTATATGGTAATTGATTAGATCTTTTCTCTCTTCTGGAAGCAGTTTGGCATACCATATGTTCTATAAATTATCTCTGTCATCCAAGTTTTGAAATTTATTTGCACAGAGTTGAGCAAAGAAATCTGTTATGATTTTTTTTAAATGTCCTCTATATTGGTGTTATTTGCCTCTTATTGATTCTTATTTTGTATAATTGAATTGGTCTCCTTCGTCATCCCCCTTGATTTGATTAGCTAACAGTTGAAGTACTGGCTTTTTGATTTACTAATCCTCTACTCTCCTTTCTTCCAGTTAATTTATACTATGTATATTAATTCCTTTTTCCTGCCTTCTGTAGTTTTTGTTTCCTTTAATTTCCTGAGATGCTTAATTTATTTTTTATTCTTCCTTGTTTATTAATAAACTATTGAAGTCTATGAATTTTCCTTTGAGCACTACTTTAGCTATCCCATGGATTTTTGAACATAGCTGTTTTCTAGATGCTCTCCTTTTTTTGACCCCAGAATTATGAGACAGGTTTAAAATTTTCAGAAGACAGAGCATATTTTTTTTCTAGTTTTGTGAGTAATTGATAGTTTTATTGCATTGTGATAGAATGTTTTCTGTATTTTCCTGTTTGGGGGGCATGTATTGATGTTTTATTTGTGGCATAATACATTGTCGAATTTTGTGCCTGTTTGACAGATATTGGAAAGGAAAGATATTTAATCTGTTTCCAGGGTGCAGATATGATATATATTAAGTGGATCTACAGTTTTAATTATGGTATTCTATGGTAGATCTATGGTATTATGGTATGATATTATGTATCATTATATATTTTTGTGTCCACTTGATTTATCATGAACTGAAGGAGATAATTTTCTGCTCTTTATCTATTTCTATATTTTTCTATATTTTCTCCTTGTGTCCCCTAAAATGGGACATTTTAGGTGGGGCAGTTCTCCATGGTGAATGGCTGTCTTGTGCACTGCAAGATGTTTAGCATTCTTGGCTCCTACATAGTAAAGGCCAATGGAGTCCTCCAGTTTATTGTGACAACCAAAAACACCCACTAAGATACTAGGGACATTATCACTTACAATTTAGAACCACTTATGGTTGGAAAATACGCTTTTTAAACCTTTTTCCTCCATTTATATGATAGTTCTATATGACGTGAGAAAATTTAAAAATTTTTTAAAATTGTTTTTAATTGTGTATGAAAGAAATTGTTTTTAGCTTTTGTTTTTTTTCTTCCTCCCTGGGGATTGGCTGAAACCAGTGAAATAGTGATACCAGGAGGAACCATGAGGAATCAGAGATTATTAAAATTATTTTCCAATATTTTGCTCTATGTTTGGGTACAAGAGACTACAAGGTCTACCAAATAAACTAACTCTTCCAATAGCCTTAAAATAAATCTATATATCACATTTCAACACAGAGTCCTAACTTTTATTACCATCTGCTGCAATTAAGCTCCCAAAGGGCAAGCCATATTAAATTGACAAGTTCTTAAATGTAAACATGGCATATTAAATAACATATATACATTACATTTAAAACTTTTCAAGGTTCTAAACTAAATTCCTAAATACTCAAGCAAGTTTCTGTACATGTAGCATATATACAAACACAAAAAAATCAGCACACCATTGATAAAGAGTAGAACCTTACCTATAAAAATAAACTCAAGTTCTTTTAGCTGAAGATGAGCTTACTAAAAATTGTGTGCAAACAATGTGAAAGAAATAGAGTAATTTCAAAACAACTTTTGTCTAGCTCGTCAGAATTTTCAAAGAAGCCCCTCCCCCTCCCCCAATGTGTGTGTAGGATTTGAAACAGCTTAGCTGAGGTTAACACACACTGACATCAAAGTCCTTTGTAGGGTCACTGAAAATGACTTTCACTGCTAGAGAAAGGAGAATAAGTGTGTATTTTTAGGTATTCACCTGAGCATACAGGAACCGTTATTGGTACAGCTATTCTGATCAGCACTTGAAAATACCTCACAGAGAAGCTGCTCTAAATCTACCACTGGAGAGGATTAAGTTATACTATGTCTGAGAATGCTCGTAACATTACTTGTTTGGTGCTAAAAGGGTCCATTCTCGTTTACAAGAAAACAAAAACAAAACCAAGTTGAAGGTCAGCTGACTAAGCACACATAGACTGCTAATTTGTAGCCAACTAGAGTGTGATAAAAATCCATTTCACATAAAAATTAATGCAGAATGCTATTTATTTGGTCTTTTCTGGTGTAGCAGGCAATTTAGGGGTTTCTGTATTTCAAGGACGTATCCCAGGTTATATCCTGATACCACAAATTTGGAAGAAGCCCACTGATTCATTCTTTCACTCTGAGCCTGGATTTAGATTTTTCAGGTCTCCGCTTCCTTTAAGAAGACCCAACCACCAGCCCCTTGCATCTGGATGCATGCCCTGTATACTTAGCTTTTGATGCCCATCCCCACCCTCTGTGCTAGTCCTATTGGTGGCCCCTGGAAGCTACTCTTCCCCATGCTAAGGCCTCTTTGGGAAAGGTCAGCTTGTTTCCAGTTTCCTATCCCTCTATCTGCAATCAAGATACGGGCTTCTTTGGATTTGGATACATTTAAATTTTACTCTCCTATGAAGAACTATAGTGTTTATTTTTCTTTATTATTATTATTTTTTTTTAGCTCATTTGCAGCTTCTCTCCTTCAGGCTTACTCTTAATTTTCTTTAACATGAGCCTTCTAGGCAAGCCAAACTTTTTGTGTCTCCAAGAACACCTGAGCTCCAGTTCCCATGTTCATCCATCTCGAATTCCATGTGCTCTCATGAGGAGATCCGTAATGTAGATGTCAGTGGTCAGAGGTCAACAGGAAGTTGCCCGTGTCCAGAGAAGAGACCGACTCTCTTGTGAAAATAGTACAAATGCATCTGCTGGGTACGGGAGGCTGAAATGCTCCTTGTTTTTGCATTTAGGAATTGTGCTGTATACTTCTTAATTTCAGTTTATAGTGTTAGTCACGACCATAGGATCTTATGTTTGGAAGAGAAGGAGGGGTGATATTAAAAGTTATCTAATGTAAATGATTTTATGATGCATAAATCCTCTCTTCAATATCGCAATCAAGTGGATACTTAAGTCTCTGTTTGAACACTGCTGGTACAGATAACTCATTCCTAACACCTGCTGAGGCTAGAAAATCCTACATTTTGTTAAACCACTATTCTTATCTCTGTGACTTCAACCCAATATTTAGTGAGTGCTTGGTAGGTCCCAGGCACTATTCTGTGTACTTTTAGTCTTCAAAAAACCTCATGACATAGCTAATATTAATAACTTGATTTTACCAGTGAGGAAACCAAGTTATAGAAAGGTTAAGTAGTTTACCCAAGGCCATACAACTAGAAGGAACTCGGACTTCTATCTAGGCCATACGATTTCTGGTCCCATGCTCTTAATTGACCCTACAATATTCAATACATCTAGTATGATCTCTAGAATAGATATAAAATTAATCAATATTTCAGTTATAAAGTTTTATAAATCATTGGGGAGAGGAGATGGGATGTAGAATTAAGTCAGGGAGTGATATTTGAATTTCTTGTTTATTTATTCATTCAACAAATGTACCTACTAAGGGTTGGCACCCTTATAGATGCTGCAGATGACCCAGGGAATACGACATACCAGCCATGCCCTATGGAGCTTACATTCCGGAGAGGGGAGGCAGATGTAAACAGATAGTGAACCAGAAAGTATCACATAATGATCAGAGGGAAATCAAGCAAAGTGATTTGATTGAAACTGTTGATTCTACTTTTGATAGGAGGTATTCTACTTTATGAGGAGTTAATATTTGAACTGAGAACAAATATTTGGTATTATTTCATTTATTAAGAATTAGAAGTAAAAGTTTTCAAATGTGTCAAAAATTTTGGCAATAAAATAAAATCCTCCTTCAGCATAGATATAATACATTTTCCCTAATTTACCTCTTTTCCTTTATCCAGAATACAGTTGAGTTTGAGTCAGCTCTTAGTTGAGATACCCGTTAATTGATATTCCCAGGTTGTATTTAAATCTTTCCCAACCAGAAGAGAAGCCAAGAGGCCTCATCTACCTTGATGTCTATCCTGTGATTTCGATAACTTCTTAGTGTACTTCCTAAATTATGTTTAGGTCTATACATCTTGTTTGTATCAGAAGCCAGATGGTTTCAAATGACTGTCTTGTGTGATCAGACAAACTCTGAGCAAAACTAGTTTGTTTTTTTTTTCCTTTTCTTTCCTGTCTCTAATTGTATATTACATGTACATTTGATTGGATCGCCTATAGAGTCAATGAAGTTTCTGGTTTCCATTTCCCTTTCTTTATCGTTTCCCATTATTAAACGGCTTTTGCTCTCTAGGTTCTGTGACTGTGGGTAATTACAGTAGCTGTGACTTTAAGGATTAAGGCTTTACTCTGTAAGGACTCTCAATTAGAATAGGGACATGGAAGCAGACAGTTGTCAATTGATGAAGAATGCCAGGAGTTTGAAAAGTTATCTAGAGATGCTATAGATGTTTGTGTTTTCTGCCTGCAATACTCACTCCTCCTTCCATAGTTTGCATGGTTGTGTTTATTTGTTTTAAACCCTACTCATCTTTGAAGATTTAGCTCAAACAGCCCCCATTTCATGTTTTCAAGCTTTTCCTGGTACCCATTTCCTTATGTAGGCATATGCTCCTCCTTGCCCTTGGCCTCCCTCCAAAGCAGCTGTGTCCTGGATACGGCCGCGTGGCATCAGACCTCAAGTGCTTTCTGGCATGCACATATTTACATACATACAGTCCTGGGCTACACTGAGATTCTTGAGGTCAGGGGCCAGGGCACCTTGCCATCTTCTTGTTTATTTTATTGTTTTTTTATTGAGGTGAAATTCACATAACAATAACAACAAAAAATTTTAAGGTGAACAATTCAGTAGCATTTAGTACGTTCACAGTGTTGTGCAACCACTACCACTATCTAGTTCCAGAATATTTTCATCATCCCCAAAGGAAACCCCATACCCGTCAAGCAGTTGCTCCCTATCCCTCCCCCCCCACCCCCCCGCCCAGCCCCTGGCAACTACTTCTTGTTTATTTTTGTATCCTCAGCACCTTGCATAGTACCTGGCTCAGAGTAAGTGCTTAATAAATGTTTATTAGAATAATGAATGGATTACACATTTCTGAGAGGAGAGGAACTGCTTTCGTTTCAATTGCTTCATTCATTCCCACGATTTTGGACTGGGCAGCATGAGCCTGGCAGTGTGCTGGGGGCAGGTCATGGAGCAGTGAACGAAACAGACGTGGCCCAGCCCTCCTGGAGTTTATGACTAAACCCAAAGCTGTCCAAGAGAAATAATATGGGATCCACATATGTAAACCTTCTAGTAGCTACATGTATTTGTTTATTATTACTGCCGTAACAATGACCACTAACTTAGTGGCTTCAAACACCCTACATTTATTCTCTTATAGTACTAAGGTTGGAATACTGGGCTGAAATCAAGGTTTCAGCAGGGCTACACTCCTCCTGGAGAAATCCATAGTAAGTCTTCCAAATATGATATGTGTTTCACACAGAAGCACATCTCAGTTTGGATTAGCCATATTTCAAGTGCTCAGTAGCCACATGTGGCCAGTGTCTACCAAATTGGACAGCACAGATCACTGGGGGGCTAGAGAGACACTGAAAAATAATGACAAGTGTGATATATATGAAGACCAAGTACAGAGTCCTATAAGATATACCGTAGGCCCCTGATCTCACGGTGAGGTGTGGGGATGTTTCCTAGAGAAAGCAGTAACCTGAATGACAAGTGGATTGGGTCTTACAAGCAGAAGGAGAGATTATATGCTTCCCTCCTCTCCCAGTTTAAAACCCTAAATAGCTTCTATTATCCTGTGACAACAGTTCATGTTAAGGATTTGGGGCCAGCCTAAGTAGAGAAATGTTGGGATTAGATATGCAATTCTTAGAGAATTACCCTGACTGCTTTTAAGATCAAGTTTTCTTCTTCTTAACATTTTTTCTCTGACTTGTCTTTCAAATTGAAGAAAATATTTTGTGTTCCATTATCTTCTCTCACAAGTTTCCCATTAGACCACAAGGTCAATATACTTCAGTGGACTGTAAATTATTCCATTTTTTTCTTTGTAGTCTTTAGAAACTTACATATTACAATATATTTCTAGGATGTGCTTTCTTTAAAAAAAAAAAGATTTAATTGAGAGAGAGAGTGAGTGTGTGAGAATGGGGGGAGGGGCAGAGGGCGAGATGGAGGATACCAAGCAGACTCCCTGCTGGGTGCAGAGCCTGATGTGGGGCTCGATCTCAAGACCTGTGAAATCAGGACCTGAGCCGAAATCATGAGTCAGATGCTTAACCGACTGAGCCACCCTGGCACCCCTAGAATGTGCTTTCTTAAGTCTCCCCTGCCCAGGCCATTACCCTCTGGATTCAATCAAGGTGTAACTCCTCATGCCTTGTAACCATAGCAGACTGTCATGCCACCTCTGTGGGTTGATTTTACAGATGAGGAAACTGGCACAAAATTCCAAATGCCTAGGCAGACATCTCTTTGGGTGAAGAGAACCATGGGTAGCACTAGGCTAAGTTCCTGAGGAACCTGTGTTTTATTCTTCTGATATCCTAGTCCTGCAGTTTTGAGCTGCTGGTTACTTGCTAGTAACCACAGTGTAAACACACCCTGTAACATGAGCCTCTCGAGAAGAGTTTCAAGATTGATGGTTCAACAGGAAGGCAGAGGCATTTCTTAGGAATAGTTGAATAAAGCTGATTTCAGATGATTGGAAGATGAGGACTGAATATCGCCTACTGAAGTCTTCTGTGTCACTTGCATCTATCCAGAGAGGAGCTGATGTATTTTTCTATTTTTGGAGAGGCAGGGTCGGAGGGGGGAGAGGGGGAGAACACAGCAGTAGTGCAGTTACCTGTGATACACTTGTTTGTTTTATGAAAACAGTCTAAGTTTGGCAAACTTTCAGTCTTGTCTCTATTTTCAGACCCTACTCTGCAGAAATTTCCATGAGGGAAGGAGAAAGAACATACAGCTTTAACTGGCCCATTTCCCTTTCTATCCTATTTCAATATGGTATCTAGTTTCTAGAGCATCAAGTAGGTGTATGCATAATGCAGTTAAGTTTCTCAACATGGTGGCCAGTCATTATGGAATTATCTTGAATAACCTGGATTTTCCACACCCTGTGTCTCTGTCGTGCATCTGTGTAAATATCTATGCAGTGATTCATGAGGGAGAAAGTCCCCTACTATGATAAAGTATGTTTGTAGGAAACCAGTGGTTTCTCTTTGCTGAGAACTCAAGCATGACAGTGTTTAGCTAGCACAGATTCCTTGGCTGGGATTAAAGTTGAAAACCAAAGTGTATGTTTTAGTCAACAGTGGAAGTGTTACAACTCTTGAGTGTCCTTCCACCTCTCATGATTTTGGTTTACAGTGAATTAAAAAGATTAGAAACTTGGGAAATAGCATGCATGATGTACCCATTAAATCATTTTCATTAATGTCTTCTAAGCACTGATTTTAACCCAAAGCATTAATTTTAGTAGAAAGTGATGATGTATTGTACACTGGAGGTCAAGTTAATAGAGTGGGAATATGCTAGCAAGTGCTCAGGCTGAAAGGATTCTTGCATTTGCAGAACTTGGTGACAATATTGCATGTTTTCTAATTGGATGGGGAAAGCTGTTTTGTGGTTCGCTGTCTTGACTGGCATCTTTATAACCTTTTTAGACCACTACCTATCTGGAAAGTCCTTCACATGGGCTCTTGTTTTTCCCTACCAGATTGACACATATAACATTACATTTTAAATAGCACCTCACCTGTCATATGCAGCATTAGCCGTGAAGATTTGCAGTCCATGTTCTAATTTTGAGGGGGAAAATTGGTTAAAAGACAGGAGAAATATGGCAGTTCATGAACAAAATTCTTCCTGAGTTTCGTTTTCTGTTCTAGTCATCCATATCCTGTCACTAACTTCATTAGGTCAAGGGCTTAAAGGCATTTTGTGTAGAATTGGCATATGTTTTGGTGACAGTGGGTACACATTTTAGTCTCTCAACAGCAATTTTCTTTCCTGTTTGGGGGAACAATAGTTTTCAAATACCTCTAATTTTTAGCTTGAAAAATTAATATTGCTCGTGCATTTTGCTTCAGGAAAGCCTTTAAAGCAGGATACTGAAGTTTGTCTCACTTCTCCCATAAGTCAGAGAACTCCTCAGACTCTCATCAGCAGCTGTAAGGACCAAGCAATTTAAGTAACTTCTGTGGCAAGACTGATTTTTTTTTTTTTTTGGATACCGTTCTTTATCTGTCTTAAAGTTATCAGACGTCTGAGGCAAATGGTATACTGTGGGTTTGAATCTTTAAGGAATGTTCCTTTAATGGAATAATAATGGGACAAAGTGAGGTTAATATTGAATGTGGACCGTGGAAAGAAACATCCGTAGCCATGTCTGTGTGGGTAACATACTTGCAGGGCTGTGTTGGGAGCTTGCATCTGGAATAGTCCATCAGTAGGGAACAGATGCTGGTGTGAAATAGGTCGTCGTAGCAGCAGAGCATGAGAACACACGAATTTCTTTATTCTTGCAGTGACAGCCATTGCATTTTATTCATGCTAATTATGAAAATGTCACGCCCTCTTTGAAATATGAATACATGTATGATAGCAAGCCTTGGCAGCATCTAGAGGTAAAAACCCAACTAGCTGCAGGGGATTCATACAACACCATTTCCATGGTACAAATAATTCTCTCAATATTAAGGAGTGGAATTGGGGGGAAGGGAAAGGCGTTAAGAGTGCATGGGGTTCAGACACAGACGTTCCTGAGTGCCTTCTTGGTTGCAGACACCCAGAAGGACGCTAATTCATAGGGGTACAACAGTCTTGTGAAAGGAGAAGTCACTGAGATAAGAAAAATGAGCAGCATGAGGACATGGAGCAGTGACATTCAGTGAGTCCTTGTCACCAGCAGTCATTAGCATGCAAGCCTGCTGTTAGTTTTTCATGCTTTCTGTGATTTCCTTGACCAACCAGGGGGCCTTTGGAGCTGTAGTAGCAGTTAATACCACACGAGTTATTGTTTCTTTCTGGAGTGCCTTATATTTTTTAGTACCAATGAGATCCTTCTCTGTCCCCATGTGCCTCTAAAATTTTAAAGAGAATCAAAGAATGTATAATTTATATCAATCCCAAAGGTAATGGAGTGACTCAGTGATATCTGTGAAGGGATGATTTTAAATTTCATGTCTTATGCAAGAGGTGATTTTTCTGTGAAAACTGCAAGAACTGGCCTCAGGGATAACCAGATAATTATCCCTCTAACAGTAGGGCCAGATTCCAGGGGGATTATAGCTGAAAGCTGCGGTGGATCAGCTTTGCCCTTGTGAATCCCGGTTGCCACAATGGAACACATAGCAACTGATTGCACCGCATGGAACACATCTTACTTCTGCCTCTGGAGAGTGCCTGCTGGAGACCTGTGTCTCAAAAGGCAGGTGAGCAGAGATTTCCTGTGCAAGAATTCAGGACAAGCCTGAGTGAGATTTCTGTTTACAGCAGCAGCGGGGGAAAAAAAACCAAAACAACAACCACCCCCCCCAAAAAAAACCCCCAAAACTGCTTTCTCTACTCTGTTCCCTAAGGTGCTCACTGATGAATCAGATAAAATCCATTAGTCCTTAAGCCAGGAGTGCGATGACCTGCCCAGGATCATCATTGTTTTCCTCGAGCTCAGAGCCTGGAGACCCTCCTCCCCTCAGGCGCTGGTATATGGAGCGCTGCAACTGGAAAGGTCTCAGAGCTTCCATGGGACAAGAGAGCAAAATAATATTCTACTGTCTTCAGCTTGCTTAAAAGCTGTTCTGTTCTTGGAGCCAAACAGTTTTTAGCATTTGCTTTTAAGCATTTTGTGGCTACTTTATTTTTTCTCTGGGAAAATTTAGGGGCAAAGGTACAAAGTCTTATCATCTAGTTGAGGAAGAAGCTTATATAAGCATAGACTTCCAGCTGGTGGAATTGGAATTTTCTCCAGCTTGATTCTGTTTTTTTTTTTTTAATTTTTTGTTTGTCTGTATCAGTGTCTGTATGTCTATCGGTGCATATATGTTTTATTTATATAAATACAATTTATTTATTTTATTTATGCATATACATCTTCATTGTATTGATCTCTTCCTGTCTCAGAGAAGGCTCTTGATAAGGTACCCTATGGTCTCTTAAATTGTCTTCGTCCCAAGAGACTTTACTGCTGTTACACTGTTGACCACCTGCTTCTACTTGAAATACTCCCTTTTGCTTCTGAGACGTTTCTGACTCATGGTTCCTCTTACTTGTCTGATACGCACATGGGCAAGCACAGTGTAGAGGTTGCTGGAAGGTACTTTAGAGATTATCCACTTCCACCCCTTCAAATCTCAAACAACGAATTGAAGCCCTTGTATTTCTGTATCTCTTCTTTAATATTCTCCTTTGTAGTTTTACGGTGTGGATTCTCCCCCTTGAGTTCAGATCTAGTTGAGAAGCAAACGCTGGAGGCAGATGAATGGAGCTCACACCATAGGTTTATTACCAGTATTGCTGAACTGGAGAGTATGGCTTAGTCTGAGACCACACGGACTTCTTAATACAGCCCCTCTGATACAAACTGACCCTTCAAGTACAGGCAGAGCTAGACAGCCTCTGCCCCCCTCTGCCATGGCAGGCTATTGAAAACATAATGAAATAGAAGGACCTGTGCCTCCTATTAATTTAAGGGAAGAGGGTGATGAGCTGGACAACCTCACTCCCTTTTCCCAAACTAAAAAATCAGATAAATGACTCCTTCCCAGGAAGAAGTGAGTGGGAAGGCAGAGATGATATCTTCTTGTGAAGTTGATGTTCTCTCCCTTCTATGGAAACACAAGGAATGGGGGTGGGGGGAGGAGGATAAGCATTCATCCCCAGTAGGAACTTCGGAACCATTTTCTTAAGGACATCTTGCCCAAAATATAAAATATGAAACACGTTGCAGTGGGAAAAGTAAAATCCTTCCTGCTTTGCTCATTTGCTAATTACTTCTCTCCAGGCCTCTCCATTCCCTTTCCCTCTGCTCCCCACCCAGGAGGCCACTGGCAGCTTCCTGTAATGAGTCCGGATGAAAGACACTCATTCATTCTGACCAACTGCAGTCTGGTTTTTCCTGGTCCTTTTCCTCCATTGAAATTGCTTTCTGTGATGTCTCACTTCTCCCTGTACTCTCTCCTCTCGGTTGTCCAATCCACCATCTGTGTTTGGTTTTCATCCCCCTCCATCATTACAAGACACTAACATAACCCTTTCTTACTTAAATTTTCCAGCCTTTGGCTTCCTTCAGCGGCCTCTAGTTTCTTCGGTATCTTATTTTCTAGAGCATTCCTGCAGGGTTCTTTCCTTACCTCTTTTCTTTGTCTTTTCTTAGGTCCTCCTTATCCATCCAGGACTTCCACTGCCTTCAGTTCCCACCCCTTTCTCCAGCTCTGGGCCCAGACTTCCTGACTTTCTTCTTGTTTCTTCTGGAGCACATCTTACTGGGGCTTCAAAATTTACAAACATCTGCACATGAAACAAATTACATCTCATAAGACAATCTGCTTCTGTTTTCTATTTCTCAGTGAATGTTATTAACTGTTTCCTTTTCCTCCTAAACTGAAAACCTTGAAGATATCCTCCGTTATATTCATTGTGTCCTAAACTGCATTGGGTGCCAAGAGAACAGAGACAAATTAAGGCAAAGTTCCTGCTCTTGACCAGCTCTCAGATCTTAATTTAAACTCATTAACAGAGCACGTGACTGGTACAATGATGAAATATTTATGGGAGAGGTACAGAGCTAACCTAAAGAAGGGGATGACTAGCTTTTTCCAGGGTGTGGTGTGGGGGTAATTTGTGAACTGGGTTTTTGGAACCAAGCTGGAGTTTGTCCAGCAGACGAATAAACAAAAACAACCTGTAAAAAGACCTGGAACTAGAAACATCATGATGCGGTCAGGGGGCTATGAGGGGCTCACTCTTAGGGAATGAGGACTGGCTGCAGATGAAGCCCAGCCAGAGCACCGAAGGCCAGATGGAGAAGGATGGTTTGTGCACTGCTAAGGAGCTTGTCCTTTATACCGCATGTAAGAGATTTTCATAAAGGAAGAGGCATTGTTTCAATATGCCTCTCCATGCGGAAATGCCAGGGAACTCTTCTTTTTTTTTTTTTGGTTTTCTGGGAGTGTCTTTTACCCAAGCGCATGGATTATAATGAAATCAGAGCTTTTAAGAAGATCTGTGAGCCAAAGGCAAGGGGATTCAGGAAAACAGAAAACAGGGAGTAATTGGTAAATTGACTAATGAAGGTGTCCTGGTTGAATATCTGGGGTCTGTCTATCTCTCCATCTCCCCCTCCCTGTCAGCCATCCATCCATCCACCCAATTTATTTATCTGTCTGCTATGGCTGGTTTTTATATGCTTGGGTGGCATACTTCATAAGAGAGCCCAGTGAGAATGAAGAGCCAGGGATGAGAAAGGCAAGCATGATCTAATAGTATTATAGAAAAAGGTCATTCTAATAGCAGTGTGGCTTAGAAAGGGGTGACGGTGTAGACAGGAAGACTCCTTAAGGAACTATTGAAGTATTTCAGATGAAAGGTTAAATGAGTGGATGAATAAATGAAGGAATACATTTATACCTAAGGGCATACAGCTATTTACTGTCTGTTACGTGTCTGTGTGTGTGTGTGTTTTAAGCTTCTCTGACAAAGAGACCTCAGCCACATTGCATAAAATCATTGTTTCACTAAACATTTATTGATTACCTACATGTGCTGTAAGTCCTGGGGATTTGACAGACCTGTATCCATAATGGATAGCATGAAATCATTAGATTGCACTTTCCCATCATACCAGCCTCAGAATTCTTCTTAGTTCAGCCAGCCACTCACTGCTAATAGATCAAAATTGGCTTTCAAAATGAAGTCTGTTTGCCTTCCTCTGTCTAGTCTCATCAATACAATGAGTTTTAAAAACTTAATGATTGCAGTGATGAAAATAATAATTATACTAATGGACTGAAATCAACAGATTAATGAAGGAACTTGAATTTTGGCAGGCCCAGAAAAAACACAAGTTTTAGGACTTGCTCTGGGTGAAAGAGTGGCTAAGGCTAGATTGGGAGCCGGGTGCATTATTTTAGGAGCTTGCTTCTTTCTTATTTGTGCTGCTGTCTCTTCTCCCAGCTTGTGATTGGACTTCACCCTTAGAAGCTTAGGTAGAATGGGCAGATCTAACAAAATGTTTCCGGGAGGAGGTTATCATGCTGACGTTGGTTTGGTTAAAATATGATTTTTCTCTTTCTTGGTGACTGAAATGGCCAGAGGAGTCTCTGACTTTCTTCCAAAGGCACCCTGACATGTTTGCTGAGGACAACTCTCTGTTGTTAAAAGCCGAAACTGAAATTCATATATTGGGTGTTCTTCACGCATGTCATTCTCCACAGGCCGTGTGCTACATGCAAGCTGTTTCAGAAGGCTTCGTGCAGGTCAGGGAAGGAGGAAATGGCTTCTGGATTAACCTTTGGAGGCAAAGCCTTTACCTGACAGTTTTGATCAAAACATTGTGGCTGTAGCCATATACTATCCGATTTAACTCAATTTTATAATAGTGCCAATTGTCAAAGGTTTGAAAAAAGTGTTATTCTATCACAAAGAAAGATCTATCACCTCGGGGTTTTTCATATTATGTTTTGAAAGTGCAGCAGATCAACATTTTTATAGTAGAGAAGCCTTTTCTGTGGCTTTTAGAGACCCAAAGTAAACACTTTTAAATGTCAGAAAGCTTTAAAATCCAAACAAGCTGTAGTCTCATTAGAGAATGGACTGGCTAGAAGTCACAAACTGAAATATCCTCCCATAAAATTTATTGTAAACAAGAAACCAGGAAAAGGCATGTAAGTAATTCAATAAATATCAAGCTCTGGGTTTCTATCTTGTTAAATTCAATGATGTTTAAAGTTACATAATTGTACCCTGACTCATGTTATCATGATTTACAAATCTTACTTTATAAATTCTGTTTCTCTTCCTTGCAGCTCTGAATGTGGGAAGGGAACAGAGTAGACATGTAGATTAAGTACTAAATCCTCCTCTGCAAGGTAGTTATCCCTCTATACCTCAGTTTCTCTCCTCTAAATTAGGGACATTTATGATTCTCCTTTTCCATACAAAAATGAATTAATCATTGGGCCATGTCTAGACAGGGGTAAAATTAACTCTAGGAATTATGTTTATTATTTTAGTCAACTTTAATCTTTTTTTAATTTAATGGATATAATTGTGTCCATTTTGAAGCATATAAACATTTAAAACTATTATCTAAAGGTTAGATAAAAGTGATAGAACTCTGGACTGAAGATGGCATGATTTTTAAAACAATAATAGAGGTAGAAAGATGACAAGTGAATTTTGATGCTGATGTTGTATTCAGATGTGTTACTTTGATGACTCCAAAGCGTTAAGCGTAAGGAATATGCCCTGATACTGACCTTCCTGATAAGGATTTGGTTATGATGTGGTTTTTACTCCAGGCTTTCAGGCCGCTCATCACACTATCAAGTGTTAGTTGTATTCTTCTTTCCATCTGTTCTGGTGAGTTTTAAAAAGTTCATGGAAAGACCAATCAGAAATTGACTGTAAGATACTTTGTTCAGATTAGGAAGACACAGATTGATTTATTGGATGGGATAACATTTTCCATTGGCTATCTCTAATTTCAGGAGGGTAAACTGTTCCACTCATTCTTATTTAAGATGCTCTGGGCCTGAGCACTGAAAAGATAATGATAGGACTTTTGTCATAATAGTTGGCATAATAAAACAACTCCAGTAATAATAATGGCATGCCCTTACATTTACAGTACTTTATAATTTGAAAATCATTTTCACACATATGAACATTTAAATTCATTTGATTTAGAATACAAATACAGTTCAGTAAGCTATTAAGCTTTTGAAAGATCTCTACTCTTCTGAGAGTGGACACAATGTCTTATAATTTTTCTACTGTCAAATGATGCCAGTCCAGATAATACTAAGTTCTTAGAGTTCTTAGCTTCTAGTCTTAGCTCTTTGTCTTTCAGAAATAATACTTTATTCCTCAAATAACCAATATTCCTTCTGTTTTGCTGCAGATAAAAGGACTTTAACAGGAAATAACATTCTTTTTTTTAAAGATTTTATTTATTAATTTGAGAGAGAGAGAGATGAAAGAGAGAGCTCGAGCAGAGGAGAGGCAGAGGGAGAGGGAGATGCAGGGTCCCTGCTGAGCAGGGAGCCAGAAGGACATGAGGCTGGATCCCAGGACCCTGGGATCATGACCCGAGCCAAAGGCAGATGCTTAACCAACTGAGCCACCCAGGCGCCCCTCAAAAAATTCACATTCTAGCAGAAGATAGATATGCTGTTGCCATTGAGAATAACAATTTGTATATTCTAAACCCAGAAATTAAATACATTTATTCACCACGGGTGTTCATCTTCCTTAGAAATAGTAGTAGAATAGAATTCATGTGATATAGTAAGTATAAAATTCTTTGACCTACGCACTGATGGTTGTGGCTAGGTTCACTGAGTTTTTACCCCTTATGACTGTGGAATACTCATCCATTTCAAGAAAACAGTATGACCTCATAGAGAGAAATGTGGTCTCATTATTCTAAGAATAAAGAAATCTAGTGTCGGGGCGCCTGGGTGGCTCAGATGGTTAAGCCTCTGCCTTCAGCTCAGGTCACGATCCCAGGGTCTTGGGATCGAGTCCCGCATCGGGCTCCCTGCTCAGCGGGGAGCCTGCTTCTCCCTCTGCCGCTGCCTCTCTCTATCTCTCTCTCTGACTCTCATGAATAAATAAAACATTTAAAAAAAAAAAAAAAAAAAAGAAATCTAGTGTCAAATACAAACTGGCATATTAATCCAAGCTAAAAAATAAGAAGTGAGAAAAAATGTAAACCTTAATATCTCCAGAGCAACTTAGTTATATTCAACATTTGTATAAGAAAGCATAATTTTAGTAGCAAAAACGTTTAGTTGAAACTTGGCTTAGGAAAACAAGCATTTCTGAAATTTCCTATTCTTAATTATCATCAGTCACAAGTTACTTTGATACTATAATATGCATGGTGATTATAAAGATTAAGCATTTAAAAGTGAGGACAGGGCGCCTGGGTGGCTCAGTTGGTTAAGCGACTGCCTTTGGCTCAGGTCATGATCCTGGAGTCCTGGGATTGAGTTCTGCATCGGGCTCCCTGCTCAGCAGGGAGTCTGCTTCTCCCTCTGACCCTCTTCCCTCTTGTGCTCTCTATCTCTCATTCTCTCTCTCTCAAAGAAATAAATAAAATCTTAAAAAAAAAATAAAAAATAAAAGGACAACAAATAAAATAGAAAAACCTCTGGAAAAATTGTCATAATAGGTGAGACTCCTTTTCCATCCATCAGTGATTTTGTTTTGCTTTTCAGAGTGATCCTAAGGGACATTTACTAGGATGGCGTGGTTTGTTTGTTTGTTGTTTTTTGTCTTATAAATCTTAAAAGGGTGGTGGTAAACCAGCAATTGTCTTCGTTCCCCTAGTCTGGGTTGGCATATAGCTCAGCTTTGGAATCTCCACTATTCCCAATTTTGTCCAACGTGCTAATTTGGAAGTTCACAGACAAAATAGGTAAGCAAAAGGCAGAAATCTTTCCCCTAACTAAACAAGATATGCTAAAATTCTGCTGGAGAGGGATGGAGGTCCCCTTACCCTCACTCCCCGGAGTGTGTCTTTGTGGGTACTGGAGCTGCTACCCACCTTGTTAGCCTTGGCTCACCCAAGCCTTTCACTCTCTTCCCACCATGCTCTTTGGACCCCGTGGCCTTACACCATGGGAGCTTCTGAGGTCCCCAACCTCATGCATTTTCTGTCAACAGCTGAGGAGCTGCCCAACCTCTGGCCGGCCCTGCCAACAAAAACTGCAGTCGGCAGAAGGAAGGAGGAGGTGTGTGTTTGCTGTCCAAAGCTGGAATTCAGAATTCCTTCTTGTTTAGGAAGCATTGCCCCTGGCATTTTCCTCATCCTCCCTCTGCTCTAGCCTCACTGGCCGCCATTTTGTTCTGTGAACGCCCCAAGCTTTTCCCAGCCCCCACGGCCTTGTGCTCACTGTCCACTGTGCCTGGAACTTACTGCCACTTGTCTTCTGTCTCATCATTCAAATATCACATCCATGTCACTTCCTTCCACATGGAGTGGTCTTCCGCCCCTTGACAATACTTGTTTCTACATTCTTCATAGCACTTTTCATGCTGTGAAGTAATTTCATTCACCTCTTTGTTCATTTTTATGCTCTGTGTTCCTTGCCGCCCCCCTTCCCCACCCTGAAATACAAGCCTCATGAGAGTAGACACCTTGCTTCTCCTGGCTCACGACTGTTGCCCTCTCTTAGGACAACGAGGCACTGGTGGTAGGTGTTCATCAGATGTGGAATGAACAGAGGAAGGAACGAATGAATGAGCGGGATGATAGTGTTCCAACTCTGCCTTAGCAGCGTTCTTGGTCCGGGATTGCAGGCACCAGCCTGGAAAGTTCTCCATCCTCTACAACAGGGTTTCTGTGGGGCAGGTGTTCTCTTTTCCAAATGTCTGCCTTAGAGATAAACTTTTGGATCACAACTCTCCTTTCTCAAGTTAGGGATCAGCTCTACTTCTGTGATACCAGCTGATGCAGTTTATTAATTGAGAGCAAAGAACAAGTAAACATTTTCTTAATTAAACAAACAGAGTTGAGATGTTTGAGAGCTGCTTGATGTTTAAGTCCTTGGCAATCTATGGTTTGAAAGTTATTTCCTCCCTCTGTCCAGACGCAGCCCTCTGTTGTACTCACGAGCGTGTCCATTGTTGCCGCAGTAATGTAGTAGGCTCTCGTCCCTTCCCCACCTGTGGAGCACACAGTTGTCTTTGCTCATCCTAGGCCATCCTGCTCACGTCCTGACTTTACCTAGCGGCATCTCTTGACTGCTCCTTCGGGGCTCCCTTTTCTGCAGTCCCATAGTATGGAAGTAAGGCTTATTGGACTTTCTCACACTCTCACTTATGTTGCTTTCTGTATTAATTATTATTTGGGTGCCATATTTATTTAAACCTGGCCATGTGCCAGGCACTGCTCTACTGAGTGATTCCTTTCACTCTACAGCAGTCCTGTAATGTAGCTGCTGTAATTATTCTGACACACTATACCTGTCTGCATCTTATGGATGAGGACTCTGAGCCCTGAGAGGTTAACTGGCTCTGGGTAATTCAACGATTGAGCTTGAGGAGGGCTGGGAGGGGGGTGGTGTCAGGATTTGCACCTTGCAGCTGGCTCCCCATCTGTACAAGTACGGATGATCTCGTTGTCGGCTGGGCTTATGCCCTGACGTTCTCTGTGTGCTAGGGGTGAGTCCTGTCAGGGCCCTACACAGAGGACATTCTCAATAAATGTACATTAGTGATTATGATAAGGAGTAGGATGAAAACCCCCAAAACATAAGGTCTGGGGCAATCACTGTGAACATGCAAAAGGAATCCTAGGAATTAGCCGAATTCTTTCATCAGTGAGATAACAATTTTCTAGATCTTTCTTTTGGTTGCACACTTTATATTCTCCTCTACTCCTCCTAGAATTGTTAGTAAGGGAAAAGGGGAAACAAAAGAGTAAAGAAATTTTGTTTACTGCCTTCTGAGTGACTTCTGGATAAAAGGAGCAGGTACTTTTGGGTCAAGATCCCAATTGAGAATAAGGCAAGAGGCTTCCAGGTGAGAATAAATACTTTATAAGTGGCTCTGTGACTGTGTGAAACTTGAGGGAGGTCTCCACCAGTTAGTCCTGGTGACCTTGGTACCTAAGATAAGCGTGATACCCGAGCAGAGCAGGTCATGGTTGGCATCATGCTATCTATGTCTTATAGTTACTGATGGATGTATTGTTTAAAAATGTCATCTTTTCTAGAAGACTGTCCCCCACCCCAATGCAAAAGCAAAAAAAACAGATGAATGAAAAATTAGAAAAAGTATTTGCAATACATATGATACATGATGGGCTAATTTCCTTGCTAAACACGTGGCTCATTTAATCAATTAACAGTAGCAACCTAGTAGAAGAAAATAAGTAAAGAATGGTCAGTTCAAAGAACAATACAGTGGCTTCTCAGAAACATGGCCTCATTAATGATGAAAGAAAAAAAGATAAGATAGTATTTTTCACTTGCCAGTTTAAAACAATTTAAGCAGCTGGTACTCTCCAGTGATAGCAAGGAGCTTTAACACTGCTGGAAAGAGTGTAGCTGGCCAAATATATTTTGGAGGAGTTTTAGTCCTGTCTATACAAGATATGTAGCTGTCACTATAGGAAAACATACTGCATCTTCTTTTGTAACATTTAAAAGTTGGAAGTAGCCTAAAAATACACCAATAGCGATATAGGTACTATAGTGACCTGTTCAATAGGATGCATTTAGCCATTTAAAAAAGCAAGTCAAGAGACGCCTGAGTGGCTCAATTGGTTAAGCATCTGCCTTTGGCTCAGGTCATGATCCCAGGGTCCTGGGATCAAGTCCTGCATTGGACTCCTTGCTCAGCGGGGAGCCTGCTTCTCCCTCTGCCTGTCGCTCCCCCTGCTTGTGCGCACATGCTCTCTCTCTGTCTCTCTGACAAATAAATAAATAAATAATAAAATCTTTAAAATAAATAAATAAAAAAGCAAGTCAGTCTGTGCAAATGATATGGAACTATGCTTCTGGAGTTTTATATATATAGTTGAGCGCATTTAAATAAGATAGCATGTTTCTTATAGTTTAAGCATGTACCAGCGAACATGCACATGTATAAATATGCAGATATGCATGCTTTTATGTGCATGGGCTGTAGATTAAACTGTTTATGGTTCTTAGCTCTAGAAAGTGGGACTGTGGTGAAAGGCAAGCCTTCATTTCTTGCTTAGTCTTTTGAGCTCATTGAAACTTTTGCTTTACTCTTATATTACTTTTAGAGAAAAGCCCTAGTTAGAGTATATCTAAAGCCCTTTACCAAAGGAGAATATGTTTTGGCATTTCTAAAAAGTGAGTTAGCCTGAAAATTTAGATAACTTTCCTTGTGGTCCATGCTCCTGGCATGTTGTAATTCCTGTTAGAGATTAAAGTTTTCTTTGTTATAAATTATAAACACCATGCCTTTTGCTGTCTTCCTCCATGACTGTCACCACTGTTCTGGGTGGTTCCTTTTCTGCTGTATTACCTTTGACAACTGACATGAAGGAGGAAATTCCACACATTCTCTGCAGTTATGATCCTTGTACTCCTTTTCATAGTTTTGGAAATGTATGATTTGGGATAAGCATCTGCCTTCAGCTCAGGTCATGATCCTGGGGTCCTGGGATCGAGTCCCACATTGGGCTTCTTGCTCAGCCAGAAGTCTGCTTCTCCCTCTGCCTGCCTCTCTCTCTCTCTCTGACAAATAAATAAAAAAATATATACATATATAAAAAGAAGTCATCTCAGTTGCCTGAGAGACAGCAAGGCCTAAGTCTGCAGAATCGGCAGTGGGTTTGTGGTCCATAGATTCAAAGTCCCCTTGAATCCTGTACTCTCTTCCATGTTGTGCAGAAAGTAAGATTGTGCACAGAATACTGGACTCCAGTGCTGCTTATAAAGAGCCAAAAGACAAAAGTGGTTTTATTTTATTTTATTAAAAGATTTTATTTATTTATTTGACAGAGACACAGCGAGAGAGGGAACACAAGCAGAGGGAGTAGGAGAGGGAGAAGCAGGCTTCCCTGAGGAGCAGGGAGCCTGATGTGGGGCTCGATCCCAGGACCCTGGGATCATGACCTGAGCCGAAGGCAGACGCTTAACGACTGAGCCACCCAGGCGCCCTGAAAGCGGTTTTAAAAGAAGAGAATTAAACACTGAAAATGAGAGAAGAAAAAAAAAACCCAACTATCAAAATGCCAAGTAAGGGTGCATGTGTTTGGAGGGGCTATTTTGTGGCCTGTGACCCTCCAGCATAGTTGAGGAATTAGCAAGCCAGAGGGTGTGTCTGACTAAATGTTGTCCCCGTGTCCTTGTGCAGGCACAGCTGAATTCTATTGAGACTCGCCAGTAGGCCAGATGTGTGTGAGTTTGCCAGATTTAGCTGAGTGAGTGGTGCAATGAACTGAGAAAGTCCCTAGGAACATATTTTTTCCCTGCTTGTGGCACCTTTTTTGTTGTGGAAGCCAAATGGTTTGCAGAGAAAAGAGGGTCACAGAATAGGGAGACTGAAAAAGGAGATGTGTTTTCTCATGTTGCTTTTGCCCTCTTTAAGGAGACAGAGTGAGTCTGGTTTGAGGTTAGAAGTAGACCTTCAAGTGGCAGAAAAGAAATACTCTTTATCAGAAAGATCTCTCACTCCCAAACACCATATTGACCAGCTGATAAAAGGAAGTCTGCCACATGAAAATATTTTTAAAAACAAGTTCAATAGCTTTCTTATAAAAATCTACTTCTCTTTCATTTTTGTCTCTATTGTTGATTTCCTATCTATAATTTGCCATAATGATCCATTTTACCCTTTACCTGGAAGAGTGGGAGAAAAGAAAAAGAATGAGTAATAATGAAAAATTGTCTGATCTGTTTAGTGTTGAAAGGTAGAAGTATCTCCATATCGTAGAGGCAAATATAAATAAATGAAAACTTGGCAGAGCAACTAAGACAAATCAGTGACTAATTTGTTGTGATCCGTGATGGAAATGCCAGACTTCCCTTGATGCCAACCCAAACCTGGACCAGTCCTGGAAACATTCTGGCTCCTTCAGTGTTGTGCTGGAATCTTAGTCCAGCCCAATAGCCCACCCAGCCTTGCTACACCTCAGAGGAGGTGGGCAGCCAGCTAATTGTTTTCAAATTAACTGCCGCTTGAACAAGGACACCCAGCGGCATAGTTCACACTGGAGACTGCAGAATTCTTCCAACCAGTCAAGCCCTGTCATCAACACCACAGCTGACGGCCTTTCTACTGAAAAACTGACAGTGGTCAGAGAGGTGCTTATGGAGAAGGGGCAGCTGTCTCTTGTTCTGCCCAGATGTGCCCACATTGGCAGATGCTGCCTTCTTGACAGCTCAGCACCATGTTGGTTCCCCAGCTCTCAGAATGTACCACAGAGGCAGCCCTTCCAGGTAACATGGGCTCACAGTGCAGTTCTCATGGATGGGATGTCCTCCAGTTCCTCTCTTCATGGTGGTTTACCACAGTGGGATACTAGGCCTAGATTTGCTTAAACTTCCCCAGGCAGGAGATAAGTGTGAGTGTGGAAGATTTTCAGTTCTAGCTTGTTGTATAGACCCCATCAGCTGTGACTTTCTGACCAACAAATTTCCCATACTTTGTTTCTCATCATTCCTGTTTTTTTCTTTGTTGAGCCACAAAATGAATCTTCCACTTTCAGCCCAACTTCTTAAGCTGCTAGAAGCTTCTAGCATGGAGTGAAGCTCCTGAACCTGCATGGCACCAGATTCCATTCAGAACCAGAAGCTCGGTCAAAACCACAGGCTCTTTGTCTCCACCATCTTTGCCCCTCAGGACCTGGAAGCCCTCCCGGACAGGTGGTCCTCTCTCATACACTCATTTCTGTTTCTGTCAGGGAGTTTCTTCTACCAGGACCATCTTCCCAATGCCCCTTCCCTGAAATTGTGGCTTACTCCTAGGTCTTCTGGAACCTATTTTCTATAGAAAGCAGATTTCCTGAAAGCCAAAGACTTCTTTATAGATTCTATCTATCCCTATCATCTTCTGGCCATGAACAGAATGTGCCTCTTACATCCATGCCTCGTATGTAAAAGATATTCTTCCTCTACAATTCCTACATCCCAAATGCTCCCGGGCTTGGAGATGGTGTGAACATTCTCCTGACTGTCCATTTCATCTCCCACCTTCAGTAAAAACTTTCCCACCTTGAGCTTCATGCAATCCTGCCACTGTCCTTCCTGATTGTTGAGGTGGGACTTCTCTCCCTTACCCACCACTGATCTGCAGTGGGAGCTGTCTCTTGCTTTCATGTCAGGCTGTGTGCTGTCACCTCCTTGTTGTTGTTTTTCCTACTAATTGGAATATTTGTCATTTTCTTTTTCACCTACTCAAATCCTGTCTTGCCCATGTCCCATCACCCTTCATCTAGTCTCTTCCCTGAAAACTCCTGCCAGTAGAGACTTCTTCAGATCTTAAGTGTAACCTTTCCTTGGCACATAATTATATACAGTGCTAATGACAATCATCTTATTTTGTATTAAAATTTAAAGCTTCTAGTGCCATCTAACTTTTTAAGTGCTGTGTACCTTATATATCCACTTCGATCGTCAAGCTCTTTGAGGATAGAACCTTCTGGTAACTTTCTTTGATATAATTATCATCAAACCATTGTCTGATATTTAAGTGTCTGGTGTTTGTTGAATGAAAGAGTCAATCAATCATGAATAAATATTTAAAGATGTTAGGGAGACTTGCCTTCTTTTGTTGCCAGTTTGCTAGCTGTGACCTTTATAAACAAATTTCCTGATGTGACCTCTTAGTTCTCAGCTTTAACTTACTATGAGGGTTGAAAGAGTTACAGTAAAGTAATATGAACTTATAAGAAAAAAATATATTTTAAATTAAACATAAGTAAAAGTTGTAGCGGAGTTAAAATAGTGTCTATTTTGACTTATCATCTCTATAAATAAGGCAATATAGTGTCCTTAAGGGAAAGCATCATGTTCTCTGTTATTGATCATTGCAAAACATTTCTTTTATCTTTTGCAACATATTAGAAAAGAAAAATAATGAGTTCTAGAATTAAAACAATTGGACAACTAAGTCTAGTAACTTTTTTTAATTGCTTGCTTGTCTTCCTGGAAGTATCATCAAAGAGAATGGGAGATGTTAAAGAGTTTAGGGAAAAAATACTATTATTTATGCCTCGTGATACAGTTAGAGCTCACCACGGGATGCTTTTTGCTATGCTTTGAACGTCCATTGGCATCAAAGTACTTTTCATTTTAGGAAACCATCCCCAAAGGAGAGTATTTTAAGTAAGGAGAGATTTGGGAAGATTGAAAACTGTTAAATGTGGGAGGAGGTGGGTTATAACTGCTGAACCTTCCTCTACTTTGATTTCTCTGCTCTGTGCTATCTCTGTAAAGCAGTATGTCATCCCGAGCTGCAGTAGAACAGATTCATACATATTTACCAGTTGCAAATTATAAATGTGCAGCCCAGAGAGTAGCAATGTTCTTTGTCTTTCTTCCTTTCTTCCTGCACTAATGATTCAAAAAGTCTTAACACATCCAGAATTTGGAGACTGGTTTTGTAACTTGTAATTTCCTTTGTATACCAATTAAGTCTTTGTAATTTAAATGGAATTTTATTTTCCATTTAGGAAGCTTCCATGTAGGTAGACTGAGATTTTCTCCATCCTGTGTCAGAGCTTTGATATAATGATTTATTAAGGTACTAGAAGAAATATTGATCTTGCTAATAGCTTCTGCCTTGCCACATAATGTTTTACACTTAACTTAGCTGAAAGACCATACTCCTTTTCTCGTCATCTGATTGACCATAAATGCTTTGGCCTTTCCTCTGCAATTATCTCACTTACCAAAGCAGTGGGTAAAAGTCAAGTATTTATAGACTAATTAGTAAAGTCAACATGTATAAATAGAGTACTATATATAATGTAGAGAAGTATTGTATAGAACTGTGAGATTAGCAAAGGTAAGTACAATGCAAAGAGGCAAGTGTTGAGAACACCAGTGGTTGAGGACCCATATACTACTAGTAGCAGTTGTCTTTTGTGTGATTATTGGGACACAGTTAGGGTGATGTTGGAATAATAGCACTTTTCCTCTATGGCTTCTCTCCTTGATCCTAACTTCTTTTTACTTAGGAAAGCTTTGGGGTATTAGTGGGTTTCAGGTTTATTTTAGATTCATTTTTTTAGAATTTAGTATCTCAAGACACCTATGGATAGGAAAACATCATTTAACACTTGAGCTCTTGGGTAGAAAAATAACATAATGTGAGTATCGTTTTGTTATACATAAAGCTATTTTACATTTTCCAAATATCTTAGAAGTCTTAATCATCATTCAAGGTATAGTTATCCCGGTTTTGAAAATAAGAAAAACATTGCTGGTATAACAGAAAGTGTATTGGGCTGGGAGTCAGAAGACCAAGTTTGGTTCCTGGTTTTGTAACAAGTCATTGCCTATCCTTGTAGTGGTAACACAGTTGTTTTAGGCATCAGTTTCCTCATTTTGGAACTATAGATTCAAAACTATATATTTATAATTTTATTCCAGAACTATATATTTATAGTTTTATTTATACTTTTATATATATATAAGAATCAAAGGAGATAATGAATATCCAATTACTTCGTGAGTTATAAAACATGATAGAGATAGGACTCTTTTTTTTTTCTTCCTTCCCCGGCTTTATTGAGATATTATTGACATATAACATATGTAAATATAAGGTATACAACATGATTATATGATATGCATATATATTTTGAAGTACTAACCACAATAGATTATTTAATATTCCATCCCCTCACATCATTACCAATTTTTTATGTAGTGATAACATTTAAGATCTACTCTCAGTACCTTTCAAGTATTTAATATAGTGTTGCTAATTATAATCACCATGTTGTACATTAGATCCCCAGAACTTACTCATCTTATAGCTGGAAGTTTGTACCCTTTGACCAGCATCTCCCCATTCCCTCACTCCCAGCCCCCAGCAACCACCATTCCACTCTTTGTTTCTATGAGTTCAGCCTTTTTAGATTCTATGTTTAAATGAGAACATACAGTATTTGTTTTTCTCTATCTGACTTATTTCACTTAGCATAATGCCCTCAGGGTCTATCCATGTTGTCACAAAAGGCAGAATTTCATTCTACATTATGACTGAATAACATTCTACTTTATATATTTATAAATAATATATTACATTTTTATATTAATATATAATATACATATTTTTATATATATCACATTTTCTTTATCTGTTTATTTATTGATGGACATTTAGGTTGTTTCCCTGTCTGGGTTATTGTGAATAATGCTGCAGGAACATGGGAGTGCAGATAGCTCTTTGAGATAGTAATTACATTTCCTTCAGATAAATACCCATAAGTGGGATTGCTGGATCATATGGTAGTTCTATTTTGAATTTCTTTTTTTTTAAAGATTTTTAAAAATTTATTTGAGAGAGAGAGCATGAGCAGGGTGAGGGGCAGAGGGAAAAGCACCCTCCCCACTGAGCAGGGACCCCGATGAGGGGCTGAATCCCGGGACTCCAGGACCATGACCTGAGCTGAAGGCAAACACTTAACCAACTGAGCCACTCAGGCGCCCCTCTATTTTGAATTTCTTGAGGAACCTCCATACTCTTTTCCTTGTGGCTGTACCAATTTACATTCCCACCAACAGTTCTCCAGGGTTCCCTTTTCTCCACATCTTTGCCAACACTTTTCTCTTCTCTTTTTGGTAATAGCAATTCTAACAAGTGTGAGGTGATATTTTATTGTGGTTTTGATTTGCATTTCCCCAATGATCAGTGAGTTCAAGCCCCTTTTCATGTGCCTGTTGGCCATTTGTATGAAAATGTCTATTCAAGTCCTCTGCCCATTTTAAAATCAGATCTTATTTTTGCTATTGAGTTATGTGAGTTCCTTATATATTATGGATATTTTATCAGATAGATGGTTTATAAATATTGTGTCCCATTCTGTTGGTTGCTTTTTTTTTTAATATAGAGGTTGCTTTTTCATTTTGCTGATTGTTTCTTTTGCTATGCAGAATCTTTGTAGTCTGATGTTGATTTTTGCTTTTGTTGCTTGTCCAAAAAATTGTTGCTAAGAACAGTGTCAAGGAGCTTTGCACTTTGTGTGTTCATCAAGTAGTTTTATAGTTTTAGGTCTTTTTTTTTTTTTTTAAAGATTTTATTTATTTATTCATGAGAGACAGAGAGAGAGAGAGAGGCAGAGGGAGAAGCAGGCTCCCAAGGAGCAGGGAGCCCAATGCGGGACTTGATCCCAGGACTCCGGGATCACGACCCGAGCCGAAGGCAGACGCTTAACCATCTGAGCCACCCAGGCGCCCCTTATAGTTTTAGGTCTTACATTTAAGTCTCTATTTTGAGTTTATTTCTGTGAGTGTGTAACATACGTGTCCAGTCTCATTCTTTTGCCTGTGGATAACCAGTTTTCCAGCACCATTTGTTGAAGAGACCATCTTTTCCCCATTGTGTGGTCTATGTACCCTTGTTGAAAATCATTTGACTGTGTATGCAGGGTTTATTTCTGGGCTCTCTATTTCTATTCCATTAGTCTATATGTCTGTCTTTGTGCCAGTACCATACTATTTTGATTACTGTAGCTTAATAATCCATTTTGAAATCAGGGAGTGTGGGACCTCTAACTTTGTTCTTTTTCAACTGTTTTGACTACTCAAAGTTCCTTGAGATTCTCTATGAATTTTATTTATTTTATTTTATTTTTTTTTTAAAGATTTTATTTATTTATTTGACAGAGAGAGAGACAGCGAGAGAGGGAACACAAGCAGGGGGAGTGGGAGAGGGAGAAGCAGGCTTCCCGCCGAGCAGGGAGCCCGATGCGGGGCTCGATCCCAGGACCCTGGGATCATGACCTGAGCCGAAGGCAGACGCTTAATGACTGAGCCACCCAGGCGCCCCAAGATTCTCTATGAATTTTAAAGTGAAGTTTTCCATTTCCACAAAAAAATACCATTGAGATTTTGATAGGGATTGTGTTAAATCTGTAGATCACTTTGAGTAGTATTGATACCTTTACAATATTACATCTTCCCATCAGTGAACATGGGATTTCTTTTCATTTATTTGTGTTTTCTTCCATTTCTTTCATCAATGTCTTACAATTTTCAATTTTTTACATCCTCGGTTAAATTTATTTCTATAAATAAGATTGTTTATTTCTTTTTCAGATAATTTGTTGTTAGTATGTAGAAATGCAACTAACCTTGTTTGTATGTTGTATTTGTATCCTGTGACTTTACAGAATTATTTTGTTCTAACAATTTTTTGATGTAACTCCTTTTTTTAAAAATCATTTGTAATTACATAAAGGCCAGCGAAGGATTTCTTTTGAGGTAAATGTAGGCAGAAATAGTATCGCCACCAAGACTGCTGTTTAGTCAGTAATGTTGCTTCCTGTTTTGATGTGTGTTGTTCCTTCTGATTAGATGTGTAACTGGATCCTCATGTACACCTGCCTTTGTCATTCCATATACATTTTGGAAAGGATGAAAAATCCCTTTGGAATTCCAGAGATTATGAAATCTCTTTGGAAATAACAAAGAATGTCTCATTATCCAGGACCCACTTATAATTATCTATATTCTCTCCAAGTAGCATTGACGCTCTTAGAAAGATGCTTTGTGCTTTCCCACAGTATTCTGGGCCTCGAATGGAAACAGCAACAACAACAAACCAATACTTCAATATATCTGCCTTAAGTAAATATCACTGTGTGCCTGATTTATGCCATGCTTTTTGTTTGTTCATTATCTGGTACTTCCTTTAATCCCTCTACTTGTCATTATCTGCAGGAACCAGCAATTTGTAAAACCAGAAACCAAAGCAAAATTGAATCCTACAAATGACATCAAAAAGGAAGGAGGCAGATATATTTACATGAGCCAGTTTTAAGGAATCAATAAGTACTTTGACCCCAGTGAAATGTGGACTTTCTCTTCAGACCTTGTCATCAGGGCAGCCAAGTGTCAAGTCCAGCCCATCTTATGGGGTAGCGTTTTTTTTTTTTTTGGGTGTTTTTTTTTTTTTGGAAAATTAAAATAGTGTGGAATGGTGGTAGTCCTACATTCACTACTAACTTTTGCCATGACTTCTTCATAGACTGCTCAATGAAAGCTTCCCCAATTCAATATATAGATGTTGTAACTGCAACCATATGATCCTAAGCTCAATAGTAATATTTATGTACAATTTTGTTTCCATCTTTCATTTTTATATGTCTTTCCTACCTCCCAGGGTCCCTTCTTACTTGTCTTCAGGTGCCCGTAGTGTCCTCAATGCACTGGTGTCCTTTAATGCAATCCTGAGGTTACCTGTGACTGCACAGAGTTCCCATTTTGTTTTCGGACCTCTCGACCCCCACTTTCACCCCTCCACCTGCCTACCTACAAAATATCCCAGGCTCCAACATCAGCTTCTCTTCCTCAGTGTCCTTATAAACTCCCATTTTTTTTTCTTATTATGGCTGGCTAAATTAGAAAAGAAGTACTATGATTAAACTAATTCACAATAAGGTGTCAGTGACCAATGAAGGCCCTCCCTTAATGCTCCTACAGATGTGTTTCCATTTTAATGGAAAATGATCTTCTTCATATATGTTATTGGATAAACAATAATTTCTTCATTTGTTAACGGAAAACTGAGTGCCTAGTCTTACCTTTATGTTTTAATACAGGTGAAGGACTATGAGGTCAGGTAGATCTTTTTGGTGCATTGATCCTGGACCTTCATGACACTGGCTAGACCCTGGTGTCGGGCTTTTCTTGGTTCTACCGTTCATATCCAGCAGTGGCCATGATCCTACCTCCACCTCCCCTGTGGACAAAGCAATCTCAGAGCACATGGGAGGAGGGAGAACAGTTACAGAGGGGAGGGGAAGCAAGCTGCAGCGTGGAGAGATGCGGGGAGAAACAAAGGGAGGAGAAAGTACATCCACACAAATTGAATTCTCTAAACTTCAGGGTCACCCCTGGCCCTAAAATGCTGCGTAAATGAGAACGTAAAAGGGAGGAAATAACACCTGGAGTGAAAGAGGAAGGAGAAAAGTGCTGAGAATCCAGTAAAAAAGCCTTCATTTTTTAGCTAAAAGCCTTTTGGTTAATAAATCTATGATGATGTGCTGTTTACCTTCAAGAGCAGAGAGGGGAGCCCTTTTCTGTTGCTTCTAGGAATTTAAAAAGCAATCAGTATGTGGCTTCCCTGGCATTCCCCTGGCATGACATCAGAGAATGTCTCCCATGGTGAAGTTGAGGCTGCCAATAAATACTTCAGCATTTTCTTTCTTAAGCCAGACCTCTCAATGAAGGTTAGTAAGAGGTCAGAAATCTCTCGGGGTGGCGGCGCTAAAGGTCCCTGCTCCCCCCTGGCAGAGGTTCAGACCCTTCAGGCACCGAGGCATCAGGCAGAGACCAGAGCAGGGCAGCAACACATTCAACTAGAGAAAGGTGTGAAGAACAAAACCCAGCTCCTGATAAAATCAGTGTTTTCTAAACTGAAGAAGCAATTGCGGGGAGGGTGTAGATTTAAGTGTTCATGAAGAGAAACTAAACACACCGAACCTACTGCATACACATTGAGTCAGAACAGTCTTCCCTTGTGTGAGGTGGTGCCCACACAGAGTTGGGTTGGGATCATCCCCGCCTGCCCTGGTGAGCACCTCCCTGGAAGGAGACAGGAGGCTAGGATGGCTTCACAGGGAATTGGGCTCTTATGGGGCTGTGTGCACTCTAAGTGGTGTTCAGACACCAAATGTTCTTCTGCTTTGCAGCCATCCTGTTATCAAATGCAGTCATCGACTGTTGCGGCTTATTAAACTTCTGACCAAATTTGACTCAACTGTAATGTACCTTTTAAGATAAAAAAAAAAGTATTTTTGGTATATAAAGAAGGTTTATAGCTTTTAAAAGTTCAGTAGCTTCCTGGAGCAGAAATGTGTCGTGTAATTTTTAGAAGATAAATAACTGCCCCCTCCCCCCAAACTTGATTTAATGGGTCCATTTTGAGGTCTCACCATGGGCAAATGTCAGCTGTGTTCTGTTAGGTGTGTTATGCTTGGAGGAGGATTTGAGAAAAGCATTTCTTGAGGAGATAGCATCTGCAATTTTTATTTTATTTTTAAAAGCCAAGTGAAATTAAATTTAGGATTGTGTGTCTTTTTTAAGAGTTATCTGAAGTGTTGTTTTTTTCTAAAGTCTCTTGGGTTATTAAGAGTATATGAAAGGTGTTGCTGGGCACAAACATAGTTACACTAGGGATTTGATCTAAATATGGGTTGTTTATGATCTAAACTTTTAAACAATTTGAGACATATTTTGTGATTTGAGACCCTTGCCTTAATAGGATAAAATGATGATTTAAATTACTGTTGTGATACCTCTAAAGGTTCATCACCAAAATGATTAACACTTTTTTTTTTTTTAACACAATACAAAATGTGTCTCTTTTGGTAGCACAAGCATCCTGAATATGGCTCTTAGAATCTCTGAAAGGAGGAGAACTCTATTTTTTAAAGCACACAATTATAGGAGAGTTACTCAACCTCTCTGAGGTTCCATTTTCTCATGTATAAACTGGCCAGTAATAATTTAACTCTCAGAGTTTCTGTGGTGGTTGACTGAGGTTCTGAGCATTGGAGTTGCATCTCATTTCAGTTAGGGATTAGATGTACCTCATCTGCAATCAGGTACAAGTTAAGAAAGATATGTAGGCAAAAGTCCTCTTTCAAATGCTCCTAAATCTTACATAAAGAACAGCAAATGTGGTTCTCCACCTATTTGTACCATCCTGTGGGAGTCCTGCACAGCCCATTGTCCCTCCAGCATGAGACCAGTGGTTGCCAATGATGAGCTCTGGAGGAAGACACCGTGCTGGATGAAACCTTGCATATGGTGGACTTCACATGTGCGTAAGATGTCCAGCACTGTGTCTTTCCCAGTCAGTGTTAGTTTCCTTTTCCCTTGCCCCTAGTGCCTTGGTATCAGTACTTTCCTGGGAATTTGTCAAGAGGATCTGAAAGTGAGATTTAGTACAGCTTTGAGGCCTTGATCCTTAGAGTTCCACTTGAAGTGGATGGTTCTGAAGTCTGAGGTGTTAGAACTGGGTTACTGGGAGACAGTACTCATTTTCATCAGGTACTGAGGAGGAGACATATAAGAGAATTAGGCTCAGAGCACGTATACATTTGCAGGATGCAGAGGAGTATCCTCTAGAATCTACTTATGCAGTTATATTTTAAGTAATGGTGAATTTAAGTAATGTTAAAAATAACATGCATTGCTATTCCATAGGCTATTTTTACAGGAGGTATCTTTCCTCACAGTGAAACACAAAATTTCTGCTTTTGTGAAGTCAGAGTATGAACTGAAAATATAAATGGAGTTAGAGATGAATTAAAATTATTTTACTAGATTTTGGATTGAATACAGGGACTAGCACTTCCTAATAAATTATTTTAAAATACTTTAGCGTTAATGTTTTGTTGTTCTTGTCCAAGTTTGGGCTTTAGTGACTAGGTACAAATGCATTTCTCACTTAACTGAATTTTCAAATTTCTGTTTATAAGATAGAGATGCTAAAGATGGAAGCTTTGCTGGAGACTATTTCATTGTTATTTCAGAAAAATTCAGTGTGACTGATATTATAGTGGACTGATTGATATACCAATCAATCAGTCTTCAAGAGAAGAACCGCCCTGGCAACAACAGTCTAATTCCATAAATTTTTACCGTTTTGTGCTAAGGATTCTCCTAGGTGACAAGGATAAAAAGCCTTTTGGGAATTCGTTACATTTAAGACAAACATGTAAACAGAGTGTTTCAAAAAGTGTAGTAAATTCAGCAATAGTGGGAATCACCAGAGTCTGTGGAAAGACCAGAAAGGGCCCCCTGAGAAAAAGGGTAAGAGTCTGAGGACAGACTTTGGTTTGTTTGGTTTTTGCATTTTTTTGTTTCTTTGATTTTATTGAGATATAATTGATCTGTAACATTTTGTAAGTATCAGATATACAATGTGTTTTTTTGACACATTTATATATTGTAATGTGATTACCACTACAGTGTTAGCTAACATCTCTATTGTCATATAATTATTGTTTCTTTTTTGTGGTGAGAACTTCGAAGTGTATAATGTAGTATCGTCAGTCATAATCACCATGCTGTGCACTAGATCTCCAGGACTTATTATAGACTAGTTGCAAGTTAGTACCCTTAAACATCTCCCCAATTCTCCCACTCTCCACCCCACCTCCGGTAGCTACCAGTCTACTTGCTGTTTTTATGAGTTTGACTTTTTAGATTCCATATGTAAGTTTTATCATATAGTATTTGTCTTTCTCTGTCTGACTTACCTTGCTTAACAGAGTGCTCTCAAGGTCCAACCATGTGGTCAAAAATAGCAGGATTTCCTTCTTTCTCATGGCTGAATAAATATTCCACTGTGGGGTGTGTGTGTGTGTGTGTGTCTGTATCGCATCTTCTTTATCCATTTACTTGTTGATGGGCTCTTAGGTTGTTTCCATGTCTTGGCTGTTGTGAATAATGCTGCAGTGAACATGGGGGTACAGCTGTCTTTTTGATATCTTGTTTTCGTTTTAATTAACCATTTTAAAGTGAATATTTCAGCAGAGTTTGGGGAGAGAGTTTTGCAGAAGGGAATATTTGAACTCAGTTTGATAGGCTTTTGATGAAAAGAGGAGGGAAAAAAGCAAATGGAGGGAACAGCAAGGACATGATATGGTAAATACCTGTTGGTCTCACATAGCAGTGTACATTCCTTTCTGGGTAGCAGCACCTAACTTTTCCTTGGGGAACCAGGTCTCTTCTTAATCTGTGAAATTCAGCTGGTGCTACCCTCATCCTCCAGCTAGAAGGTGGGAGTGTAGACGCCCTGGACCACTCACTCGACTGTTCAGAGTATTATTCTCTCCCCCTGCAGACCATAGAGAGGGTGAACTAAGCTAGATGAGTGAGACCCAATCCTAAAACATTTGTTGAATTTGTGGAAAAAGGTATTTTTGCTTTTTGCTTTTGTTTTAACTTAGGTTGCTAAGTGATAGAACATAAATATGGGGCTCCTGGTAGTCATTTTGCCTCTATTAAAGATAACCTACTTAAAAATGAAGCCAATGCAGAGGGTAGCAGAATGAAGAGATGGAGAAAGTTTCTGATAATATAATTTAAGCACTTAGATTTATCCATACCTGAATCCATTATCCCTTGGACTTTTCAGTTAAAGGTACCAATAAATTCCCTTTTGCACGTTAGCTACCTTGAGTTGGGTTTGTGTCATTTGAAACCCGAAGAGTTCTAATAAAGTGTTTTGGATCTTTTTTTTTTTTTAAGAAATTGTTTTGCTTTTAAGAAATTTTGTTAGTTTTGACTTAAAAAGAAACTGTGGCAGTTTCCAAATAAGTATGTTTCCTCTGAAAGGGAAACCTGTTTCTTCCTCTTTCTAATATATGTTCAAATAATCAGAAAATTAAGCTCCATTCTAAATATTATTTCAGAGCAGCATTTTATATCAATTACACTCAAAAGAAAAGAAGACTTTACCCAAATTTTAGGCATTTTTGAAAGCCGTTAATTTTATGTAAAGTATTTTTTTGTGTGTTTATAGACTCTCTAGCCACCTTCTTGGTGGGGAGGATTTAGGTTTCTGGACATGGTGCCCCCAGCAGGGGGAGGTCAATCCTGCATGCCCATGCTGGGTTCATCCCTGCCTCAGCCGATAGCACATAGAGTCCCAGACCTCCCTCTCTTTGGGGTTTGCGATCTCAGCACCAGAAATTCCCAGCTTCCAGAAATGCCTCTGAGGAGATCGTCTCTGAGGAGATCATCTCTTTTATGAGTCACCTGAAGATATGCAGATGCATTTAGGCAAGAACATGGTTTTAGACTGTCTGGTCATTATTGTTAAACTAGTCATTTCGAATAGTAAAATTTCCTGAGTTGTTTGCTCACCACCATTTCAAAATGAAAAGCACTCCCTTTCGACCTACACACCAAAGTAAACCAAAATTGCGCCTACCTCTGTCTTATCTGCTGATCATTTAGCAAGCGCACTTTCAGATCTCTTTGATGTCTTTATCAGTTACCTTTTTCAATCAAAGATAACTTTTATCTTCACACATCATTAATGAATTTTTTAAAAGTTGGCTTCCCCTGTACACATATCTTGTCATTTATCTGGCAGTACAAATTAAGTTTGTATGTTCTTCTAGGGGCTCTCTGGCTGTCTGAAACCACTTCCTTGCTTTTGTCTCTAGTTTGTTTTCATTAAGGAAAACAAAGCAGATATAGACTTAAGAACATTAACTTGACGAAAGTAGTTGGTTGTGTTAGAGACATCTTTCCTTGTAGAAACAAAACTCAGACTTCACTAAAGAGCCTTACTCCCCAGTGGGTCTGTGGACTTAGGGCAGGGTTCTTGGAGGTGCTAACTGCGATCCAGGTCAGAGGCAAGAGGATGGACCAGGCCTGCCTCTTGTATGATTTAATGATTGGCTGAGCCAGCTTAACGAACAATGAGCTTGCATGCCTTGTTGAAACAATAATCCTTGATTGGTCCAAAGGGAGATATTGACAACTCATATGGGAAGAAAAGCAGTTTAGCCCAGCCTACATTATCTGTGCCTCAGAAACTCTGCAGAAGGCACGGTGCTCACTTCCAGGGAATCCAGTGTGACAATGGGACTTGGCAAGTCATTCTCAGGGATGTGGTGAGAGGGATAATTTCGATTCATTTGTACAGTTTACTATTTTCTGGTTCCTCTTTCTTGCTGTTCAAGTCATTGTGGGGGCACCTGGGTGGCTCTGTTGGTTAAGTGTCTGCCCTCAGCTCAGGTCATGATCTCAGGGTCCTGGGATGGAGCCCAGCGTCAGGCTCCCTGCTCAGCCAGGAGTCTGCTTCTCCCTCACCCTCTGCTTCTCCCCCACCCCTGTGCGTGCTCTCTCTCTTTCTCTCTCTCTTTCTCTCTGTCAAATAAATAAATAAAATCTTAAAAAAAAAAAGTCATTGTGAAGTATAAGAATGATAAGTGAGAGCATAGTGGTAGGTGAGAGGTCTTTTTTTAATGATAGGTTTATTTAATCGTAAGCAATTTGTCATCAAAATTCAGTCTCAGTTGAGTCACCAATAATGATAAAACAGAAATTGGAAATATGGGGAGTGTATCTTTGTGCTATTGATTCTGCAGAGGCCTGAAAGGCATGGATCCTTAGGTGGTGGTGAGCTGGAGACATGCAGTGAAGAGGCAGAGGGTGTTTATTTTGGTTTAGATCCCTTCCAGTGGTTTCCCTTTGCTATTAGAGTGACAGGAAGTCCTTCCCAGTATCCACAAGCCCTTGTGGGATCTGACCCTGCTGCCTTGTGACCTCTGCTCGTGCCACTTGCCCATTCGTTAGCAGGCTCTGGGTCCACCAGCCTCCCCTCCACAGCCACCACGGGCCATTTGCATCTTCTGCCTGGGATGCTCTTGACCAGACTCTGATCTCAGCAGCTCCTTCGGATCCTTCAACTCCCAGCTTACATGGCAGCTCTTCCAAGAGGCCTTCTCTAAACCTGCCTAATATTACCCCCAGTCCATATTCAGTCACTCTACGCAGGGAACATGTTTTACCTTCTTCATAGCACTTATCACTATTTAAAATTATTTTTTAGCTTGTCAGTTTTCCATCTCTTCCTACTAGAATCCATGTTTCATGAGGGAGGGACCTTGTTCATCACTGTATTCCCAGCCCTTAAGCATCATCTCGTACAATATAGAGTGTCAGTTAACAATGAACATTTGAGTTTTCTAGATCTATTTGAATTCTGATCCATTATTATATATGTACCAAACATAAACAGTTCTATTGCCCGTTGCCATTATGGGGAAAATTTTAGCCACCTGAAACGGCAACCCCTCCCACCTCCTTCCAGCCCACACCTATCAGAGGTCCTGGGAGCTCAGACAAGGTGGTAGGTTTTACTGGGTAAAAGAGGAGAGGGAACAGTAGAGGCTCACAATGAAATGTGTGCCACTTGCCTGGGGGAGGACATGTTCCCCCGAAGCATCTTCCAGACGCAAACCGTGATCGCCCTCTCCCCACCCCCAGGGAACCTGCACGTGGCCACACAGCACGTGTGTCAGTTTTTGAAAATTAACAAGTCCTTGAATGTTTTTTGCCATTTCTCCATCTGTGACCTTTGGATTTGTTTTATGAAATGTGTGATCATGCCACCTGGCAGGAAGAGAGGCAGGTTCTGGGAAAGAGCTTGGCATTCCCCGTGGACGTTTCGCAGGGACTTGGGGCCTATAGACCAGGCCGCTGATGGAGGCCTTCCACAGGATTCCCTTTCATTCCTCCCCACCCTAACATTCCTCCTCCCCTGGGGCCCCTTATTCATGTGTGTAGGAGAAGAAACAGAAACTTGACAAAAAGATGATTTTTGTGAAGCAGTTTAATGGCAGAATAGACAGTGAATGCCACCCTAGGGTCAGCTGGAAAGGCTAGATGTATAAGAACTGCATTTTCATTGTTACTTTGAAGATGGTAGGATGGGAAAACTCAGTAGCTTCATACACCTAGGGGTCCTTTAGAGATGACTGTCCCATTTACTGAAACATATATGACCTGTTTTATTCAGAGGCATAGACATTTGATTTTAATGGTATCTGGAATTCCTTTGAGATGACAAAGAAATGTGGAACAGCATGATCCCCTCCTCTCTTGGACATAGCTTGATCATGAGAGAGTGGACCCCTGGTGAGGGCAACAGGTCACGTGTGCAAAGATGCCCTGTCACCTCAAGGGACTAAGGATTTAAAGCACAGAACAGTGGTTGCACATGTATGGGTGCGAGGTGTGTTTATATAGATGGGATCAGAAGCAGGGAAGTTTTGAAAAGGAAATAAGGACTGGTCTCTATTTAATAAGGTTTTTTGTAGGCTTGTTTCAGACCAAAATGACTGTTCTATATCTTATCAGCTCACTCTTCCCTTTTGAAGAGAAGCAAAAATATCACAGTCTCCTGAAGTCTAGGTGCTTTGCTTGTCTTGACTGGCAGGTGTTTTCAATTACTGGCTTCTTCCCAGAGTGGAGAGATGCGTTTAAATTCCTGTCAGGGAAGATGAAGCCTACCTGATGAAACTTGACTTTGGCTCCCTTTGTAGTTGGGCCATTTGGGCGTTGGGTGTTTCCTATTGAGATTACACTCCCAGTCCAAAAAATCAACAAGCTAATATGGGCATAAAGATTGGCTTTTATAATTATTTTGCAATAAGTATACTCTCTTATCAAGAAAACACAACAGCACCTTTCCTTAATTCAACTCTGTCAACTTTTATCAAGCATCTACTGTGTGTCAGGCCATGTGTCACACTCAGGGGATGAAAAGAGATGAGATATGCTCTTCAGGAAGGCAGAGAACAAGATGCCTGTTTATATATGAGAAAGATAAACAGTTGTGTGCTTGAGCTCTCATTTTACTATAATTCAAAATAGTAATTTATTGAATGCCTAACTTTTGTCAGACATTTTACACGAATCATCTCTACTCCTTGCAACAATCTGGCTAAGGAGATGGTATTAACTTTAATTTATAGCCAAAGAAGCTAAGGCTGAGAAGATGAATAACTTTCCAAATTTATACAGCAAGGAAGTGATTCTGATTCATTCCCTTTTTTTTTTTTCCGTTGGACAATAACTTAGATAGGAATGTATTTTTAAATGAAGCCAGCTCAAATGCTAGTTTTTAAGACCATCTACAAAAGAGATAAGCAAAGAAAAGAGATGATCTTCATAATCTTTTCAAAGCTCAGTGATCCAGTGTGGCTGAGGGATTTGAGAACTATTTAATAGAGAATCAACATATGACATTGAATGAGACAAAGAAGAAATAATTTCTGAAAAGTTGGAAGCAAGGTTTTTGTCTTTTTTCCATCATTGGAACCGGAAATAAAAGGAAAACATTGTGTTTTGTTTTGAAGGTGTAAAGCCCAAGTCAAAAATGAACAAGTCTTTAAACATAGCGGTCAGAAGGAGAAGGCAGGGAACCTTAAATACTGTAGCTCAGTGATTTAATTTTTACTACAAACTGTAGAGTTGGAAACATTTTATATGATGAATCAATATATACATATTTACATAATGCCAAAAATATACTCACATATATGTGGAACAGACTCTAATGAAATATTACCTCTATTACAGACAATATACTCTGGTATCTTCTATTCTAGCTAATAAAACAAATTCTGGTCTCGATCCAATCACTGATGGCTCACAGCATGATGTTTGAAAAACAAAGCTCTGTCTAATCCCTCAATTTTTTTCCCTCTCCTCTCTTTATCCCTCAACCCCAAGAGAAACATCCCTAGTAAAAATAGAAACACTGACACCTGTCACCCCCCCGTCATTGTTCCACATTCGTATCCATGTTCAACACAGGTGCCCCTCCTCTCAACCTCCATATAGACCCGGGCTTCTAACGCAAGGGACCGCTGGTATCTGTCCCCTTCCTTTTTTGCAAATGGGGAGAGTGTCCCGTTCATTCTTGGTGCTCTGCAGATTATGATTGCTGAAGGGATTTTTTTTCCCCCGGTAAATGACACTTCTCTAATTGTGAGAAAACATTCCTAATTTTGGATGCTTTTCAACATAACTTTTATAACTAGAAAAAGAAGAAAATCTTTGTCACTCAACAATCTTACAATTCCATTAGGAACTTACCTTTTTATTTTAGAGAGAGAGGTCAAACTTAGAAACCTAAATGAAATGCAGGCCCAGTGAATGATTGGAGGGTTATTTCAATTACAAATATGCTGGGTTTTTTTTAATAGAAATGCTTCTTTTGAAAGTAATGGTACTAAAATTTTGTGTTGAGGAAAAACAGATTGTCTTCCATCAGAATTGTATTGGAATATTTTGTTTTCTCATGAAAAATGTAATAGAACTTGTGGGGATTTTTGGTTTTGTTTTGTTTTTTGAGTTAGTGTTAACCTGGTCTGAACAACTGAGGGTTTTGGGCCAAACCTTATAGTGTCTTTTGTGAGAAGAGTAATGGGGTGTAGTATGTGGTGCGCCGTTCAGTTGTATTTGGAATCATTTTTAGCACAAAAGCTGCAAAGGAAAAATATTACAGAGAGATTGGAGTTTGTGGAACTATGAGAGGTATTCACAAGCCTGCGATTTTTTAAAAGTTTATTAAATGATGGAAATAAGATATTGAAAAGAAGATAATAAGCAGTAGATTTGATAACTGGTCTATAAGTATTAGACTTCATTGTAAATATAAATTCACTACAAACACTTGCCATCAGTGTGTTGCTTGAGCCAGAACCATGACATCCTCCTTAACACCACCCTGTCCCTCACTCCCCACATGAGGCATTATTATGTCCTGTTGATTCTCAGAGAACCTTAAGTCCACCTGCTTCTCTTTCTCAAGTCAAAGATACCACCTCATTTTGTGGAGGCGGGGGGATGTCTTTAGGAGACTTTCTGAAATGGCTACTTTATCCCCCACCCCACTTCCATTCTTGCCTTCTCTAATCAGCAGCTGCCCAAGTAAACTATTAAAAACATAAATCAGACCACATTGTCTTATATACTGGGAAGTACATTTCTAACACAGTCAATAACCCCATAAAGCTCTACAGGATCTCACTTATGTCCCCATCACTAGTCACCCCTTCTTCCCACACTGGCCTCCTTTCCATTCCTTGAACTCACCGAGTCCCTCTCCTCTTCAGAGCCTTCCCACATACTTTCCCAAGCCAAACATCATGAGCTTTGTTTCTTCTGAAGGAGTCATATGAGGAGGCTGTGGATATATTCTTATGATGCTGCCATCACTTGATGTATTTTTTAAGTTTCTCTGAAGTAGCATTCAAGAGCCTACAGGGTTTTTTGGGAGAAAATCTTCAGTGGAAGAATATTTAGTAATACTGAGTTTGGTTTAAAACATTGTAGTCTTTGAAGCACTTGTACAAGTCTTCTCATTTAAATTTTGTTTAATTCTCATAAGACCTATGTTTGAAGTTGATATTGATGTTCAGAGAAGCTAAGTAGATAGTAGAGTAGCAGACTTAGATTTAAATATATTAGCAATGGTTGTTAATTATAAATAGACATAGTGCTCTAATTAAAAGACGAAGATTATCAGATTGGATAAGGCCCAACTTAATGCTCGTTCCAAGAAATATATCAATATGTAAGAATGTAAAGGGTTGGAACTAAAAAGTGGAAAAAAAACAATAAAATGCAAATACCAATGTCTCCACTTGCCCCCTCCCCAAAAAATAAAGCAGTGGTAGCTATGTTAACACTAAGAAGACTTTTTAAAGCAAAAAATATTATCAGATATAATGAGGATATTTTACATTGGTAAAAATTAATTCACCTGGAAGTTATAATCATCCTCAAATTTTAGAAAATCATATGACCTAATTTTTAAAAATTGACAAAACTAAGAGAAGAAATATAAAAATTTGTACGTAGTAAGAGATTATGATATATCTCATTCAGTAAGTTGAGAGACAAAAAAGTAAGCATTTATAAGGTTTAAACTCTATGATGACGAACTTTAATTAAGGACACATAAAAAACACCCAACACAAAACAAGTGCAGAAAACCATTTTTGCCTAGTATATAAGGAACATATATGTATTAAAAAAAAAGAAAAAATGACTGACCAGATACTGAATCAAAAAGCCAGTCTCAAAATATTTGAAAGGATTAAAATTTTACAAATAATTAAAAGTTGATCACTATTCATTTAAGCTACAAATCAGCAATAGTAATACTGAGAATAGTAGTAAAATCTTGAATATTCCCATATTTAAAAATTAAGAATTATTCTTCTAGGGGTGCCTGGGTGGCTCAGTCGTTAAGCGTCTGCCCTCGGCTCAGGTCATGGTCCCAGGGTCCTGGGATCGAGCCCTGCATTGGGCTCCCTGCTCAGTGGGAAGCCTGCTTCTCCCTCTCCCACTCCCCCCGCTTGTGTTCCCTCTAGAGCTCGCTGTGTCTCTCTCTGTCAAATAAATAAATAAAATCTTAAAAAAAAAAAAAAGAATTCTTCTAAATAGATACAGGGTCAAAAGAGAAATCACAATTGAAATTAGAAAGTATTTTTACCTGAATGGTAATGAAATTTTGACATATCAAAATGTATAAGATGCAACTAAAGCCATATTTGAGGGAAATTTATAGCCTTAAATGCATGTTAAAACTGAAAATTAATGAACTGAACATCCATCTCAAAAATTTATAAGAAGAAATGAAAAATACACTGAAAGAAAGTAGAAGTAAGAAAAAAAGGAGAAGACCAGAAAATAAAATTAAAAAACAAAAAACAGATGCATAGGACTTTGACCATCATCAAAGCCAAAATTTTGTTCTTTGAAAAGTCTATTAAAATTGACAACCTGAAACAAGAAAAAAAGATTAAATAACCAGGCAATGGAAATGATAAAAGGTGATATCATTATAGTTCCTTGCAGACATTGAAAATATAGTAAGAGGACATTATCAACAACTTTAATAAGTGTAAAATTTCTGAAGAAAATATTAGCAAGTTGTCAATATATTAAAAAAATACATGAGAAAATTGATTTTAAAGATTTTGTTTATTTATTTTTTTTGAGAGAGAGTACAATTGTGGGGTTGGGAGGAGCAGCAGAGAGGAAGAGAGAGGGACAAGCAGACTCTGCACTGAGTGGGGAGCATGGGCCCAACGTAGGGCTTAATCCCACAACCCTGATATCATGACCTGAGCTGAAACCAAGAGTTGGATGTTTAACCAATTGAACCACTCAAGGTACCCCTACATGAGCAAATTGATTTGAGACACAAGGTTGCTTTAATGTAATTTTCCACACTATATAAAAGGAGAAAAATCATATGATTACCTTATTATATACTGATATAGTATTTATTAAAATTCAACATTAGTTCATGATAATAATTCTTAGTATACCAGGAAGAAAAGGAAGTTTTCTTAATCCAAAAAGGATATCCACACCAAAATCTACAGTATAGTTTATGTATGTGCACCCCAAATCTACAATTAAAGCCTGTGTCCTGTCAGGAGTCATTGTGGCCTCATTCTGACCTGTGCTGTGCCATTCTCCACATTTAGTTGTTCATTTTCTCTATGGTTTTGTAAAAAAAAAATTGATGAAATAAAGGAACAATGAAAGAAATATCTTACTTATTTTTGAAACCATACAGGATGCCTATAAAGATGGTAAGTAGATTAAATATATCGACATGATTTTAAGTTAGGCATTCCCTTAAGCAAAAGAATACCAGTATCAACAGGAATGCAGAATTGGCAGGCCAGGTCCCAAAGACAGGTCAAGGTCAAACCCTAGGACAAGCTGAGAGAAATCAGCTAATGCTGAGAGGATGGGGAGCTGTCATAGATCCCTGGAGGCTGGGTCCAGAGGGAAGGAAATGCAAGTTCACTTAGAGATAGGGCTATTGTATGATTGGGGGGCCAGAGGCTAAGTTAGTTCTTCTACTCCTTGGGGACAAAGGGTAATAAACCAGGAAATGTTCTTGTCTGTGGTGCATCATCATGAGGAGGTAGAGGGAACACTGATTCTCAGCAGTTTCCTCCACCTGGTTCAGTACTTTTGGATATTGTGTCTCACGTCACGGAGTTTAACTTGTGTGTGTATTAATTTCCACTGAAGTATTTTGTTTTTTGGTTTTTTTTTTAAAGATTTATTTATTTATTTATTTGACAGCGAGAGACACAGCGAGAGAAGGAACACAAGCAGGGGGAGTGGGAGAGGGAGAAGCAGGCTTCCCACAGAGCAGGGAGCCCGATGCAGGGCTCGATCCCAGGACCCTGGGATCATGACCTCAGCTGAAGGCAGACGCTTAACGACTGAGCCACCCAGGTGCCCCTCCACTGAAGTATTTTGATAGTTGTCCTTTTTCACAGAAACAATGCAGACAACAACATGGAAAATAAAGTAGCTACTGTCATAGTCATCATGACTATTTCTGCACATTTCTTGTGTTTCCCAAGCTGCTCCCTCCTGAGAATAAAAACAAATCCCAGCAAAAGTTACACCACAGCCTTTCTTTGGCTACAGCCAGCTCTCCCAGGTCCCTCCCAGAGAGCTTTGGGGTCTCAGTGAGTGTCTCACATGTGTGTGTGAGTGAGTCCTCTTGATTACTGCGGCTCACCAGCAAGTCAATTCCCCCTTCATCCTAGGGGAGGTTTCCAGTCACTGTGACTTCACATGTGGCCCCAATGTCATTGGTAACTGGGAGTTCTACTGACACCTATCCAAGGGTGACAGAACCTCACATCTAGGGCTAGACAAGTGTTCCCCACTTTTCCTAAGTTCACACTACACCACTTCACTTTTAGGAAAAAATTACATTACTACCTGTTTTCATTAACTGAAAAAAAAAAGGATTTCTGCCTTTACATAAAAAGGTGAAAAGTGAAAAAGAGCATTCAGTATTTGTTCTACAGCAAGCCGTTATTGGGGCAGCACACACCCCAAGCAGAGTGCCCCCCCACCAAGCTCCTTCCTTGGGAACGGTGCTCAGCATCTCAGCGTCAAGCTTTGAACTCTGTCTGTGAGCATCTGTGCTTTATCTTGATTTATTTTGTGCATATGTTAGCAAGATGTGTCCTTAAGTATCAGAAAAGCATTTGGGTCTGGGAATGCTTAAAAAATTTTCCATATATATTAATGGTAAATGCTTCTTTGCTTTACACCATTTTGGTTCAGGAAAGTTTTCAGGGGAATACTTTACTCTCATACAGTGGGGTACACCTCTATTAACACTGGCAATTGCGTTAATTAGGTGCAGCCCAAGAGTGAGTGTCATAAATTGAGAAATGGAACTGGACAAATGCCACTAATATCTTCTAGTGCCCTGCTGAGATTTCAGATAAACCACTCCTATTTTTTCCTGTTAATTCATTGCAATTTCCCTACCTAGGACCCCTGTGTGCCTGCTGGAGCAGTCTCCTCATATTCAAAGGGCAGACATTTTGTGGTTCTCAGCATCGCTTCTTTTTTCTTGTATCATGGTTCCTTGTCCTAGAAGAAAATTGTTTCCTTGTCACTATTTTCCCTTCCATTTTTATCCTTGGGAGCTCCTCCTTCTGTAGGTTAGTTCAAAGAGAATCCACCTCTCGGTCCTCCAGAGATAACAGATACACCTGACTCCCGAGCGCACATAGGGCTTCAGCTCAGATATGGGGCATAAATAAGTAAATTCTAGGACTGTCCCAACAAGAAAGAGAACACCTTAGTGCTTTTTACAATTAGATCTTAACAAATATTCCTTCCTGAACATATAAGATTGTGAGTGACCAGAATATTAGATGTTATGAAAGGCAATGATATATTTTGAAGGAGGAAGGCTGTCATGCAAATACTTCTGCCTCCTTTATCATTCTGGTTTGGAATGTGTATTTTCCTTAAAGAAGGGTTTACAGAGTTGGAACCATGGAGAGTTGTTTTTTTTTTTTTTTTTAAGTGAAACTCTCTGCTTTGTAATAGTCCAAAAACTATCCATCTTGTATCCTCTTATGGTTTGAAGCCTTTTAGCAGAGTAGAGGATTTTAGTATTACATGCAAGTAAATCAATAAATTTCTCCAAAGGAAATAATGTAAACTTTTTTATGCTAGAAAACCAAATTCCTGAAATACAAGGCTAGTTACCTATCTCATTAAGAAACATGAGTGCAAACGAATTCTATGGAAAAAATTATGGAAAGCAGTTGGCTAGAGAGTGATTACAGAGGTTAATCTGTGTACTAATTGGCTTGTTTAGGACGTGCTGGCAAACCAGATTCACCAATCACTTCTAGTGTAGGTAAATGATGCAGCATTGTAACAATTAAAACATGATTCATTTTTCCACAGTGTTTCTACATTAACTTAAAAATAATCATTTGGGCTTAATCCAAATCAACAAAAATATATACAGCCTCTAAATAGAGCTTTTACCTTTCAAGTAATTTTCCTGCTGCTGAATGTGTAGAATGGTGCAGGACAGAGCTTCATTTCTGAACTGCAGAGCTTAAAGGATATTCTCGCAAGGCACATGCCCTCCTTACACCCCCCATTTATTTATGCTACAGGTCGTTATTCTAGTGAATGTGACACTGCAGTCATTTGTACAGTTACAAATTATAATGTGCATGTACAAATTATAACTTTTTTGCACAGAGTAAGGAGCAGAGCTGTATCAGGTGATATAAGAGGGATAAGTAAAAGTCACTTGATACAATAAGGAAAATAAATTAGGAAGAATTTTTTTAACCAGGGGAATTTTTTCCTTAAGAGATACTCATTTCTGCTAAAGTAAGAGTTTCTGTCTGACACATACCAAAAATGCCACAGAAAGCAGGTAGCCTGATGGTACATGCTCACCACATGCCCCTCCTGGGCTGAAATGTTGACCCTTGAATTTTGAACATGGGGACCCTGCCCACCCTCCCCCTTTTGGAGGCCCATGGGAAATCATTCCATTTCCTTGCTACTTGCCCTTTGTTGTAAGCATAACTTTTCACCAAAACACCGGAGGTCCCAAATCAGAGAATCTGGGGTTCTGATGGGAGGGAGAGGTAGCAGAGAAGCAGAACATGAGAAAGCCCGGTTAGAACAAGCATGACTTCCTCTGGGGCTAGTGGAGAATGAAAAGGTGTGTCTCACTGAGCAGTCAATGGGCACAGAGAAGTCCCCCCTGCTTGGGGACAATTCTTTAGGATTTCAGAACTTTGAGATATGTCTTTTGATTGTGTTTTTGCTTAGCTGTGTGTCTGTGATCTCCTTAGTGATAGATTCCAAGTCTTTATTCATTCATGTATTTTCAGATCCAAACAGTGTCAGGCACCTAGCAGTTGTAAGTGTTTGATGATGATGATGGTGGTGGTGGTGGTGGCAGCCAACGTTTATCACTAAGCATTTGGGATGTGGTATCTAATGCAATCTTCACAACAGTTGTGTGGAGGCATTATTTTTTTAACATCCATATATAAAGTGCAGGGTTTAAGCTCCTTGTTCAAGGTCTCACAACTCATAAGTGTTAGAGCTGGGGATCGGATATCTCTAATAATGAAAATGGTACAAAAGCGCAAATATTTGAATGAACTATTGAATAATGAAAGCAGTGTTCCCATTTATATAGATGGCCCCCAAAACTGTGTGTTTGACATTAGACTAGGGCAGGGTTTCTTAACCCATTGACATTTGGGGCTGGATAATACTTTGTTGTGGGGGCTATCCTTTGCACTGGAGGATGCTTAGCAACATCCCTAACTTCTACCCATTAGATGCCAGTGGGACCCCCCCCAAGTTGTAACAACCAGAATTGTCTCCAGAGGGCAAAACTGTTACCAGTTTAGAAGTGCTGGCCTTAGAAGCCCACCTTAGGCTTCTACTTGAGAAGGACCAATTCCTACTATGATCATCTGGGAATATTATGACAGCATCACCTTCAAGATCCATTCATTGGAAGATCTACCTTAGGTACATTTACTGTCCTCTGTGATGGCACCACTGTCTTCACGCTCTAGGGGTTAGGGAATGGGGTTGGGAACAGTTTTTTTATTTTTGTTTTTTTTTCTATTTTTTTTTCCTTCTGTTATAGAAGATGAGAGAAGGCAAAAACATTATCCCAGGAAAATGACAAGAATCTGTCCCCTCAAAATTACTTTCTAATCCTGGGAGAGGAAAAGGGTGATATTGAGGAATAAGGCCATGGACGAAGCATATTATACTGGTGGCAAGAGTGTAATCCGTTGGTTGCAGCAATACTAGGCTGAGTCTTGAGAACGCAAGCCTGTGTCCTAGGTCCAATGGGAGGTGGAAAGAGGATCCAGTGGATGGTTACATACCCCATTCCTCCGTTTCTTCAGAATCTCCATTTATTGAGGACCCAAAGTCTGTGATTAAGTCATAAAATAGAAAGGGTATGTTGGACAGGAGGGTGTGTTTTTTTTTTAAAGATTTTAAATTTATTTATTTGAGAGAGAGAGAGCAAGAGAGGAGAGAACACGCATGGGTGGGTGGGGCGGGGGTGGAGGGGCGGCAAAGGGAGAAGCAGGCTCCCTGCTGAGCAGGGAGCCCAGTGCAGTGCGAGACTCCATCCCAGGACTCTGGGATCATGACCTGAGCGAAGGCAGACACTTAACCTACTGAGCCACCCAGGCACCCCCAGGAGGGAGTGTTTTAATTTAAAAAATAGGAAAAACCAGTGTAGATTTTTGGAGAGAAAAGTCAGCTTTTGCATTTGAAAATCACTGATAAAGATTCCCATATTCATTCTGCCCTAAAATACAGGCTCTGCACTCCAATGTTCACACTTTGAGAACCTTACGTGGCTGTACTGTCATTTAGTTCTACTCGTTAGCATTCTGGCACAGATACCGTAGACTACTTAAAAGGGGTATTCAAGAGCCTCTCTGACAATGAAAATTCCTAAGTACGGCGGAAGATGTTTCAGAGAGTATAGTCTGGTTTAAAGTTATTTAGGTAAGCCCCCTAGAGACTGTTCGAGTGTAATGAGGCTAACTCTCTCTATATTTAATTCATTAAAAAGTAATATTAATACATGAGAAAATGGCATTTTATGGAATTCATATGCTTTCACACTGGGCAGACTTGTTGTTGTTTTTAATCCTAGGTTAATTTTAAAAATCCGTCCATTCGTGTAGATAATCCTGGTTTAAGAAAATCCAGATTTACGAAATAAACCGGTTCATGAGTTCTAACTACTATAAATATATTCTTAACCTTGTTAAAAAAAAAAAAAGCTGATTAAATAATACTTCCAACTCCCTTAGGGCCATGCAGATCGCCAGTGATTTGACTGAGAGGCAGTGAGGGTGGGAAGGGAGGAAAAAACAAAACTAAGGTGGTCAGGATTTAACCCAATTGAGCATTACTTAATCATTTACTTACTGGAGCAGATCTTTTACTGGCCCTTAGGATTTACAAAGTTGTGTTTGCTTTCAAGAATTGCATATTCTGGAGTTAAATTAAGGCATGTCCACTAAAAAGACCACTGTACTTTTGATAAAAGTCCTGTTATAAAACAGCATATCCCAAACTTTTTGGTCTCAAGACTTCTTAAAGCTTATTGAAGTTTCCAAATAGCTTTCATTCATGCAGTTTATATCTATCAATGTTTACTGTATTAGAAACTACATAGAAAATTTTAGTATGTTTATGTATTTATCCATTTAAAAACAGCAAACACATTACCTGCTAACATAAATAAACTTTTTGGAAAATGTATTTCTCAAAACAAAAAATATTAGTGAGAAGGTTAGTGTTCTCTGACATTTTTACAAATCTCTTTAATATCTTACTTGACTGGTAAGACATATGGATTCTTGTCCCTCTTCACTATTCAATCTGTTCTGATATGTTTCAGTTGAAGAATAAAAAGAATCCAGCTCCACAAATATGTATGTCACTATAATACGTATTTTAATTGTGGATATTATTCTTTGATAGTGCACCGGAACTCAAAAACTACCTTGATTCTTTTTAAGACTATAGCGTTTTTACCCACCATTGCTTTTCACTCATCAGTGCAAATGTCAACATGGTGAAAAAGGCAAATAATGTTTTAATATTATTATGAAAGTAGATTTGACCTCCCAGACCCAAAGAAAGGATCTCAGGGACACCTAGAAGTCTGAAGTCTGTACTTTGAGAATTGCTATTATGGAAGACCACTTTCTTTTTTTTTTTTAAGGTTTTATTTATTTATTTGACAGAGAGAGACCCACAGCAAGAGAGGGAACACAAGCAGGGGGAGTGGGAGAGGGAGAAGCAGGCTTCCCGCGGAGCAGAGAGCCCGATGTGGGGCTCGATCCCAGGACCATGGGATCATGACCTGAGCCGAAGGCAGACGCTTAACAACTGAGCCACCCAGGCGGCCCTGGAAGACCACTTTTAATTGCTGCAAAAAGTCCACAGCGTATTGTTCAGTAATAAAGTGACAGAAGTGTTCATTCTTTAATAAAAATATTTATAGTCCATAGAAAAACTTGAAGTTATATATCACACTGTTAAACCACGATAATATCTCAGGATAGAAGAATTATGGGTAATTCATTTTCTTCTTGTTTATTTCATAGAATCTCCTATAGAAAATATTTTGTAAGGGAACAAATTTATTTAGTCAGTCTTTAACATATTAGAAATCAAGTGTTTTGAAAATTTAAGCAAACTACAAAACCTCCTATAGTCCCATTACCCTAATAATACTGTTTTTTTAAATTTTATTGTGGTATAAGAACACTTATCATAGATCAACCCTCTCAAATTTTTAAGTGCACAATACAGCATTGTTTACTATAGACACAATATTGTACAACAGATCTCTAGAGCTTATTTGTTTTTACTTGTTCATTTTAGTTTTTATTCATTTGTATTTATATTTTAAAGAGTGTTTTTCATAGAGTAGTAGAAAATTCATTTTTCCACTTATTACTGTATATGGCCAAGAAGCTTTCATTATAATTACATATAAAATATTAGCATTCTAATTACTGGTACAAAGTTTTGGCTCATATGGAGATGAACTGGCTAATCTCAATGGTAGCCAATGATATTAGTTAATGTAATTTCTTTCTAGAAGGAAGTAATGGTGATTTTTCATTAACTAGGTCTAAAGAAATATAATTGTTACATTAATACTCTAATAATTTTTAGATCCTAAATTATGCTAATTTGATTTTAATGATTTAGCAAGCTTCCGTTTGTTCTTAAAGATTTAAAAATAGCCAAAGATACTTTAATTTAGGCAGTTTTGTTTAATGTTATTGTTGCTATAACTATACTCTTTTAACTTTCAATCGTTCTCAACCTGGTTTATTCCACACACAACTTAGAGTTAATATGGAAAAATAACTATTTTTAAATTCTAGTGTTGCATTATGTCTACCTAGGAGAGATTTCTGCTGGTTGGCCTTCAGCTACAACCATTTGCTAAGCCATATAATTTTCATTTCTTAGCATCACTTGTATGATCAGCTCTAGATGAGGGCACTTTAACACAGGTAGACTCTGCAGGGTCACTCCCAGGTGGCTTCCAGTCAGAAGTGATAAGTAAGAAATAATTGAATGGCAGCACCTTTCCTTTGTTCAGCTTTAGTTCTTTTGGAGAAATTTTACTCTGTCTATCACAAGGTAAATCCCCCAGACATCCTGTCTACTCTGATTATGTACTTCAGTTCTTAACAATATCTATGTCAAGCTTGTTACCTCCATTGAAACAGATGATTTATGAAAGCTGATAGGTATTGTTTGAAATAATATGAACATAGGATGCTTTGTTTAGTTATTTCCTGTCTGCTCCAAGATAGCCTTCACTCACATGCCACATGAAATATTAGATGAATATTAAAACATAACATACACACGGGAGAGTCATCCTAGCTTTAATAATTGATTCAGAGGGATCCTGAGTCAGAGGCATTTTTGGCATCTAAACTCAGACTATTCCAGGTTGGACAGCTTAGTGTGACAGCTACATTAGTAGTTTGCTGTTTTAATAGTTGTGCAAACAATTATTAGAATATTGGCTTTTTAAATTGAGTGGGCACTGGAGATACTCTACTTGGGATTAAACCTGGCTCCTCCACTTCTAATAGTATCATTTGGGAAAGTTAGTTAGCCATTTTCAGTCAATATCTTTATCTGTAAAACAGAAATAACAGAGTTTCTATGAGGATTGAATGAGCTAATACATATAAAGTAAGACAGGCAGGAATTTTTAACATATATGGACTATTATTCACAGTACTATAATTCTTTATATCGGTAAGCACACAATAATGTCAAGCAACACCCCCAAATTTGTGTGTGAAGCATCCTACACTCAAATGCCATATTAGAGTACTCACAGTTTGGGAGTCAAATTTTGCATACTCTAGCTTCATTAAGATTTGTTTCAAGTGTAAGACAACATGATCCTGTGTAGACTTAAAACTAAGGGAATGGAAATGGTAGAATCAGAGAACAAGAAAGAGATACTGGTATATGTGTAACTTTCCAAATTAGAAGAATCAGTGGGGCAGCTGACGAATAGAATGAAAATGCTGAATGCCAGAATAGTGATTAGTGAACCTCAGGCAGTCTTCCCAAAATACAAAGCAACAAGACAGCAGGTTGAAAACAGGAGAGAAAATTGGGGCACAGAAAATCAATCCAAGAGGTCAAACATTTATTGACTAGGAATTCTAGAAGGGAATAGAGAAAGTAGATAAGAAAATATTCAAAGAAATTACCAAAGAAATGACAGAACGTAATTCTCTAAGTTGAAGATAGACTTGTGTTTTGAGATTAAATGGCTTGGCAGATTTCCAGCACAATGAAAGAAAAATAACGTATAGCAAGGTGCATCTTAATGAAATTTCAGAATTCCTTGGATAAAGAAAAATTTCTATTTTTCTTAGAAGCAACCTAAGAAAGAGCATTATGTTAGCAGGCTCATGACAGTTTTGGGATTTCATATTAAAATAACAATGAAGAAATTCTTATCCAAGAGAATAATATTCAGTGTTGGTAAATATGGGAAATAGGTATTCTCATGCATGTACATTAGGTGAAATTATACCAATTTCATGCAGTCATTTTGGAAGATAGTTTGGCAGTATATATTAAGCATCTGCCTTCAGCTCAGGTCCTGATACCAGGGTTTTGGGATTGAGCCCCACATTGGGCTTCCCATTTCTGCGGGGCAGAAAGTGTCTCCTTCTCCTTCTCCCTCTGTCCCTCCCCCCGCTTATGCTCATGTGTTCTCTCTCTCTCAAATAAATAAATAAAATATTTAAAATAATAAAATAATAAAATACACATTCCATTTGATCTAACAGTTCTGAGTATCTGTAATAAGACAGTATGTATGTATTCCTATGTATAGAAAGGGTGTGTACTAGGGTGTACATTGTGCAAAGGGTAGGCCTGGGCAAAGACTGAGCAAAGAACACCATCTCATCATTATGTCATCATCTTCTTTACCACTTGCATGACTTGAATAATTAATGTTAAGTACCCAAGAATTCAAAAGGAGAGGGGCTTCTGAAGTCTGTCAGAGGCTACATCACCCAAAAGGAGATCTATCTCCTAAGCCTGATCTATTTTTATAAGAAACAAACTCATGTGATCGACAGAGAAAGAGCTCCTTTTCCAAATTCAGGTGAATCAAGATAGTCAGTTTTGAGCCGAAATCAAGCTTAGAAAGTTTCAGCCCCAAAGGAAACCCTTTTGGAAAATTATGACAGAGTGAAATTGGATTATAATAGAAGTCTATCTACTCTATAATTTTATGGTTTCCAAACAGTGTATCATCTCACTTTGCATTGTTTACTTAATTAGATGTTTGAAATATGGAAAACAATATTTAGAAGAAAGCAGAAACATAGACTTAATGAGACCCAAACAGCATAAACAGAAAAGATGAATTCAGGTGTCTTTATATTTTAATCATACAAATAATAATTCTGGTGTGGAAAGTTAGCTGGCTCTCTTATTGCTTTCTATCACTCATACTCTTTATCACATACATAGTATCAGTTTTTTCTCCTTGCAAGATGCATCAGGCTACATTCAATAACAGAAGATGAGACAAAAAAATATATTATTCTTAGATTTCTTCTCAGCAGGGCTGAAATTAGCTATGTAATAAACTCTACTTGTATAAAAGGATTTGGAGATGTGAGTCCCAAAATCAATATAAAAAATACCAAGCAAGTTCTCCTTTCCTTAAGTAACATACAGTAAAATTCTTGGAGGAGAAAAAGTTTATAACTGGGGGCTTAGGGGGAGAAATGTGGAATCGAGTGTAGAATAGTTTAATGGTCACGAAGTGACAAAAATTGCTTGTGGCATTGTGACACCATGACTGGGCAGCACACAGCATGAAGCCTGGCACATAATACCCAACAAATCCTGGTTGAGGGATTTAAATTATTAATTTATTTCACAAACTTCTATTGAGTGTCTCTAGGTGTCTGGCACCAAATGAGGCACTCACATGTGGGTCTTTGGGAGGGGAAAAGAACTAAGGGTGAGGGAGCTTGTCTTGCTGGGCCATTTACTGAGGGCAAATAACTATTTCAGGTGCAGAAGAAGGTAAAGTAAGGTGTGCTATAACTGGATGAGTTTCTGCTTTTGGACTTTTGAGTTGGTACGCTTGCACTATGGTTATCTTTAATTTAATGTAGGTAGGGAGGTGGAAAGAAATTGTATATTAATACAAATTTATTTTAGACTATAAAAGAACTTTAAATCCAAAATGTTCTGCTAACCAAACTGCTTTTTCTTCTTTCTTCTTGGCCTTCTATTTCAAAGAACGTTAAAATCTTACGTTTTTTTTTTTCAATATTTTAGAAAACTATGCCATTCTATTATTACAGAGCATGAAAAGCTCATTTAAAAACTTTTGTGCTTTTTTATTTTTCATCCTGTTTTTTTAAAAAACAGAATAAAGAATGAAAATAATGGGTAAGAAACAAAGGCTTTCAAGTGCAAGATGTAGAGGTTTTAATTAAAGGATGATGAAAAAGTGACTAGTCCTCCACATCTTTAATAAAGCTAGTTAATTCTTCACTAATGCTGTAGGAATTATGCTCTAGTGAGCTGGGGACATTTTATTCATAATCAGGCAACATTATGTCCTTTTAATTAACAGTTGTACTTCCATTTTTCGGCCACTGTTGAAAGAAAAGTGATACCAAATAGTATCTTACATTGTTTCGTAATCATCCTCAGAAAGCCTGCATAGAGCACTGTTTGCGAAGAATTGCATGGGTCAAACCAGGGCACCATCTCTCTAGGAGTTCGCCACCCAAAATAAAATGGGCAGGTTAAGAGGACACCAAAAAATTCAAGGAATTAAAAGTATACATTATTTTTAGCAACCCACTGAATGGGAGAAAATAGCTGTAAATCATACATAAGGGATTAATATCCAGAATATACAAAGAACTCCTACAACTTAACAACAACAACAAAAACTACACAACCAACTTCAAATATGGGCAAAGGGTGTGAAGAGACATTTCTCCAAAAAAGATATACAGGGGCTCCTGGGTGGCACAGCTGGTTAGGCATCCTACTCTTGGTTTCAGCTCGGGTCATGATCTCGGGGTTGTGGGATCAAGCCCCACATTGTGCTCCATGCTCAGTGCAGAGTCTGCCTGGGATTCTGTCTCTCTGTCTCTCTGTCCCTGTCCTTCTGCCCTTACCACTGCATTGTACTCTCTCTCTCAAATAAATAAATAAATAAATAAATAAATAAATAAATAAATCTTTAAAAAGAAAAAGATGTACAACTGGCCAACAGGTATATGAAAGATGCCCAGTATCACTATTCATGAGAGAAATGCAAATCAAAACCAAATGAGCGACCTCCTCACACCCCTTAGGATGGCTACTATCCAAAAAACAGAAAATGGCAAGTATTGGTGAGGATGGGGGGAAATGGGAACACTTGTTCACTGCTGGTAGGAATATAAAATGATGCAGCTGCTATGGAAAACAGCATGGCAGATGCTCAAAAAAAGTAAAAATAGATTTACCATATGATCCAGCAATTCTACTTCTGGGTATGTATCCAAAAGAATTAAAAGCAAGGTCTCAAAGAGATATTTGTACACTCCTGTTCACAGCAGCATTATTCACAATAGCCAAAAGGTGGAAGCAACCCAGTTGTCTATTGATGGGTGAATGAGTAAACAAAACGTGGTCTGTACATACAGTGCAATATTATTCAGCCTTAAGAATGACACATGCTACAACATGGATGAACCTTGAGGACATTATGCTCAGTGAAATATGCCAGTCACAAAAAAAACAAATACTACATGATTCCATTTGTATGAGGTACCTAGAGTAAGCAACTTCATAGAAACAGAAGGTGGAATGGTGGTTTCCAGGGGCTGAAGGTGGGAGAAATGGGGAGTTGTTCTTTAATAGCCACAAAGTTTTAGTTTTGCAAAATGAGAAGAGTTTTGGAGATGGAGGATGGTGATGGCTGCACAACAATGTGAACGACAATTTGATGCCACTAAACTGTACATTTAGAAATGGTTAAGATGGTAGATTTTATGTGTATTTTACCACAATTAAAAAATTTTAAATATATGTACATTGACATTAAGTGTGAAGAGATAGTTGATGAAATGAGGGCTTTAAGAACAAAGTCAAATCTTTCCTTCTTTCTTTTCTAATATGTATCAGACACCTTCTGAGTGTCCTGTATTACTCTTGACACCAGGCATACTGGGTTAAAAACAAAGTTATAGTTCAGAACTCATGTTGCTGAATAACTCAGGAGAGTGGGACCAGGTAATAAACATATCAACTAAAGCATATGTAATTGAATTTCAGGTGGTAATGTTATGAAAAAAATAATAAATCAGGGTAAAGACTGAGGAATGGAAGCACGGTTTTAAGCAGGGTGGTCAGCTATAAGACCTTTCTGAAGAGATGACCTTTACACAGAAACCTGAATAAGAAGAATGATACATCTATGTAGATACCTAGGGGAAGAGTATTCCAGGTAGAGGAACAAGCAGGTGCAAAGGCTGTGAAACTAGAATGGGCTTGGTGTCCTTGAGGACAGCAAGGAATCTAGGAAGCTGGAGCAGAGTGAGCTGAGCAAGGGGGAAAGTGGCCATATTTCATAGTTATGACAGGACTCAGACTGGTTAGGATGTGAGGGAAGCAAATGTGTCAAGAATGAATCCAAAGACCTGACCTCAACACCTCACCTAGGTGAATGGTGGAATCTTCTGTCCGCCAAGATGAGGACCCAAAGTGAAAACATGTCAAGGGTGGGGAACAAGAGGCTGGAGCCTGATTATTCAATAAGAGCACTAGGCAAAGATGCTTGTCAATGAAAGCTGCTAGGGAATGTGGGCAATTGGCAGCTGAGGAGTTTGAAGTATTTCTGTGAAGGCTGTGGGATAAGAACTTAAGCCTGATCACAGTTGGGTTTGTCATTATCAAGACAATGAGTTAGAAAGAAGGCTTGTGGTTACCTAAGGGGTCTGAAGGCTGGGACAATGTAGGGAAGGCAGCTGAGTGTCTCAGATAGTTTCTAGAGATTTGTACTGTGGCTGTAGCCTTGGAGGATGGAAAGGAAGAGACAGATTCCATAGGTACTGTGAAGAAAGAAAGGGGGCAAAATACTTGGTTAGAACGTCTGCATTAAGAATGGTAATGGGTTAAAAAAAAGTTAAGGGTAATATCTTTTGACTCACTGTGTTTGTGGTGTACCATGCCACTTGCCTTGCACACCTGCATCCCTTGTCAAGCTGAATCTGGTGATTAATTGGCGACATGTTCTGTGCTGATGATCATCAAACCAGTGGCATTGCTTGATGACTGGTGTTCCATGGCTGGATTTACCTCCTCTGGAGCCAGAATGATACCTCAAAGATGGGGTGGTTCTGTTATTGTCTTGCGTGGGGGGGACCTCAGAGGTCACCTGGAGGGTGGAGGGTATCTGAGAAGGGGGTGCAGAAGGGACAGGGCTCCTGGTCACTTCTATCAGAGTAGCTCTGCATTCATCCAAAGATACTGCTTCCTTGAAAGATACTGCTTGAAAATAGTTCAGCTGCTAAGAAGGGGGTTAAAAAGTCCCCAGTCCTGTTCACAATCCTTGTCTGTCGGATGGGAACACAGAATGTGAAAATAAGTGATTTGCCTTCTTCAAATATTCTCTTTATTCTCATCCTGCTTGCTCTTGTTCTTCTCTCTTCCTCTGTTACAGCTGCTGTGGATTCTCAAAGGAATTTTATCCTTGTAATCTTACCACCAGCCTCTGTGGAGATTGGAGCAGATTTTATCAGCTATCATTTGAAATATAAGAACCCAGCATTCCTTAGAACTAGACCCCATTCCTGAGAACCACATCCAGGGTGGGCCAAGGAACTTGGTCTTGTAATATGTTCCTCACATGATTCTGATGCAGGGAGTCCTGAGGCCACATTTTGAGAATAACCAAGTCCATTTTTTTTTTTTTGTGAAGGAATAACCCTAGCAGTGGCTGAGTCAGGGATTACTGAACTTTGTGGATGAAAGATGGAGATCAAAATGACTCACCTAAGGATACCCTGTTGCTATGTTCTTTCTGCAAACCATTGCTTCCCAAATTCAGGTCTACAGAAAAGTGACTTTCCGTATTGCCTTTTTTTTTCTGTGATCCTCAGTGAAAGGAGAAAAATGGGATAGCATTGTTTTATCAAGAATCTCCATTTATTGAGATTCTGTCCTTCTAAAAGTCCTTAGTATTAAAATATCTCTTCTTAAAAAATTGTTTTAATGTTTAAATAAAACATCCCCTCTTTTATGACATGATGGTAATTGTATGTAGTTTTATATATATATATATATATATAGCACAAAATCCACAAATCTGGATACCTGTGCACTAAAGCCCAATGTGTCTGCCTAAGCAGAAAGCATGAGACAAACAGTGGAACTGGGCCCTTTAGGCACCCCCGTCCAGATGCCTAGCAGGCTCCATGGAGCACTAATTGGAAACCACTGATGTGGTGGAAAGTGTTCCAGACACAGAGTTGTGAGGCTTACATTCTAATCTACCTCCATCATTAATTAGCTATGTGACTTTAGCAAATCATTTCATTTCTCTGGGCCTGTATCATCATCAAGGATTCTATATGCTTAAGGATAAATTTCTATTTTGAAATAAGGGAATTATTAAAAAGGATTAAGGGTTATTTTCCTTCATTTCCTTTATTATGAGTAATTCATCAACTCTACCATATTTGTATGAAAATACTAATACAATTTTTTATTAAGCTTGGTACACAAAAAACTCATTAAGCCAACACTGGCTTACCCAGAGTGATATTTAATTCAAAGCAATTGCTATTCCCTAGTAATCTAGATCTCTGTGGTTTAGTAGTGAAAATATTGAATTATCTGAATCTAGTTAATGCAAGACTCATTTTCTCCAATTTCCCTATTTCTAAATAGAGTTTTTCCTCATTCAGGAACTAGATGTGACTGAGAGGTCTATGTCTTTGAGCATCAATCTCTGTCTTATCAGGTGGACCCATTTGACATCCACAATTGCGCTACAATCCTCTGGTCCACAAACCTTCAGATACTTAGGATCTGATACTATTCATGATTCTATACAAATCAGTCTCTGTGCACTCATGAATACTTTAGTGCCACATCAGCTAAAACTCAGATTTTCATTTGGGGCAACTCTCCTGCCTTTGCAGCATTTATGTTTTTCTCATAGTCAACAAGCATGTCGTGAGCCTGCACTGTCTGCCAAACAGTGGGCAAGGCCTTGAGGACACAGTCCCAGACTCGGGGAGCTCGTAACCTGGTAGAGGAGTTAGGCTAACAAATGAATCATTATAATGTGGTATAAATGCGGTGGTGGAAAGTTTATATTTTCAGTCTTCATACTCAAACTTCTATTCATGTTTGCTCCAAGCAATATTTTCTTTTTTTTTCTTTAAGATTTTATTTATTTATTTGAGAGAGAGAGCACACACACGAGCAGAGGGAGGGGCAGAGGGAGAGAGAGAAGCAGACTCACTGCAGAGTGGGGAGCCTGATGCGGGGCTCAATCCCAGGATCACAGCCTGAGCCAAAGGCAGACGTTTAACTGGCTGAGCCACCCACGTGCCCCCCAAGCAGTGGTTTTTTAGGGAAAAGTATCTTTTGGTGCAGGCTGGACCTTCAGGTCACAGGTGTACTTAGCCACCCCCCACCCTTGATAACCGACCGAGGCTGCTCAGGGAAGCCCTGTTCTCTGTCCTTCCTTTTCAGGAGGGGCACATAAGAGTGCCTTGTAGGCGTCCGGGACAAAGCGCTGCTTTGGCACCAGAGCACTGAACTTGTGTGCAAGCTGTATGGGCCTTAGGGAAAGTTTACAGCCCTCTGTGTGTGGGTGAGGGTAGTTGCAGGTCTCCTGGGGAAGAGAAGTCGGGCACCGCTCCTGGGGCAAGCGGAGCACCGGCTCCGGATCAGTTGTTAAACTAACTGCGATGAGCCTCTGGCAGCAGTGTTGGGACAATCCTGACCACTTCTCTCTACAAAACCTGTACGATCCCGCACAGCGTGCATCATTCACCGGGCTGTACCCGAATGCGTCTTCTAAGGGTGGAAATCTCATTGCTCTAAAATCGATGCTAAATGTTTTATTATTCAGTTGGACATCAGTAAAACACTAGAGTTTATCGATTAGTGTCTTTCAAAATGTACCTATAAAATATGGAATTTAATTGTTCTCTTACAGAAAAAGCCTGTTTCCAGACAGTGTACCTGTACCAGTCACTGTACCTCCTCCTAATAAAGGTCTAGGCTAAACTCAAGTTACATTTGCTTTTCCACGCAGTTCCAAAGGAAAGAGTGGGCCAGAGCATGCACTTCTGGGGTTTGTTTGGAAAACAGTGAATTGTTCTCATGTATCCCTATGTTGAGGAAATCTGTCTCTGGCAAAATGTGCATACATTACCAAATTCCTAGAATTTTTTACACAAGAGCTTCCTTCCCTCCTTCCCATTCTAATCAGTGAGCTATTGTTCCTATAGCTGGGGGGTCAATGGGGAGCAACAGTGAATGAGTAAGCTCTTCTGAAGGAGACCCACCTTCTCTCCACATCTGCCAGCCTGGGTAATTTCAGAGAGCCAAATTAACTGAATAGTTATGTTTTTCTACAATGAGATATTTGACATCACATTCCTTTTTTAAAAACGGCATCTGGGGGTGCCTGGGTGGCTCAGTCATTAAGCGTCTGCCTTAGGCTCAAGTCATGATCCCGGGGTCCTGGGATCGAGCCCCACATCGGGCTCCCTGCTCTGCGGGGAGCCTGCTTCTCCCTCTCCCACTCCCCCTGCTTGTGTTCCCTCTCTCACTGTCTCTCTCTCTCTGTCAAATAAATAAATAAAATCTTTAAAAATAAATAAATAAAAACAAAAGTGGCATTGATCGGTATAATTATAGCCTTATAGCCAATCCCCATACACACTATATCCCTCCGTGTTTCCTACATCATCCACCAAGCATGGCAAGGTGCTTGGCTCCTGTTCTCTTGTGAACAAGGACCTGAGAGTTTTTGGACTCAAGGCGGGATGTGAGTCCTAACTCCACTCTGTATTAGCCCTATGGCCTTGGACAACTTACTCCTCTAGCCTCACTTCCTTCATCTGTTAAAATGAAGATAGTCAAACCTATTACAGAGTTGTAGAAACTAAATAAGGTAACCAGTAAGTTGCTTTTCCCTCTCTTTCTCTTACCAGATATGATTATAAGTGAGAGAAAGGGAATGGCTGCATTCTTTCTAAGTTGTGGTTAGTAGGTGCAACCTTTATATTTCAACTCCCTGAATTAATATGACTTTTTTTTTTTTTTGAGTAGGAAAGATCTCCCGTTGAACTTAGAAGTGATGGGAAAACACTCTGCAGATAATAAAGAGGAAAAAATGTAGGTTTCTGTGTTGGAGAAAGTCATTTAATTTTGACTAAAGTTCAGATACTATGCTAATATCTTATAACGTGCCTATGAAAAGAAATGTGGTAGTTTGGAATTCTTACACTAAATCTTTAAAGCTGAATTTCTAAAGAATGGGTATATGCAGTTAGACACGGTCGGAGATTATCTTTGGGAAAGCATGAAGCTCTGCCATGTTACATGGTTGTGCCCTTCACCTTTACATGTGGTCCCTTGTCACTGTTCGTCTTCCAAGGTGTTTGCCGCAGCAGTTGGCCGTTTGGGGCTCCTCTGTGGCGAAGCTCGCAACTCTGCTTTTGTCCGCTCGGTGTTTTTCTTTTTTTATCTGGTACAGAAATGCCACACTGAAAAGTTTTCAGCAGCTTAAAATATTTATTAGCTGTCTTAGTTTAGTAAATTTTTGTTTAGTTTGGTTCTTTCCTGTTTTGTTTTTTATCCTGATGTCTAAAGAAGAAGAGGGTTCATGATAGGATCGCCTTTAAAGAGTGCCAGTTGGTGCCCGGGGTGAGCCTACTGCCATGATGCGGGGATCCTGGCATGGAGCCCGCCCTGGCGTCATCCTGCCCGCAGAGCATCCTGCTTTCTCTCGCTTCCTTGACCTGCAAAGCCCTGTGAAAAGAAAAATGATGTCTTATCATTTTTAGACCCCACCCAGCTAGTTTCTTGCATAGTTTCTTACACCTAGGAGATTAAGTCAGTATTTGTTAGTAATTATTTTAGTCGGTGCCCGCTGCTATCCATCACACAAATACCAGAACGTCGACAGGCGTATAAACAATGGAAATGTCTTTCTCACAGTTCTGGAGGCTGGGCAGCCCAAGATCAAGGCACTCACAGATTCTGTGTGTAATGAGGGCCCATTTTCTGTTGTCTTGTCACTCTAATCTCACATGGCAGAGGCACAACGGGTCTTTCTTTGATAGGGCACCAACCTCATTCATGAGGACTTTGCCTTTCATGACCTAGTCACCTCGCAGAGGCCCCACCTCTTAATACCAACGCATTGGGCGTTAGGTTCCAACTTAACACATTTTGGAGGGGCACAAACATTCAGACCACAGTAGTGGTATTAGAGAACTTTAAAGAATTTAAATAAAATGTCATTATGAAATTCTGGTGATGGGTATTAAAGAGGGCATGTATTGAATGGAGCACTGGGTGTTATATGCAAACAATGAATCATAGAATACTACATCAAAAATTAATGATGTAATGTAGGGTGATTAACATAACATAATAAAAGAAAACTGCCTTTTACTTTAGGTAATTCACTAGTAAGATAATTGGAACATCAAGATCCTGTGTGTGTGCAGGGTGACCATTTTACGTAAGGGAATATAAAGAATAACCAGGGACAATACCAGTGAAGAACCTTCCAGCAAAGGTTGATGGGGAAGTGGCTCTAGAACTTGCTTCTGACCTGCTATCGGATAATTAGTAAGAGGATGGGTATTGTCCAGGGTCATTGGGATGAAATCAGATCGCTAAGCCAGGGGAGAAGTCTGTCAGTAGGTGTGGTCACATTTCTAAACTAGAGTTCACTTATTTGTTCAATTATTCGGTGAACTTTTTAAAAAGCATCTACTATGGGCTAAGTGCTCTACAGGGTTCTGAGAACACGAAGACAGATGAGGTCCCTGCTCATTTGGGAAGCTCATAGCCCAGTGGGGAGGCAGACACATGAGTAGGCGCTCAAAAAGGCAGTGTAAATTTCAGGGATGGTGATGGTATGCATATCACTGGGGGCCTAGGAGGAACACTGAATCCACTGGAAGTCTGGATCCATTCCTCTCATCTAAGTCAAGGGCATGGAGAGAAAAGGCGGCTTGTGTAGAAGACAAGGGTGTTGGGTATGAGTCTGGGACTGCCAAGTAGGGGGTTAAGGCACAAGCCCGATCATATGGGATAAAGGATTCCTTGGACTTCCTTGACTTGGTTCTGCTTCCTCTTGCTGACTGACTACCTTCTCTCTCCCTAAGGCCTGCTCTGAGGATCTGCTTTGTGGTCTGGGGTCTCCTGTTCTTTGCTTTCCCCGGCCCAGTTTGTCTGGATGCCAGCCAAGTGCCCAATAAAGGTTTTCTGCTAGGTGCTGTGGGGAAACGGAGATGAATTTATGACAGTCTCAGAGCTAGTTAGAGGGAGACCCTGGAGAATACATGGAAAGGCATTTCAGGTGCTGGGAACAGCTGGAGCTGAGGCAAGTACAGAGGCAGGAAATGGGAAGAAATGGTCAAAGTGGTGGCTAATTAGGCTGTGGAGATAGGTTGAAGTTTTGTTCTTAGGCCAGAGACTCTGTTCCTTATTAGTAGGCACATAAATTTTTTTAAATTGGCATATGATTAATGCAGTGCTGTAGGCTAATGGGTCAGAGGTGGGTATATAGGGTAGATGGTTAGATTGGGAGAAACACATGTGTTAAGTAATGTTATTGAATTTAACTTACTCTGTTACACTTGTCTTGGTATGAATTAATATGCATCTCAGTTGCTCTGACAATACCTTTTGGGGAAATTTTAGCACAGAGGCTCCTAACTAAAAGGACTCATATGATTATGTGCATATGTAGAACTAGTACCCAGGCTTTTTGTGTTCTCCACCCATGTTCTCTTTAGGCCCCCCAGTCATTTTTATTCAGTGAAAAGGAAATATGATTTATCAAGGATTCTTGACTTCAGTAAGGGAGAGTTTTGTTGTATACTGCCTAGAATCACTAATGTCAGTCTTAAATTTAATAAAAAGGATAAATGAATGGAGATTTCACTTGATTATGTTTTCTGTAATTTACTTTAAAATTCTTCAGTGTAGACACTGTAGGGTATGTGTGCTGCATCTGAATTAATCTGTATCTCAAAGATGGCAAACTAATATCTGCAACACCTAATTGAGAATATTTAGTTCAGGGTGTTTAGCTAGTATTTGAAAGATTCATGAGATGGTTATAATAAATGCTTCAGTGATCTTTGTTTCTGATCAACAAGGGAGATTTAGAATTATTATTTCCCACAATGGTAGAAATGAATGGAGTTCAAGATTTGTGGATTTCATACCATTGCATGAGCAAGATCTCATTAACCAAGTGTGGAGAACCCACTTTTGAAGATGACCATAGATTTATAGTTCTGGACCATCCTGTATGCAAGACTGTCCTAAACTAACTAAAAGAGATAGCAAAATGTTGCATTAGAAGATCATATCTGTCTGCACTGAACTTTTCATCCAAAATGCTGATGGAACGGTGAAAATAGCAGAGAGGAACTTCTCATGGAGCTATTGGCATAACTGTTTTCACTCCTGCTCACTAATATGTGCAGAATGTGTGTTGGGGTGTGTGGCACAGTTGGGCACCAAGCTTGTGGGAGAGGAGACCTCTGAGTCTCACCTACCAGAGGGAACCTCATATGGAGGAATGATCAGGTTGACTTACATCAGTTCTCACAACGCATTTCCTGAGGACCAACTGAATGAAGGGAGGGGAAAGGCATTTAAAGAAAAGGAAAACTTATTTATAGGATTGATGAGTTCTTCTTGGTGAGGAATGCATTGTTTCCATTGGTTTTGTTTGGGGATGCTCTCTCTGATCATGCATGAGGCTTCCTGACTTGTCCCATAGGATTAGTTTTGCAGGGAAATAATGCTGCATTCATTGACCAGGAGGCACTCACTCCTAAACTTTTGGTCAAAAACACCGACTGGACTTTATTTCCAAAAATGGGTTTCACAGAACTGCATGTTTCACATGAAGCTTGTAGGGCATTTTCCTTAAATCACCAGGCCAAAAGCTTCGTAAACCTATTTTTTACCATGAAATATGATTGTGAGATGCGGTGTAGTCTGTTTTATCTGAAGCACATTGTTTACTTTTGTGGTGTAATCTGAGCGCTCCATCACTGAATTAGCATAATGGGTTTAGCCTGCTTTCCTCTTAGGATATTGTTTAGAAGGAAAAATTAATATGGTTTGTTTCTGCTAATCACAAATTCCGTTTTGTATTTTTTGATATACTTTCTTTGATGTGAGGGAAAAAGTCTAAATCTCTTTTAGAAAAATCTCTTTTCTTCCTCTTTTAGAGGAAGAAAAATGTCAGTGAGTCTGTTTAGCATGTACACAATCTCAAGAATGTAAGCTGCACAAGATGGGGAAGCTAACATTCTATGTTTGGGGCTGCTTTGCTTGTTTGAGGAATTTAATTATAACTCCAGTGGCTTTCTGGGCATGTAAAAAATTCTTACCCTAAGACTGTAGAACATTTTCAGCTATCCTGTTTGATTTACGGGGCCACTTAGAGACAAGTTAGATAAAACACCGGCTAGACTTTTCTAGAAGCAAGAGCTGAAGAACCAAAGTATTGCAGTTGCCTCATTGTTCCTTATGTTCTTCTTGTGTGAAAGAATTTTGTTTTCCCCAGATGGCTTCAATGGTCAGTGCAGAGCAGGGAAACTTGATCCTTCTTCAGTAGTCAGGAGAGCAGAGCTGTCAAAATTTCTGGCTTCTGCCAGCTGGAGAGGAAAGGACTGAATTCACAAGCCAAGCTTCACTTCCCCCATCTGCTTACACATTTATAGCACCAAAGCCAAAACGCTTTAATGTGTACACCTCCCTTTATGCAACAGGAGTGTCCCTGAAAACTTGTGTCTAATTCATATTTTCATAGATCAATAGTAGATTTCCCACTGACTTAAATTATAATTTCAGAGACATTTTATCTGGAATTTGGATTGCTTTCCAGTTGGCAGTGGCTTTAACTTTCTGCCCTCCGGGCTTTCTGTCCAGAAATTAATGATATGTAAATGAACACAGGGGTTTGGAAACCTTTGGTAAATTCTATTATAAAGCAAGTAACCCTCCCTTACATTGTATACAACCGTTCATTTATGCCGCAAGCATCTATAGAGCACTTTTTCATCACTAGACACCTGGAGCAGAAAATAAGTAAGTCCCAGCATATGCCCTCCAGGGGCTCACAGTCTCCTGTGGAAGGTGGGAGCAGAGCTGTGGGTAATTAGCGCCATGAGGCCAGAGAGCCCTGTGCCCTGGGAGTGAAGAAGACAGGAATCTAACTCATCCTGGTCACCCAGCAATAGCATCTAGGTTTGTCACGTGAGGAGGAATGAGCCATGAGCAGAAGGGGTGGTGGGCATGTTAGCAGAGAGAGCAGAGCTTGTGAAGGCACAAGGATATGCAGCAAGAGGACATCTTGAAAGAATACGCCGTTGCACAGAGCTCAAATCCAAGGCCTGGGAAGCCATGTTCTTCCAGCATTTCGTATGACAATTGTAAATCTTTGTTGGAAGCTTCAGCTCTTTGTGGGAAGCACAGTGTACTGGTTGACACATGGCCTCAAGCCAGACAGCCTAGGATCACATCTTGGGACCCTTGAGGCAAGAAACTCTAGCCTCTCTGTGCATAAATTTCCTCATTTATGCCATGAGTATTATTATGTGGCACATAAGGTTGTGGTGAGAATTTAATCATCATTCAATAGGGTCCAGCATGTAGTAAATACTATATAAGTATCTGTTAAATAACAAAATGTGAGACTAGGAGGACCAGGGCTGTGGCTTGTTCATAAAAGATACTCAAATGGTGAATAAAAAAATCCCAGGAGTGTCCCTAATGAAAAGCTAAGCCTCCAAAGTTTAGAGATAGAAGAAAAGACTTAGATTAGCAGTTCCCTGACTCTCCTGTGAAAAAGAAATACCTAGAGAGCTTATTGAAATGCAGATTCTTGGCCCTGCCTCCCAAGAATCTAATTCATAGCTCTTGACTGGGATTCAGGAATATGCATTTCTTAAAATTACCCATGATGATTTTTATGCAGCCTGTCCCAGAATCTTTTTGAGACATTTCCTGAGCCATTGCGCTTCTGGAGAACGTGACCTACAGGGACTAAGAAGACCCTGTGTTCTGGTTTCAGCTCTCCCACTCCTAGTTGTGTGACTTTGGACAAGTAAATTAATGCTCTGAGCATCTATTTCTTTGGGAATAATATCATTGCACTGCTGTGAAGATGAAATAAGATGTGTGTCTGAAAGGCACCACTGTTAAGTCATCTTGTTACTGGAACCAGGGGGCCCTTAACCCACAGCTGAGCAGATAGGAAACCTCCGTCCTGACGTCAAGGTTATTTTAGGATTGGGGAGGTGGGGTGTGGTTGAAGCTGGACCTCTGGCTACTTTCCTCCATGGAAACCACGTGTCTCTTCTATGGCATCTTGATTCATTATCCAGCTAATAGTCTGGTGCTGAGCAGACATAGGTGAGGGGACTTACTATTTGATGAAGTAAACAGTCCCAGGTATTAGACAGCTGTGGTTGTAAGAGAGTTCTACAAACTAAGCCAAAATGGGCCTGCTGGTAGATTTTGCCATATCATTTTAGACAACTGGGTTGTGGAAGGGTTAATCAGAACAGGCTGTTTGGATTGAATGGGGCTAGAACCCAGAATGTGGGTAGGGAGAGCTCAAGGAGGGTTGACTGGCTAAGGGGGCTTCCATGTTCCCGCCTAGCTGTTTCAGTGAGTACTGACTCTCAACTGATGTCTTTGGCTATAGCTACAAGTTTACATGCCACAATGAAAAGAAAAGAGGATTGAGAAAACAAAAGGATAGGAGAGACATTTTATCATTTACTAAGATAAAAATAAATTTGGTGCTAGATATAAATGTTTTCCTGAAATATAGTTGCTTCTGGTTTGGGAATTTAGCCGCTACCCATTGGGACTTACTATTATGAAACAAAATATTTAGTACTAAAAACAAACTCTCAATTGGATATTAGGATATGTAAAACTGATTTGAATCACATTTTTTCCTACTTTAATTTTAAAAGAATCCAACAAGAGAGAAAGCTGAAATCCAAAATTGCCTCTTTGTCTTCAGAGGTGAATATGACTTAAGCCACAAGGATAAAAGCTAATTATTACTGCTCCTCTCACTGCCTGTTATGAAATAGATGCACATACAAATGTCTGTATAAACGTGTCTGAATATAAACAAGTGTTGCATTTAATATATGAATTTTATAGTTAAAGATTTTGATGTTTTCTATGAAAGCATTTCATTGTTTATATAATAAGCTAATGGCAAATTGTAGTGTTGAGATCTTTATTTTTTTCTTTGAAAACTTGTTTTTCAAACTGTGATCAATAGCCAAGAAAGAACTTTTACTTGAAGGTAAAGGAGTATTGGTGATGCTTCTCCTTTTTTATTCATTGACATTCAAAGTACTCGTTAGTTTTGTGTTATTTTTCCTCTTTATGATAAGTTTCAAAAAGGAAGTGTAAATCACAGATGGAGATGTGGCCATAATGCTTGACCTGTCACTTAAAAAGCTCTCCAGAATTCCCTGGTGGAGTGGGTGGAGAGTGGCTTGTGTTTAGTTATAGACAGTTCACTGGGTTGCAAGGAGAGGTTCACGTTAAGAATACTGGAATAACACTTGCATTGTTTATTGCTACTAAAGGGTGTATCATTAGAGTCATCTTATCCAGTATTTATTAAAATGATAAATTGTCAGAGAAGAGGGATTGAGGGCGGAGGATGAATCTCAGAAAAACAGGAGTAGTCCTAACCTGTGACCATCTCTCCAATCTTATTTCTTGCTACTTCTCTCCTTGTTCTCTGTACACCAGCCCTTCCTTCTATGAGTTTTTTTTTTTTTTAATGTTTTACATGTTTTTTTTCCCCTGGGCCATTTAACTGTGCTGTTCCTTCTGGCCCCTAACTCTCTTCATTTTTTTTCTGGCCCACTACTTAAAGTTCTTAAAGCCTCAGGACAAATGCTATTTCTTTCAGAAATCCTTTATGACCTTTCTCTCTACTCCCCATCTAGCAGGCTGTTCTTTCTTTATCTTAGCACTTAGCACAAAGTGAATCTTCCCAGCTGTACTACAGACTCCACGATGGCAGGGGATCCCTCCTGTTTGTCATTACTTCTCTGGCAACCAGCACAATGCTTGACACATCTTAGATGTACTTAACTAATACTTGTTAGAAAAATGAATAGATGGGTGGATGGTTAGATAGATGCATGGATGGGTGGATGGATGGATGGAAGAATATAGGCTCATAAAGAAGGACAGATGCTGGCCTCATGAATCAGGATTTTACCAATAACAATTTTAGTTAGGGAAATTGTACTTTTTAGGTTCTCAATAATAAATACAGGTTGATTGACTGATTTATCTGTCATGCAGAAATGCAAGTGATAGGCAGCAAGTAAAACATGAATATGAAAACATGAAAGCTTGGTAATATCTAAGTTGTTTTCTTGGCCAGAAATGGGGGAAAAACACATTGGTTTTGGAAGCTCTTTAAAAATGTATTCTAACATTTAATTTTTTTGTAAATGATTTTCTTTATCATATAGTATGTTAGACATCTCTAGAATAGTGCTGGCAAGTCTTTCCGTCAATTATATGCTCATTGGCAAAGTGTTTCAAAATATTTTGGTAAACTTTGGAGCTGTGTGCCATTCGGCAGCTCACATGACATTTCCATGTCAGTATGTTGCTTTTTTATTGCATTTTGTTCACTCATCACTTGTGCGCTTCTTGCCAGCTTTTGTTCTCAGGATGAAATAGGTTTGAATTTTGGGATAAAAATATGCGAAATGGTACAGGAACCTCATAGTGTTGTGTAATCAGAAGTGTATAGTACAGTCAGAAGGAAAGCAAGTTAGAAGTAGCTTCCTGGGCTCTACATAAATAAATAACACCTTATGTATATTATATATGCATACGTAAATATATACACACAGACACACACACACACACACACACACACACTACTAAGCTTTACACTAGGGTATTGGCATGATCACCTGTGGAAAGGGAATTTCAGGTGATGTCCTCTTGGATCTCTTAGAACGAACCTGGAAGATTATTAAAGTCTGAAGCAACAGCTGCTGTTGACAGTTTTTCCCCTACAAGGAGGTGAAATGATGCAGACCAATGGTCTAACATTTCCCAAAGCGCTATAAAAGAACAAATAAGAATCAGTAAAATGGCATATTGCTTTCTGCTTTATTTTGGGAATTTTAGAATTTCTTTGGCAAACTACTTATTTTTTTCCCCCAGGAGAACCCCTTGACCTAATTTAGATGTTGTAATGGAAAGGTCTTTCTCAGAGCAGAGCGTATGGTTCAGAAATAGTGTGTTGTTTTGTTTTGGGCTTTTCCTTTTAAATGCTAGAGAAGAAAATTCAGGTCAATCTGATACGTTTACACTGAAGTAAGCTGACATCTGGATTTCAATACTAATGGAGCAAAGAGTCAATATAAATATAACTGTACAAGCTCTGTCATGTGTACAATAATAATAAACTAAGCTCTTCTGAATGAAGCTGCTGTCTGAAAACATGTGAGCTTACCAACACGAAGAATGTTCCTAAAGCAAATCTCAATCAAAAGTAAAACTGTTTTACGTTTAAAGCAGCTTGTTGTGTCCAAGTCACATTAAGAGGCCTTCATGAAAGTGAAAATACATTTAGCAATGTGCTTTGAAAAACCCACCAAAAGTGAATAGAGACCCTGAAGCTTTATCTGTGATTAAATGCCTCAGCTAATATCCATATTTTCCCAAAACATACAACTTACTGAGCTGAGACTCCACGGGGCTCTTTAAGGAGCTAAATATGTAGAAGAATAGTACATCACACTGAAACTTCAGAGGAATTCAGGAATAAAAAAATCTGTCCTTAAACTTGTATGGCACCAGTTTAAAAGAAAATCACCACACGGACATTACTGAATTTCCTTCTGTGTTTTCCGAATCCCTATAGTAACAGCAATAGTGGCATCCGCTCTGAGGTGGTACTTAGGGCTTTCTGTACACCGGGCCTTGTTTTCAGTGAGTTACCTACAGTAACCCATCTAATTCTCACAACAGCCCTATTAGTTGGGCCCTGGCACAGTGCCTGGTTTGCAGATGAGCAAACTAAGCATAGAGTTTAAATAACCGGCTCAAGGTCATTCAGCCAGTAAGTGAGTCGTAGAGGCGGCGTTTGGTTTATCCTCTGAAGACTGTGCTATTCTGCCTCTCACCTGTAGGCGAGTCTAATTCCGTTGCAGTAGTAGGATCCAAAGTACAGGGAATGGCTGTCAGAGCTGCAGGAGCTGTTCCCAGGGGGACCTAGATTATGCTGAATAACAACAATGATAACTAATGTCTTAGAATGTTTTAGACTTTGCGAAGCACTTGCACCTGAACTTGTTCCTTTGTTCTTTACAATAAAATTATAAGGTGGTTATTCATTTGAAAAATTTATGGAATTACCTATTCTATGTCAGACACTTTTCTAGATTATGGAACATAGTAGTAAATGAGACAATGTCCTTGTTCTCATGGAACTTTACTTAAAAGGATTGCGTAGTAATTGTAATAGTAACAAGGACTGCTACATGTGAATGGGTCAGAAACAACAACGTAGGCTGGCAGGGCAGCAAAATCTTGTCCTTTCCTGTTTCAGGAAGGCTTGTGAGAGCTCACATGGCATGATCTGAAGTCGCCTTAAGCTCTGATTTCATTCACAGCAAGGCAATCTTAAAACATTTATAGATTATTTACTTTTTAATTGTTATTCTATTACAAAAACATTATGGAGACTTTCCTCTTCTAGTTATATCTGCATATATGTACAGATAAATTATTTCCATAATGACTTCCAACAGAGATCTGAAGTCTATTACAACTTAGGAACTTCTCTGGGACCTAATTTTTGCTAAAAAGGCGTATTTAGATGTAGGACTGTCCAACTCTGAGAACTTACATCTGGAAACTTAGCAGCGGCTGGAAAATTCTCATTCAGGAAGGGGGATAAAAGCCCATATTTTTTTTTTCTTCTTTAGGAAAAGCAAGCCAGCATTCATTTTTAAAACTCCTATAAGATGGGAAGTATTCAAAGTCTGCTGTTGAATTTCAGATGTTTGCCTGTATCGAATGACATTGGAAAAACTCTTCATTTGAAATATTTAAACATGGAGCAAAGAAAATTTGAAGATGAATGAGAATACCATCCTCAGAATCTACAGTCTTTCTTATTTTGACATTTGTCTCTTTTTAAACTTCCCCACTTCACTTTTAATTCTTTTCAAAGAAATTTCAAAGAATTTTCCATCCATAAAATTCAAATTCATGCCATATCAGGTACATCCCTAATTTCAGGTGACATAAATTTTGGGGTGTCATAGTATGCCTAAAGTCATTTGAGCTATATCATGTTTGATGGTGGAGGTATTGTGTCCTAGAAATGAAAGTTGGGGATGTGGCTCCCAGATCCTCATTCTGATGGGCAGTTTGTCACCTGGCTCACTGGAGGTCACAGAGGGAATAAATGACAGGCGCAGAACATTCCAGGATGGTTCCAATTTAGGGAGTCTGCTATTATTGTATTAGTGAGCTATTGAGACCAATGTGCCCCTTTCTGTAATACGTGTCAGGTACCGTCGTGGAGAGTCATGAAGAACAGGCATTTACTCACTTCATCTATTTCTCACAAATGTTTTAACCGTTTTATATCTTTAGCACCTAATAACCTGAAGTAGGCTATTTTGTCATGTGTTCTAAATTGTTTCTGTGATATTGTCTGCCACAGAGTAGAATTTGCGCAGATATTCCTATTTAAGGCTTAAAAATGTTGTATTTTAATTTCTGAAATGCCAAGAGCTTATTTAAATGCTGAGGGCTGCACGATGAAGCATAGTCTAGTTGGAGGGTTTCCAAATAAATATTTCACATTTAATTTCATCAATAAAATACATGTATATATGCTTTTAAAAATTGAAAAATACAGTAGGCTTATAATGAAAAACTATAGTTCTGGATTCTACCTCCAGAGTTATTGCCCAGAGAAAAGCTTGTAATTCTTTTTTTTTTTTTTTAAGATTTTATTTATTTATTTGACAGAGACACACAGCGAGAGAGGGAACACAAGCAGGGGGAGTGGGAGAGGGAGAAGCAGGCTTCCTGCCAAGCAGGGAGCCCGATGTGGGGCTTGATTCCAGGACCCTGGGATCATGACCTGAGCCGAGGGCAGACGCTTAAAGACTGAGCCACCCAGGCGCCCCAAAGCTTGTAATTCTTTTAACTGTTTCTGTGTTTATACTTTTGTTAGTGCCTTTAAAGTTCTAAATGTATTTGTAATATTGGCTAAGTCAAGTGTGAGTGAGTGTGTGTGTTTCTAACCACCATTTCCTGATTTATGAAATTTAGATATTATCTGTTGTAATACTCTGATTTATAAGAAAATATATATTTGGTCATCTGATTGACCAAATATATATTTCTCATATGTGTTTGGTCTTTGTACATGGTTCCTGGCTCACAGCTCCCAAAACTCTTGGAATTTCCTGAGGAATAAGAGCAATAGGAGTGTCTTTGGTTATAATATTTGATCTTTTCCTAAGTTTCTGAAATCTGCTTCATATCCATAAAGGCGAAATGGGTGTCTTGTTATTCTTAATAAGCCCCTTTCTACCATAACTGGGTTTATGTGAATGTGGTGAATTTTGAAAACACCTAGGGATAGGGGCTAGTTGCAAGGGGAACCAGCCATAAATAGAAGATTGGAACTTTCATTTTCACTACCTGATTTCCTGTGAGGGGGCAGGGGCTGGAGGTTGAATCTATTGCCAATGCCTAGTGATTCAATCACTCATGCCTATGTAATGAAGCCTCCATAAAAACCAAAGGATGGGGTTCCGAAAGCTTCCTTCTTGGTGAATACATGGAGGTTGGGGAGAGTGGCACACTCAGAGAACATGGAAGCTCCACACTCTTTCCCCATACTTGGCCCTCTCATCTCTTCCATCTGGCTCTTCCTGAATTATATCCTTTTATAATAAACTGATAATCTAGTAAGTAAAATGTTTCATTGAGTTCTGTGAGAAGTTCTAGCAAACTAATCAAACCCAAGGAGGGGGCCTTAGGAACCTCTGATTTATAGCCAGTTGGTCAGAAGTACAGGTAACAATCTGGACTTGTGACAGGCATCTGAAACCCAAGGAGGTGGTTGTGAGAACCTCCAGTCTGTGGGTCTGAAGCATAGGTAACGACCCAGTCTTGCAACTGTCATCTGACATGAGTCAGGGGAAGGTAGTCCTGTAGGATGGAACCCTTAGCTATAGAATCTGATGCTATCTCCAAGTAGATAGTATCAGAATTGAGTTCAATTATTAGACATCCTGTTGGTATCTGAAAATCCTTTGTTGGTGTGGGGGGAACCACCCTCCCCCACTTTGGAAACTGAGTCTTAGGACACAAAAAGATCTGTTGACCTACTACCATGTAGATAAGGATCTAGCTTATTTGTAGCTCCCTATTCTCAATATACTCTTTTTTTTTTAGTTCTCTTATTACCTGTGTACCTTAAAATAATATACTTATTTCTTTTTTTAAAAAAGATTTTATTTATTTGAGAGAGAGAGAGCACAAGCAGGGGGAAGGGGGAAAGGGAGAGGGAGAAGCAGACTCCCTGCTGAGCAGGGAGCCTGATGCAGGACTCCATCCCAGGGCCCTGGGATCATGACCTGAGCCAAAGGCAGATGCTTAACTGACTGAGCCACCCAGGCGCCCCTAAAATAATATACTTATTTCTGTATCTCTAGCTTATTAAGTTTAGATGTTATCTAATGATTTCTTATAGCAAGATGAGAATATTACCCTTTCCGTAACTTCTTTTCCCTTTAATATCTTCTAGTTTCTCTCACTTGTACTGTTAATTCTACATTTATATTCTATTTTTAGCCATATTAAGACTTTAGTGTTTTGTCTGTAGATTGATTCTAAATCTTGAAAATCAATAAAAAATTATTATGAATATGTGTCATGCAACTGCTGATATAAGTAGTATACTATGATTACATTGCCTTATATTGTATAGCTTTTTGTTTTCCTACAGTTTCTAATTGCTTTTGTTTTTCCTTGTATAATCTGCCTTTATGTTATCATTAAGTACTTTCAGCTTCTCAGAAGGTAGAATGAAATTTTTGGAATTCCCCCTTTTCCTGGATACCTCCTTCTGACTCATGGTGGAGCAATTGCTACCTAGGCATCTTATTGGGCACTGATCTTTCCTGGATCCCTGTCTTCCTCTCTCTCACTTTAATCCCATGTGCTGCTGAAGTCTTCTTAGGATGCTTCCTGAAAAGGGCATGTAGGAGGTAAATGTTCTGAATTTCTGCATGTCTGAAAATAACTTAATGTTTTGACTAGGTCAAGAATTATAAGTTAAACAATTTTTCTTAGGAACTTGAGAGACATTGCTCTATTTTTTTTTAGCATCCTTAATATCCATTTAGTATTACTGATAAGAAATCTGATTCTTGTCCTTTGAAAGTTACTTTCCCTGCCTCCATTTTTAGTCACTTATCTTTAGGATCTTGAACTAATGCGTAACTGGTTATAGTTCTTTCCTTGACATGCCTTCTTGAAGGGCTCTTTCATTCTGAAAACTTGGGACTTTTAGTTATGGGAATTTCTTTTAAATTATTTCTTTGATTATTTTCTTTCCTATGTTTTTCTTCTTTGGAAGTCTCTTTGGAATTCTTAGTAGTTGGGCCTTCTAGTTAGATTTTGTACATCTTTTTTTCTTTTCTCTCATGTTTTCCATTTCTCATTTTTAAATTTTTGGGAGGCTTATTCAAAATGATTTCCTTACCTTATGTTGATTTTTAAATTTTTTTGGCTATTATACTTTTAATTTTCTAGTACTCTTCCTTATTTTCTGTTCCTTTTTTTAAGAATCTTGTTCTTGGGGCGCCTGGGTGGCTCAGTTGGTTAAGTGACTGCCTTCGGCTCAGGTCATGATCTCAGGGTCCTGGGATCGAGCCCCGCATCGGGCTCCGTGCTCGGCGGGAAGCCTGCTTCTCCCTCTCCTACTCCCCCTGCTTGTGTTCCTTCTCTCACTGTGTCTCTCTCTGTCAAATAAATAAATAAAATCTTTAAAAAAAAAAGAAAAAGAATCTTGTTCTTGAGGCACCTGGGTGGCTCAGTCGTTAAGCGTCTGCCTTCGGCTCAGGTCATGATCCTAGGGTCCTGGGATCAAGCCCTGCGTCAGGCTCCCTGTTCCACGGGAAGCCTGCTTCTCCCTCCCTCACTCCCCCTGCTTGTGTTCCCTCTCTTGCTGTGTCTCTCTCTGTCAAATAAATAAATAAAATCTTTAAAAAAAAAACAAAATGAATCTTGTTCTTGTTTTTTAGAGATTTTAAAGTTCTATTGCCCAGATTATTCAGGTTTCCTCAAAGGTCATTTTGTTTGTGTGTGTCTTTGTTGTAGATATTTTTCTTTTATCTTTACAACATTTTTACAAATGTCTGTCAATAGTTATTATCCAGTTATATTTAAGAATGAAAATTTGGGGACTCTGTGTCATGAGAGATTATAGTCTAGCATCCTGCTTTTTATGGTGTTTGTTGAAAAGCTGATTATTTCTTGGCAGTACTCTCCAACTTTCTGGATTCTTTTGATGATCCTCTCTTCCTACATGTATCTAGGTTATAGCTTTATTAGTCCTCTGTTCAAGTCCGTCATCTAGAATTTTGCTGAATTGTTTCACCCATTCCTATTGTGTTTGGTTTTATAGGTTTATGGTCATCTGGCTTCTTGACTTTAATATTAATATGAACCTGGGAAGGCATAGTATAAACTATATGATCAGTTTGTCTTCTTGAGCTGGAAACATCTAGAACCAGTATAAATTTCATATATTTTTTAAGTTGCTTGAGAAATTAAAATGTAAAATATTTTGGTACTACCTCACCAAAGGATATCTGTAAGTTTCTTTTATTTATTTGTTTCCTGAGAGAATCAGTAATATCTCACTGACTTTTGGAGAGAGAGTGGTTTTGGATATTGACTTTTATTATTTACTTCTCTAATGGTATCCTGTGTCATCTTGGATATATTTGTTATGGCTATTACTGATGATGTTACTAATAAATTACTCTTGTTTAGCCCATTTCTTAAAATTGTTAATGTGTGTTTTGTTTTGTTTTTTTTCAGTTAGGGCTTTTTTTTTTTAAAAAGATTTTATTTATTTGACAGAGAGACGGAGAGAGAGGGAACACAAGCAGGGGGAGTGGGAGAGGGAGAAGCAGGCTTCCCGCTGAGCAGGGAGCCCGATGCGGGGCTAGATCCCAGGACCCTGGGATCATGACCTGAGCCGAAGACAGATGCTTAATGACTGAGCCACCCAGGCACCCCTACGTGTAGTTTTAAATCCAATCTGGACTGTATTTCACAAAAGGGAGCATAAATTCAATTATTAATATAAACACAAGGAGCACAGATTTCCAGTGAATCCAAACATATGTATGTGGTCTGATTCAATAGATGTTTTTTAAAAATTTAAAAAGAAAACCAACCTTTTCATTTTGAAATAATTTTAGTTTTACCAAAGAATTAGAAAGATAATACAGAGAGTTTCTGTATATTCTTTATTCAGATCCCCCAATGGTACCTGTGCCATGGTTACCTAACCTTGGTACACTAAGGAATTAATATTGGTACAGTATAATTCAAAACTAAGGAATTAATATTGGTACAGTATAATTGATTATATTCCATACTTTATTTTTTTTAAGATTGATTTATTTATTTGAGAAAGACAGAGAGCATGAGCAGGGGGAGGGACAAAGGGAGAGGGGCCAAGCAGACTCCCCATTGAATGGGGAGCCCAACCCAGGGCTCGATCCCAGGACGCTGAGATCATGATGTGAGCCAAAATCAAGAGTTGGGATGCTTAATCGACTGAACCACCCACGTGCCCCTATACTCCATACTTTATTTAGACTTCACTAGTTTTTCATTTCTGTCCTTTTCTGTTCCAGGATCCCATCTAAGATACTACAGGGATCATGTCCCCATAGTTTCCTCCAATCTGTGACAGTTCCACAGACATTTTTCATGACCTTGACATTTTGAAGAGTACTAGTCAGATATTTTGTAGAATTTTCCTCAGTTTTTTTTTCCCCCTGGTGTTTTGTCATGATTAAGCTAGAGTTTTGGATTCTAGGAAACAATACCACAGAGATGAAGCACCCTTCTTGTTATAGCAAAGGCACATGATAGCAACATGACTTTTACTGATGATATGAACCTTGATCATTTGATTGAGGTAATGTCTGCCCAATTCCTTCACAGTTACTATTTTCTTTTTCAATATTATATTCATTTAGAGCAAGGTACTAAGTTTAGCATACAGTCAAGTGGAGAGAAATTAAGTTACATCTCCTGGGTAGAAGAGTATCAAAATATTTTGCATTATGTTAAAACTACTAAGGTAATTTTAATATTTTAGGGGTGCTACTTAGAGGCTATTTAACTATCATGCTCTTCTTCAAGTTTTTGCCCACTAATTTTAGTATTCATCATTAAATCTTGTCTGTAGCAATTACTACTGAGTGTTCTAATTACTTTCTATTTCCCTCTTTCCTTCTATATTTTTTATTTGAAATTCTGTAAGAAGACTTTTCTCTTTTCTCCCATTTGTTTATTCAGTCATTTTAATACCATTATGGACTCATGAATATTTATTTTAGTTTTTGGTTACATAGTCTAAAGTGATCATTATTTATTTTGTTTCTTATATTGGCCACTGGGAACTCTTTCAGGTTGGCTCCTCTGCCTTTTGACATGTTGAATAATAGTTTTTATTAGTATCATTATTTTTAACCCTTCCATGGTCCCTGGCATTAAAATATGCTCCAAGCTTATCCACAGTAGATGTTTAGAGTAAACCACAGAGTGGACAAATCAATAATCTCATAATATTTATTTAATGTTAAACAAGTATATTTGATGCTATGGAGAACAATGAAGTTGAAGTAGTAATTTCTGCCCTCAAGGATTCTATTTTCAGAGATAAAATAATGAAAGATAAAGAAAAAATAAAGCAGTACAATATTAAATCAGTAAGGGCTAGAGAAGCTTACAGAAAAGGAAAAATAACATTTAGCTAACTATGTCAAGAAGAAGGCCAGGAAAGATGCATATAGTTTAGTCAAGTGAAATAGAAAGGAAAAGACATAAGTTCAGGAATTGTTATTATATGGTGTGAGAAGCAGTAAGAGATAAAATCATCTCAGATGAAATAGATAAATTTCTTGTTTAGTAAGATTAAATCTACTAACATTGATACAAGAAGAAATAGAAAGCAGACATAGCTCTATATTTGTTAAATAAATTGAATTTATAATTAAAAGCCTTCCCACAAAGAAAAATTCAGATCCAGATGGTTTCACTAGTGAATTCCTTCAAACATTTAAAGAAGAAATAATATAAATCTGAAACAAATAGAGTTAAAGACAACACTTCCCAAATCATTTTCTGAGACCGGCATAACTTGAATACTGTCCTGATAAGGAACACTCTAAAAGAAAATTGCACATTGATATCCCTTATGACCATAGACACAAAAATATTTGACCCACAATTAGGCATAGAATACAGTGATATATTTAAAAAATGATATGTCATGACCAAATTGAATTTATTCCAAGTATGCAAGTATGCATTACCATTAAAAAACCAGTCCACATACAGGATCAAAATCATATGATTATATCAATAGACCCAGAAACAGCATTTGACAAAATTTAGCACCAAAAATAATGATAAAAACTCTCAGCAAAACTACAAATAAAAGGGATCTTCCTTAATCTGATAAAGAATGTCTGTGAAAAATCTGCAACTAACAATGTTGAAACAATAAATGCTTTCCTCCTAAATCAGGAAGAATGCATGGATGCCTTCATTAATTCTATTTAATACTGTACTGGAGATCCTAGCCAGTGCAATAGAATTAACCAGTAAAAGAAATTTTTAAAGCTTACAGTTTGGAAAGGAAGAAGTAATTAAACTGTCTCTATTTGCAAATGGCATGATTGTATATCTAGAAAACCCGAAGGGACGTAAAAAGACCTATTTGAACTTAGCAAAAATGTATTGAATTTAGCAAGGTTTCAGGATACAAGGTCAATGTAAAATATCAGTCCTATTTCTATACACTAAGAAATAATGGGAAAGTGGAATTTAAAGCAATACCAATTATATTAGTATCAAAACCATAAAATAGTAATATATTTAAATAAATAAGTACATGACCTATACACTGAAAATTATAAAACATTTGTGATAAAAAATAAAGAAGATGTAAATAAGTGGAGAGATATATACCATGTTCTAGAATGGAAGACTCAGCATTGTTAAAATGTTGGTTTTTCCCAAAATAATGGACAGATGTAACATAGTCCCAAAAGGTTTTATTGTTCTACCAAAAAAGTTTTTTGGTAGAAATTGACAAGTTCTAAAATTTGTATGGCAAAGATTTAAAAGAATTAAAACATTTTTTCCTCTTTTTTTTTTTTTTTTTTTTTTACTGAGTCAAACATTTTTTAAAAAAGAATGTCAATACTGGGGGACACTTACTCCCTGATTACAAGACTTATATAAAAGCATCAATAATTAAGAAAATATGGTATTAGATAAGGTTAGAAAAGTGGATCAGTGGAACAGAATCAACTATCAGGAAAGAAGCAATTATATAGTTAATTGATTTTCAACAAAGGCACCAAAGCAATTTAGTGGGATAAAGGAACGGCTTATCAACAAATGGTATTGGAGCAATTTATTAGCTGTATTGAAACAAAATGAAACTTAATGCTTATCTCACGCAGAAATTAATTCAGGATATATCATAGATTTTTATATAAAAACAAAAACTAAAGCTTCTAGGAAAAAAACTAAGAGTATTTTTTTAGAAAGATGACAACTATATCTTAGGGTACCAAAAGCCCTGACACTGTCGAAATGAAACCTGATAAAGTGGACTTTACCAAAATAAAAAACTCATGCTCATGAACAGACATTTTTAATAGAGAAGCCACAGACTGGGAAAATAATTTGCAATACATATATATATGATAAAGGAATTGAATCCAGAATATATAAAGAAACTTTTACAACTTAATTTAAAAAGACAAAGAACATCCTTCCCCTAAAGGGCAAATGACTTGAACAAAACCTTCACAGAAGATAATACAATGTACAAAACACATTTGAAGTTGTAATAAGGACGTTATTAGTCATAAGGGAAATGGAAATTTAAGTACTACTTCATGCCCACTAGAATAACTAAAAATAAAAACACTGATGGCACCAAATGCTCATGGGGACATGGGAATGCAGAGACTCATACAGGGCTGGTGAGGGGTAAAATAGAAAAGCCATTTTTGGAAAACTGGTGATTCCTTTGAAACTTAAACATGTACCTGCCCTATGCCCGAGCAATCTCATGCCTATTTACATGAGAAAATGAAAGGATATATCTATAAAAAACCTTGAATAAGAATGTTCATAATAGCTTTGTGTATAATGGCCCAAATTGGATCAACCTGAAATGTCCATCAATAGGAGAATGGATAACAAAGCATGGTATTTTCATACAATGGAATACCACACATTTACACAATGGAGTAATTCTTACGGATTAACTAATAGATTTAAAAATAAAAATAAATCATCATCATTATGTTGAGCAAAGGAAGCCAGACAAAAAAGAATAATATACTGTATGATTCTATATATATGTAGTTCACATATAGACAGAACTACCTACAGTAACACAAATCAGAACTCCCCTTTTGGAAAAGAACTTTCTAGGGTGATGGAAATGCTCTTTGTCTTAACTGGTATGTAGGTTACTTGGGAGTGTATCTTTGACAAAGCTCACTGAACTGTATACTGAAGATCTGTGCCTTTTACTATATGTAAATTATATCCCAGTTGGAAAAAAATAAAGACCTAGTCTTTGAAGTTCAGAACTGATCTTTGGGGAAAGATTTATCAAACCTTGGGTTTTCAGTATTAATAAGCATGGGAAGGAATGTCACATTTCTCAAACTCTGCACACCTCCAAGCAGAGTTCCTATTGCTTTCCACTCCCCAGGCATGCAGACACATGGCAGCTCCCCTCTTGAATTCCACATTTTGTCAGTGTTCTTACAGTTTACCCCAGGCTCAGGCTTAAAATATTCTTATATTTTTTGACCACTTATCTTATTATGAATCCCATCAAATTGATGGAATTTTTTCTATTCCCTGCCTTTTTCTCCTGTCTAGCCCCTTCCTCAGTATTTTCACTGCTTTCTCTCTAATTCACTCTCTTAGTGGTAGTCCCACCCTTTCCCCCCTTATTCTGACCACTGACGCCACATTCATCTTTAGGAACACACACTCCACATCAAACTCTGTCTGATACAAATTCATCTTTAGGAACACACACTCCACATCAAACTCTGTCTGATACAAATCGCTGCCAGTAGCTCTGAGCCACGCTACAAAATTTCAAGTTTGCAACTCTGGAGTTCACACTCTGGTCTTATTCTCCAACTCCATAAAATCTCCACTCCAGTCTCCAGACAGGTCACCATTTGCCTCATATCTACTTCTTTAGGCTCAGCATTGAAGGGATATACATATCATATTACAGTCCTTACAGTTTTCATATTTACTTGTACCTGTAACTGTAGACAATAAGAAGTTAGTTGGGGAATTGCTTCATTGTTTTTTTGGGAGGGGGTTGGTTTTTGTTGTTGTTGTTACTGGGTTTTTTGTTTTTGTTTGTTTGTTTTGGCAGCAGGGGGTTACCTGAAGACACTGCTGCTGAAGCTTTTTCCCTTACTCATTAGTTTACTTAACAAATATGTATCAAATACCTGCCATCTATCAGGCATTGTACTGGGAGCTATAAATTTGGTTGTAAACATGATAGACATGGTCCCCTCCTTGATAGAGGTTGATGGCTCTGATTATAGAGGAATTTAAAAAGTAATTGTAACTCAGTGTGATAAGTACTAGAGAAGGGGGGAGGAGTCTCATATTACTTATGTATTGTTGTTCTACAGATTATCCTGAAACTTAGCAGCTTCCCCAGAGAAACAGAACTGATTGTGTGTGTGTGCGCGTGTGTGTGCGCGCGACGTATATACTTGTATGTATACATATATACACATACCTATGCACATATACATCTATAGCTCTATTTATTGAGAAAGAGAGAGAGAGATTTATTCTAAGGAGTTAGCTCATGCTATTATGGAGGCTGGCAGGTCCAAAATCTGCAGAGCAGGCCAGCAGGCTGGAGATCCAGGAAAGAGTTATATTTCAGCTGGAGCCAAAGGCAGTCCGCGGGCAAAATTCCCACTTTCTTGGGATACCTCAGTCTGTTTTCTTCTAAGGTCTTCAGCTGATGGAAGAGTAATCTTCATATTATGGAGGGTAATCTGCCTTATTCAACATCTATTGACTTACATGTTAATTTCATCTCAAAAATACCTTCATAGCAACATCCAGATTGATATTTGACTAAATATCTGGATACTGTGGCCTACCCATGTTGACATACAATATTAACCATCACAATTAGGAACCTGGGCATGGCTTAGGGGAGTCCTCCAGCTCGGGGTTTCTTACAAGTCTTCAGTCACGGTATTGGGCCAGACACACAGTCGCCCCGACTGGGGCAGGATGTGCAGAAGCCCTACTCAACGGGGGGAGGGTTCATTTCCAAGCTTACTCAGTGGTTGGCAGGATTCAGTTCCTTCGGTGTTGGACTGAGAGCCTCAGGCTGGAAACTTCCCTCAGTTCCTTGCCAGATGGGCCTCTCCATTGGGCACTCACAATGAGGCAGTGGCTGTCATCAGTCAGAGGGCAAGAGAGATGTCACTTCCCATCACTTTTGCCATACTGTGTTCATTAGAAGCCACTAAATCTAGCTCACACCCAAGGTGGGGACGAGAAGGGGACTGTACAAGGGTGTGATACTGGTATCTAGTTAAGCAAGAGAATCAATGGAAGATCCTTTCTAGCTTAAAATATTTTAACTCAACAGTGAGAAACTAGAAGAGGGATGAAATCCTGTTGTGGCCTAGGAAGATTCACTGAAGAAGGTGAGGCTTCTAGTACTCTGTGAAAGGCGGGTTGACACACAGAAGAGAAGGCACAGCAGTGGTTCTAACAAGTGATGTATGTCTGAATCACCTGCATAGCATTTTTTAAAATTTAAAAATTTAAAATTTCCTCCACTGTGTCCAATTCAGAAGATTTGGGTGATTGTCATATACCCCTAGTTGAGATTCACTGTAATATAATGAACAAACCATTCCTATTTGACTCCAGGGTTTAGGTCATAAAGAATCTGTTTTTAAAGTTAGAAAGGATGGTGGGAACAGTGTTCTTAATGAGGAACTTAGATCCGATCCTTTAGACTATAGGGCGCCATTGTAGGCTCTTCAGTAGTGGATATACATAATTAGGATTGCATTTCATTTCATTTATGTAGTCATTCATTAATTTTTCTTCCAAATATTTGTCACCACCCTAGACCAGTCAGAGAGGATGACTGATCTTTGGACTGTTTTCAGGATGAGCTACAAGAGGGAAAACCAGCTAGAAGCTTAGGGGAGTACATACAGTATAATATCATGAATTGGATGAATGGGAAGAAGCATTGGTAGGATTTCCTATCCAGTGGAAGGGATGAAGAAGGGAACGATGCTACCAGGAGCTTTGTAGATTCATTCTCCTAATGCAGACCTCCCTGGGCCGGGAAGCAGGTGGGGATGGGAGAATCCAAGCCACTGTGTGCTTCTAGCTCTTCTGTTTAGTACAATATTGTATGTGTCTGGCAAAGTAGCGTGACTCAGTAAGCCCTTGAAAAGAGACTTCAGAGGGACTATATTTTAAATCTATAAATGATGGGATTCCTGCTAAGCTTCTTTTGAATTAAATAAAGTCCAGAATAGGGGAGAATAGGAATGTTCGTTAATGGAAGAAGACAACATTTCTAAATGAATGATGCAAAATCAAACACAGTCTTTGTTTTCATTGCTTCTAGAGAATCAAAGTCACAGTCCTTCTGTGGCTCTGTGCTTATAACAATATAGTACATCTTTTCATTATACTTCCCGGAATAAAAGGATGTATAGTTTCTCTGCACAGTGACAGACATGTTTTCTTGAACAATACCCTGTAAAGGTCACATTGGAGATTTGAGTCACAAGCCCTGTGATTTAAATTTGAAGCTAAGTTTAAAAGTGATGTGTCTAGAGCTTGCCAAGTTCCATTAAAAGCCCATGGTGTCATTTTGGATTATAGTTGAATAAAACAGGATTCAGTGAGATACTGTATCTTTCTCAGTAGCAAAACATAGATTTTCTTCTTTGTATGATTCCCTGACTGTGTTGTTAGGGTATATATCTACTTTCACACCAAATCCTGGGAAATAATGTCTAATTTCATGGACCTTTTTTTTTTTTTCCTAAAGTAGCTCATTTTCTAGTTTTTCAATTATCTTCAGAGGATTTCTGTAAAAGCCTAATCATTTGTGCATGTTTAGTTATGGTTGATCTTGAATGCTACCTTTCCCATGGCAGCCTTCTTGATTCCCTTCATCCCCTACCTCTAGAGAGGATTCCAACTCACTAAAGCTTGGAAGCTCTTTTTGCCTTCCTAACATCATCATGGTCTGTTACGCAGCAATCATATTACTTCTCCCTAACATTTGATGGGTTCTTACTACGTGCCACTCATTGTGCCAAACACTTTCTCTAGGTTATCTTACTTCGTGATCACAAAAACCTGCAGGGGAAGTATACCATTTCTGCATTTTGCAGAGGAGAAAGCTGAGGGTAAAGAGTCAATTGGCCCAGGTCATATTGCCAGTGAGTGATGAAACAAGAGCACCCTTAGGCAGTCTGGTCCAGACCCCATTATTTCAAACACTTATCAGTATGCCCTTCTTATAACTTTTGACATCCTACTCACATACCCCTGCAAGAAAGTTAAGAGGCTTGAGGGGAGGACTACCTTGTTTATTTCCATATTCCTGGAGTTTTATGACTTACTGATTTACTCATAAATAAATGAGCAGTCAACAAATGAGCCAAGTGAATACTTGAAAACTGCCATTTGGATTTTATGGGAAGCAGGGTCTACAGGTTTAGGCATATCACCTGAAACTTTGCTTTTGATAGGAAGGAAACAGAATGCTAGTATACAAGGCGTTAAGAAGAGTTTCTGTTTATTTTTATCCCTGTCATTTAGGTTAGATCCTGTGGTCCAAATACTTCTTTTCCCAGTTCTTTGTCAAGCTCTTCCTCCTTCTTTTATCCAAAGATAAACTGGCTCTGTTTGGCTCTGTTCTTTTTTTCTTTTTCCCCCCATGTAATAATCCCAGGCTCCAGTCCTACAGAACTCTGAAAGTGCTATCTCTCGTTTTCCTGTTTCTTTATTCATGACTTAAGCTTTTGTTCCCAAAAATAAAATAAAATAAAATAAAATAAAATAAAATAAATTTTTTACAGTTATGTGTGACCTTCCTGCTCCATCATTCTCCAGCTTTTCTGAGGAGCTTCCCAAATGCAGTGTGGATATGAACTAAAAGTCCCCAGTACTCAGAAGTCAGTGGCATTGAAAGCTGGAACTTCAAGGGAGATTTTGAAGTGGTTAATTGATGTGCAGTGACCCTGAATCACACTGTGAGAGGAGGTGGTGGGACAGCCAGTGAAGGGTAGGCTGAGGGGCTCTCTGTGTTGGCACTGGGGCAACTGGAAGCATACAGCTATTTGATGAACAAGGAGAATGGAAATCTAGATGGTGCCCTGCCGAGGCTTGCCCAGTCACCTTCAGACGAACGTGGCCACGAGGAGATACAGTAATAGCCCTCAGAGATCCACGGAAGGTGTGGCTTCCAGCCCCAGCTGTAGCAGGCACACCCTCAGGAAAAGGCAGGATTCCCTTTCACTGTCACAGGGAAGGAACAGTGGGTTAGGCAGGGGCAGCAGAGGAAGAGGATGGCGCTGCTGTCCTTGATGGAAACAGCACACAAACTGGCAAGGCGGCCTTAACAAGGGGGCTACAGTCTCCAGTGAGTTTTCTCTCTTTGCCTAAAGAACAAAGATGGGCGACAAACTGCCCTGCTTAGAACTGAGGGTTTGTATTTCTGTGACTGAATTAAGACCGGATTATACATAAAACTAAAGCAAAATAGGACAGAAAATGTCTGAAATTAATGATGTTTGAATTAATTTAATAAATTGCAGCATTGTCTGTTCTCCTGTCAATTCTGTTTGTGAAATAGTTTTCTAAATCACATAGGCCACAGAGTGAAATGAGGGAAAGAGCCAGCCCTAAAGCCTTTGGGCTTTGCTAGACTCAGATTCTAAGCCGGACCTCAGGAGTCTACACTTTACTTCTCTCATCTGTGAAATGGAGCCAGTACTCTCCCACGGCAGGCCCGTGGTTCAAATTAAGAGCCCATGTATACACAACCCCTTGCTGTGCTGGTAGGCACTCCATAAATACCAGTGCTGCTGTCTCTGTGCTCATCCCCCATGCACGGTTCTTCAATACTCCTCATCTTTAAAGGTTTTTAGATACAGGACTGAGAGATTACTGTCCTGCCCTGCCATTTATGAGTACGATTTTAGGGGTATAAGATAACAGAAATGAATACCATTATATTAATAATGGCAGTAGGTGCTCTGCAGACCATGACGGCTGAGACTGGCAGTAATGGTACTTGGGTACTTCCTAATAGCGTGTTTTTCTTTCTTTCCGGAAGCATCTGGCATGTCAGAGCCACACTGTCTTCCATGGGACGCCGTTTGTGAACAGCTTCCATTTAAAAGACTTTTGTGAATACATGGTCTCAACCAGGTCCCCAGAGAGCATATTTGTCTTCTGATCTGCTGGAGGTCTTAAGGTTTGTGTTAATATTTTTTATTTCTCTTAGTGAAGATATTATTAATTTTGAGGGATATTTTAAAAATGGATCATAGTCATACTCTACTGTAATAAGAGCTCTGGGATAGATTATGCACAGATTATAATCCTTTGATTTCATTGGGAAATAGATACAAATGAAAAGAAATTTGAAATGCTACTTCTCATACTTATTACTGTATGCTCTGTAGGATGTTAACAAGGATATTAGAAATACAATACTCCCCACATTGGGTTAAAACAAATTTTGTCTTTTCGTTCATAAATTCTAACTGAATAGATTCAATAAATTTATGTTGAGTATCTATAATATATATCAGACTTTGTTAAGTACTATCAATTAGTTACAGACCTTGTGGATAAATTATATTTTGAAACATTAAAAAATCAAAACTGCATTTGTCAGTATCAACTAGTGTTATTATTATGACAGCTTTTAAATTAGAAAGCCTCAGTGGCCAGAATGTTTTCATTTAGTTCTACCAAGGGGTACTCACCCTGTGATTTATAATGATGGAACAGGGTTGTTGTTGTTGCTTTTTAATATGTATATATATTAACAGCTTGAAAAATTGCTAACAATATTGTTGCTTACTCAATAAGAAAAGCTTGCTAGCAAAACAAGCACCTTATTTTGGAAGTACATATTTTGCTGTTGAGGTAGTACCAAGTAAAACACTTTTATTTTGAAAGTACTTTCTGACAAACACCTACCCAAAGGCTGAATTCAACCTATGTGTCTTTCATAGATGGGAAATAAACAAGGGAGAGGGTAAAGCTTAGTCCACTGAGTGGACAAAAACTAAATGAAGAGCAAGGGAGAAGGAACATCGTACTTTCCCTAGATTGACATGTCTTTTTCCACAGGCGTTTATTTCATTTGGTTGGACTTTGATTCTGTCCACAGTGACAAATGTTTTCTCCCCTAATGGCCCTTTTCTGTGGGTTTTCTTTTTATTTCTTTTATTTCTACTGAGAAATCAAAGTAGATTTCACCGCAGTGCTGGGCTAGATTCCAGTTTCCTACTGCACCCTTTGTTGTCGGGCAGCCTGATTGACTCACTTTGAAGGGTGAGGCGCGCAGGACATACTTGGGGAGTGGGAGGGTGGATGACAAGTTGTGCCTCCACCTTCAATTCTCCAGTCTGTCAATTTGGTAGCAAATCGTAGTGTGTAGAAACCTAATAAGTGTATCCATAGAAACAGAAGTGCTAGAAAGGACTTCAGAAGTTACCTAAACGTTCTTCCCTCTTCTGTAAGCAAGATCCCACTTGAACTGTCTGAAACAAATGAGAATCTATTTGTCTTCCAACCTTCATACCTAGGTATCCACTTTCCTTTTGAAACCTAATATAGGTTCTCCTTTGTTAGAAACCTTGTTGTCAAGAAAGCCAAAGTAATTCCTGACCTCCTAGCATGTCAATGCATCCTTCTCCCAGGGAGAGAGAGAATTTACTGGTCAGAGCCCCCCTGTCTCATCATAGACTCAGTTCTCAAGTCATCCTTTTTCTCTTCAGGAGAAATGAACCCATTTTGTTGAACTTTCTTTATGAAATTATATAATCCAAAAATTGAACAAAATGAAGTTCTTTTCTGAGTCTCTAAAGATCTCTATATTGGTCCACTTAAGTTTAGGAGTCCAGACTGATTAAAGGAGCTTTAAAAATCATCTATCAGTGTTTTTCAGTGGGACCTTTATTGATATTTCGGAAGGGGCAGTTTTTGATGATGCAAGATTGTCCCATGAGATTTAGAACGGTCAATAGCCCTGGTTTTCAGGACCCAAAGACTAGTTAGCTCCCTCAGCCCCCAGTCATTGTGAGAGATAACCAGATTCAGACCTCTTTCACATCTGCCTGCAGAGGATGAGGACTGCCCAGACTACAAACTCCTCACTTTGAATTGAGGATGCTGAAACCGGCAGAGTTGAGTGAAGGGTGGGGCTGGGCCTAAACCCCAGTTTTTAACACTGGGTACTGTTCTCTTCCCACTCCATCATACTTCTATTCTGGGCTTACATTTATTTCTCATCTATCCAGAAACAGTAACATGCATATATGAATGCTCTTTTGGAGAACTAGAATTTCTGGTTTGGTGTTTAAAGGACGTCACTGCTGTTTGATATGGGAACATGGCTATGGGAAAGATAATATCAGAACTCAGTGCAGGAAAATAGCAAAGAGAGGACAGCTCTGAGGATTTAGAGAAAAGAAAGGACCTAGACCCCAGAGGAAATAGTGGGGTTGATGTTGCAAAGGTATTAGCTCAGTCACCGAGAAAGGAGTAGAAAAGCTGACATCTGAGGGAAGACTGAAAAAGGTAAGTAACAAAGGAATATTTCTTCACTTGCTTTTCACCATGTACCCTAGTTTCAACTCCCTGCTCTACATCATGGGCTTCCTCAGAAATTTGAGGATCAGTTTTTGGGTTAAAGGGCTCTTGATTGCAGCTGAAACTCTCCTTCCCTTCAATCCAATATCCCTTGCTTCACCCACCCTCCATCAACATTTCTCCTTTCTCCCTCACTTGCTTATTGATGGCTCCTACTTCATGCTTCAAGCAGAGAATGGGGAAATGACTTGATGACTTTTATCTTTCTGGATCCTTCCAAGGTCTCAAGGAAAGTTATAAATTGAAAGAATGTAAAAACATTTGAGCTTTGGCAAATTTCTCCCACAGATGGTCTGTTAAGGCTCTGATTTCTTGGGGCACCTGGGTGGCTCAGTCGGTTAAGCATCTGACTCTTGATTTCAACTCAGGTCAAGATCTCAGGGTAGTGAAATCGAGCCCCTCTTTGGGTGCCGCACTCAGCAGGGAGTCTGCTTAAGATTCTCTCTCTCCCGCTCTTTCTGCCCCCTCTTCACTCACGCGTGCGTGTGTGCTCTCTCTCTCTAAAATAAATAAAATCTTAAAAAAAAAGCACATCCTAGAAATATATTGTAATACATAATATGTAGAGCTCTCTCCCTCTCTCACTAAAACATTTTTTAAAAAGGCTCTGATTTCTTGAGACATTTACCATAATACAGGTACCTTTCCATAGAAAAACAAAATCCTATGAATCACTATGAATTTTTTAACATAAGAAATCATTTAATTCCCTAGTACAGAAGTTACTTATTAACAAAATGAGAAGTGTTCATGACTTACAGATACAATTCTAAGTAGGAGTATCTGGGTTGTTATAATAGATTATACTTAATATCTGCCTTACCTTCTACAAAATGTACATGGTAAGTACAGAGTTGAAAATAGGGACTGGACTAGAGGACTCTGTTTTCTAGTAAAATGAGGATTCCTACATGAGAAGATTTATTATATCTAAAAAGGCTTACATGTATGAAGAGAGAAATAATAGCATCAAAGGCTTCCCTTATCTTATGTTATTTAATTATTGAAAGCTTTATGACTGAGTTCCTCAGCCAGATTTTTAAAACATGGTGATTTTCCTGTTCTGTCTTCTTTTGTGCACCAGACACCAAGTTGTATTTGACTTTTCAGAGTTTCTCATTTCCTGAAATGCACTACTAGCTCTATAAACATGGAAGAATAAATATTAGCTTTATGAGGCCATGTTCCTCTACTAGCTGAAAAATAGCATATAATAAAAAATACAAGGATATAATATTGAAAATTATAGGTCAATATGCCCTCTTATTGTGGGTATATATCTAATCCTCATGCATGGAGACTATTTTTTCAGAAAAATGTGTACTGTGTAATACCACTTGTGTCTGTGATATATTTTCACCCCTCATATTTAACAATATATCTCGTGACTCTTGCCTCACTAGTGAAATGTTTCAGGCTTATTTACCATTATGATTTAAAAAAAACAAAAACAAAAAACCCTCTGGCTCTTTGCTATTAATTCCAAGAATTGCAAATGATCCAAAGTTTATAAAATGTTTGCAGGTTTCCTTCCTGCTAAAGTACCTTAGTACTCAGTGAGATCCTTGGAATTACATTAGGAAAATGCTTAATGGTAATTTTGAAAGAACAGGAAGTCTTCATGAGGGGTAAAAAAAAAAAAAAAAAAGTCAAGTGTGGTCTTGAACAGCTAATCAATACTTTAAATGTGCAAATTGTTATTCCCAAATCCAGACTCTAATTATATATTTTTAGCAGCAATGAAAATGTGGCATCCATTAACCATCCCTTAAACCTCACATTCACACCCCATAAGGAAGAAAAGAGTGACTTACATGGATAGTATATGATTGAAACACTCTTTTAAAGCTAGAGGATTCAATATAATTATGTTCAGATAATTCACTTCCATCTGGAAATTACCATCCATTTGCCAAAAGTGCCACTGACTTATCATATCAAGGACAGTCTTTTCTTCTACATTAACTCTCCATTGTTCCTCTTGCTAAAGATGGAAAATAATCAGCCTTGTATATTCTAGGCTCAAAAGTAAGAAAATTGGACTTACAAGAATAAATAGTTCATTCTAATTGCCCAAATTTCTACAGATCTTTCTTTTAAACCACACAATTTTTAAAATACATTTTTTATTATGAAGTGGTTTAAACCTACAGAAAATGAAAAAGCCTATATATCCACCCCCATATTTTAATATATTTATATATTTATATTATCATATTTGCTTCAGATCTCTTTTTTTTTTCCAGGTTCATAATTTATTGTACAAATTGAGTATCACATGATGAGTTGACATTAGCTTCTCCAGGCATGGGAACTTAACAGATGAGGTGCAGGTTAAAATTCGTTTATGTTGCTTTCACAGCTGGTGTTTTTTTAGACCTTAACTTGAAGTATAAGATCATCAAAGCAGTGCCTCCATGTGTGGCCAGTACACAATTCATTCTACCTGTGAGAGTATAAAAGTTGAAATATTTTTTGATACCAGTGAAATGGAATTGAGCATCAGTTTCTGGACCTGCCATGATTTCAATCTTGCAGAAGGCACCAATTACGCCCTGGATCTCTTTTTTTTAAAGCTAAAAAAAAATCACCGTCCTTCTTCTTCATCCATCCCCAGAAGTAATATGAACACTAATAAAATTATTGTATATTATTCCATTTATATTATGTTATATTATAAATACTGGTTATGGAGGGATAGATGTAGACATATAGATATGTATCCATAACTAATGTAAGTGTGTATCTGTATATATATATATATATATATTGGAGTATTATTTTTAAATGGGTGAGATCATACTGAATTTGTACCTTTGCAACTTGTTTTTCCTCAACATTTTTTTTTTTTTTAATTATGTTAGTATATGGACATCCGGCACATTCTTAGTAGTTAATTATTATGTAGTCTTCCAAATAAAGTATATCGACCTTCTCACAACAGAGCATTTACCAGGTTTCTTTTTTTTTTTTTCCATCTTTTTATCATTCACAGTGGACATAGGGGTTTCCTACGTGGTGTGGCTGCATCCTGCCTGTCACTGAATAGGCCCTTGAGAAATATTTCTTCTTTAAATTCTACAACAAAACCTTTTCTTCCTTCTTGTCAGCAAACTTTTCTACCTTGTTCCGTTGTTACTGTTAGATGCGCCTTCATCCTTCCCTCCTGATTTTTCCGACGGGCATTTTCTAATGTGGCTTCACCGGTTCCGTCTCACTCAAAAATAATTATGTCCAAACTGTGAGAAAAGACAGAAGAAATAGAGCAAAGACAGAGAGAATGCAAGAAGGAAGAAGGAATTACTTCCAACCCTTAGACTCTGACCTTCAGCTGGCATCCACGAGAGAAAGTTTTTAAAGTCTATTTGCACAGTTTTTCACACTCCACCATCCCAGGGGTCCCCTAGTTTGGGAGGCCTTTTCTTTTTCATTGGAGCAAGCAAACATTTCCTTTCATCTCTTGGTTTTATAACAACATTAGAAAAATGTGTGGTTTTTAAAAAGGTAGATATAATGTTAAAAATTTCCAGATCTAAAGTTAAATATTTGTTTAGTGTCTGCTGCCCTCAAAAAAAGGGGTACTATCAAAAATCCTCAAAGGAATATATATTCGTACTGTTTTAGTATTTAGGGTTATCTTGTGAATGTTTTGCCCAGTGCGTGCTAAATAAATCTTTGTTGAATGGTTGAATGAATAAACAAGGTAATAAATATTTGTAGAGGTTACAGTAATAAATATTTGTAGAGGTTATGTGGTCATTTGACTTGGAGGTATTTTAGCCTTCCTAGTAATCATCTTTCATCTACTAGAATGCTTAGCTTCAACATTTTGACTTCCTGTGATTGAAAACTGAGGTATAAAAACAAAAGAAAGATCAGAGTTAACTGAGAGCATTAATTTTTGAGAGTTATTAGAATTAAAGTCTCTGTTTCAGGGTTCCCAGATTATTTAGGGCTGTCAAACCAAGCGTCTACTCCCTTAAAATTGTAAGAGCTGTATGTATTAGAGTTTGGACTACTCTCATATTTGGTTCTGTTTTGTTATTCTAAGGGATTAAAGCTTTTTTTTTTTGGTCAATCATATTTTTGTGTATGACTGTGGGCTGACCCAGTTGACACCACTAAAAAAAAAAATGCAACTTTGAAAAATTCAGGAGTAAAAGCAATTATTTCTAGAATTGACAGAACCTTTCCTGGGTTCAATTCTCACTCTTTTTAATTATTTATTCCCTTCAAGATGCTGAAAATTATTATACTGTAAATTATCTTACCACTTGCCAAATGTAATTTTCTATATAAAAAGATTAATAAGTATTGAGAAGTTCCTTTGGTCTCCCTTGCAAGCAATGCTGTGGTCTTTTCTGAAAGTCAAGTCTGTAGGGTTTTTTCCCCCCCTTACCCTTTATTTTTCTCTGTATTTGATGGAGTTCTACTAAGCTAAGATTTGGGCCAAGTTTAGTTTTCAGCAGACTTTTGTACCTGAGTATAAGTCTTCAGAAAATAGAGTTTCTGTCAGGAATTCTGGCACGCATTACCTATAGCGTCTTGCTGGGCCTTACTGCAACATTTGGGCTTTGCTGTATGTCTGGAATCAGCAGGGAAATGCTTTCAATCTTAACTCACACATGTTTTTAAGTGGAACTTATTCTGGTAGTGCAAATATTCCCAATGTGAGATCATTAGGGCTATCTTCTCACATTAAATTATGATTTAGTACCCAGTGTAATGATAGATCTGCCGATGGCCCCAGGTTCTCACTTGGCATATTTGTTAATAAGTGTGGTGGAATTGCAACAAATCACACACTCTTCATCTCGGCAGATCTTACTTTAGAAAATAAAATACCTGCTCTGTCCATCCGTCTGCTGCCAAGGTGTTGCACAGGGACTCCGCTCCAGTTGTCACCTGATCGGTAGCCTTCCTTGCCTTCCTCTTCAGGGTGATTCTCCCAGGGGCTGGAGTGGGACAGCAGGCTTCTGATACCAGCCGAGATGGAGCTGCAGAAGAAAATGAGGAAATGTGTCCAGTACTGATAGGCCTGCTGTCATCCCTTTATATTCCTTTTCCTTTTCTTTTATATCAGAGTCCATAGAATTTTTTTTTTTAATAATTCTTGGTCTTTATTTAAAAGAAGGCAAGGAGTAGGCCCACTCCCCACACATCCCCTGAAATAGACATGTTTGAAGGTCAGGCGATGGGAAGTCAGGTGGACAGACAGAAACTGGAAGAGGGCAGCCCCAGAGCACTTGAGAAACCCTCAAGGGTGTAAGGAGGCAGAGCCCAGTACGCATAACAACTGTGCCCAAACACATGTTATTAGGGGCCTGGGAGTCACAGACCCCTAGCTGGCAGGTGGAACCCGTGAATGACCGAAACCCCAACCTCTTAAACAAACATAACATTTTGGGATTTCTCTATTTTCTGAGAAAACAGAATGTGGTGATTGTAGGTTCAGGAAAAAGGACTGCCACATGTAAATGATGTCCATGGAGACTTGGGTGCTCTTTGCGTGGGGTTGTTGTGAGGATACAGAAATTAGGAAAATGGGGAGCCCTGCGCAGATCCAAGCTCATGGCTGGGGGTTGGTGCAGCTGTGGGGGCAGCAGCAGAAGGCCCACAGAGAGAGGTCTGCTCCCCTCCAGGCCCGTGGGACATTGAGCCTTCAGCCTCACTGAAGGTGGGCCTGAGGGATGAGATGGGGTGGGCTCATTTCTGCTTCAGTAGAACACCTTCTCCAGATACGCATTCAGGAACATCCTGGTGGGGTCCAGCTTCTCTTGGATGGCACAGAACTTCGAAAAGGCTGGGTACATTTTCTCAAAGTCCTTCTGGGTGCAGTTGTGGGCCTTGGCCCAGTGGGGCCTGCCCCCGACCTTCCTCATGATGGTCTCGTAGGTCAGCCAGTAGTCCAGCCAGGGCACGTCCTTGCCATAGGGCCCGTACATGATGATGTTCATGTAGGAGCTGTCCCTCTGGAAGCAGGGGCTCAGCAGGATGTCATCCCCGCGGGTGAAGCGGACCTCCATGGGGTAGTGGGCCACCATCTTGGGGTGGGCCTCCAGCGTGGCCTTCAGTTCCAGCAAGCTCTCCTTGGTCTTCTCTCTGGGGATGGCCCAGTCCTGGACATGCTGCTTGAAGTGGCACTTGTAGCTGAAGATCTTGTAGCTGAGGTTGCTGCTCTCCTTCTTCTTGGTGAACAGGAGCCAGAAGAAGCAGCGATTGATCCAGCCCAGCAGGATCGGCAGGAAGGAGCTGATCCAGAGCAGGAACTCCAGTAAATAGAATCCGATGGCATAGTCCCAAAACCAGTTGGCGGAAGAGGAGGGGGGCTTGTTGGTGTGGTCCTGGTAGATGACGCAGACGTTCTTGCTGTGCGGGAACCACAGGAAGCAAAAATATTCAGATTTCTTCAGGTGGCTGTCCAGGTTGTTAAGAACCTCTTCCAGGGTTGAGGGGGAGGAGATCTCCTGCAAGTGGAACTGGGGCACACACTGCAGGGTGACGGTGAGAATCACTCCCAGGCAGCCCAGGTGCACCCGCGCTGCCTGGAACACCTCTGAGTTGCTGGACTTGGAGCACTCAAGAATGGTCCCGTTGGCCATCAGCAGGGTCAGCGCCACAAGAAAAGAATGGCTTGGCAGAAAGACAATTGGTCATGATGTTGGATTGTAAGTTTTTCAAATATAATTTGAGAAAGTATCTGTTAACATTTGAAATGGAATGGAAAAGAGTAAATAATCAATCTGGGTTTTGATTCAGATTAGAGGATCAGCAAGTTCATTTTGAGTAAATTGAAACCTAAATTTGGATTCCTCGGTATAGAAACAACTATGCAACATGTAAAGATAAGTAATGCATTATTCCTGAAAGTGTTGAAGATAAAATTAGTTTAACAAGTCTAGGCAGAAAACAAAACTAATGAGTGTTAGGAACCCAGAAAAATTGTAAATTTCAAGTGTGCTCTTACTACTTGAGATACAGACATAAATAATTAAGGAAGGACAAAGAATTTCAAGGATGCTTGTGAAAGAGACAAAATTAACATGGGGAAATCTCCCTAATCTGGGTGAACCAGAGAGAACACACTTGTTGGAATTACATGATGTTTAATCCCAAGGATAGTTATATCCTCTCAAGTAAATACAGTTGTAAAAATCTCAGCAACAACAAAAACCCTCTCCATCCTGCTTCTTGAATCCCTAACTTCCTCCTAATAAGATGATCCACACTGGGAGGAATTACAAAAGTTTGGCCTTTTACCATTCTGAGCAATGTATATTAATTTTTTTAAGATTTTATTTATTTATTTGAGAGAGAGAGAGAGAGTACGAATGGGGGCTGGCAGAGGGAGAGGGAGAAGCAGGCTCCCTGCTGAGTGGGGAGCTCACTGTGGGGCTTGATCCCAAGACCCCAAGATCTTGACCTAAGCAGAAGGTCGATGTTTAACCAACTGAGCCACCCAGGTGCCCCAGCAATGTGTACTAACTTAGAAAACAGTAGATTAACCTAAAGTCAGTGGTAAACTTTGAGTATAGATCTCCTAATATAGTTGTCTGACAAATTTATTACTATTTAAATTAAAAGGGTGTTTTAAAATTACAGGGGTATTGGTGATGAAACCTAGAAAGATGATTTCCAAGTGACTATTTTCATTTACATATAACATTTTATTTCCCCTCAACAGTAAGGTTTCACTCAAGGGGAAGAATAATAAGATATTAAAGCACAGGACACCTGACTCACAGCTTGTGTCTCCACTCAAGAAAGAGGTCATAGAGTATGGACATCCCAGCCCCCCAGCCCAGGAGAGATAAGTGGGAGGAAAATATAAGAGCTGGGAGAGGTGATTGCTAACCAGCTTCCTCTTCCCTATTATCCGAGAATTTGGCGTGCAGCCAGTGTCTCTTTAATTTTATCTTTAGCTTCTCTTGATAGCGTTGGGTTTGTGTGTGTGTGCCCCCGCACTGGAGGTAGGAGAGGGAGTTCCTTTTTAAATAGACACAAGGGAATGACATATTTTTATGAGAAAGACATTTTTCTAAATGTTTCCCTGAAAATATGGACAACATTTGAACAAATACTATAGGTGAAAGTTTTCCAGATTAAAAAGTCTGAGATCATTTCCATTCATTTGAAATGTTTCACACACACAAAGGAGTGCTATTTACTGAACAATGCCATCACTGTTAGAAATTCCATCCTAAATTTTAGCAGAGAAAGTATAATCCCAAAATAAAGATGAGTTGAGGGAATGGAATGTACTTTTCCTTTCATTTAAAAGAATTTCTTTTGTTATTTTAAAATCCTGGGTAAAAATCCATTAATCACAGTTTCTTGGAATTATCATAAGTATTTATATTTGACAACCCCCCAAACAGCAGTCAAAATAAGATGAAAAATTTTCAACATTCTAGAGGTCAGTTTTCTTATTAGAAACATTACTACATTTCAATTTAGTAAAAGATATCACATGAAGAAATTCCACTTGCATTTACAATATCCATTTATAAAAATGTTTATAAGCACAATAGAAAATATCATTTATAAAAATGTATTTTTACTTACACACTTCTCAGCAAAGTAGGCTATAACCCACATAAATTCTGCTGCCTTCTTTCCTGTCTGAGAATTTCTGTAACTTAGGAAAACATGCAGTTGCTTCATCTATTGATTAAAAATGCTAAAACTGTATTTTTAAAGTGAATCTTGAAAAAAGAGGTGGTGGGGTGTAAATGGTACTATTCTCTTCTTTTACTGCACTTAGAACTTTTTTTCCTAAGATTACCTTACCCAGCTTTATTTTGGTTAGATCCTGGAGGGCAATGCATAGAACTGTGCCGAAAGTAGGCTGTGATTTAAGTGTTTGTTGAGCAAATAAATAAGAAAATTAATTAAAAGTGGCCTACAAGGGTGAATTTCCAAAAACCCCATGACTTCAGTGGGCTAAATACCAGATGGGAAGGGTTTGGGAGACATAATGCTACATGTTCTCGCTTTATGCTTCCTCTCCAAGGACTCACTCTATTTATTGCTGTGGCATCTGGCAGGCTTGCTTTTCTGGGCCCAGCATGCTTCATGCCGTGTGTTAGCATTTTCCTGGAATTTAAAGTCAAGGAAATACCATTTCTAAAAATACGCTTTATGGGTTTTCAAAAATATAGTATTTCCTTTCTACTAGCTCATTCACTTTGAGGTCCTAATAAATGACATTCATGCATAGGAAAAAATCACAGTGAATCTGACTTTATCTATGCAACAAGCATAACAATTGCTTTCGTGAAATGTGCAAACATTGTCCTCCTCTTCTGTTTTTGAGACATTTTAGTTTTGTGGGTTTATGGCCACAGGCACTCTATGCTCACTAAAAATAGTAGATAAAACATTTACTCAGTGCTTATTTATCCCAGGAACTGTTTTTTACATATATGAGCAAGTACATTCCTTTAACAATCCTATATAGAAGGTATTATTTATCACATTACATTTCATAAATAAAGAAATTTAGATTTAGACTATTTAAATAGTTTGCCAAATTCACATGGCTAGTATCTTACAGAGCTGGGATTACTTTCTTTTTTCTTTTGATTTTTTTAACTCATTTATTATTTATTGTGAAAGACTCCATTTTTAAGAATTTTTTCTTTTATATCATTTTATTATGAAAATGTTTAACCATACAGAAAGGTTGAAAGAAATGTATAGTGAACATCCATATACCCACCACTATCATTCCACCCCTCTAGCCATCCACGAATCCATCTTCTTTTTGGATACATTTTAGTAAGTAAGTTATAGACATCACTACCGTTTCCTCAAATATTTTGGTTTATGTATCATTACTAGAATTCATACTTTGTGATTTTTTTTATAATTCTTTTTTTAGGCAAAATATGTATTTACATAAAATACACAGATCTTAAGTGTACATTTCTGTGAGTTCTGACAAATGTGCTCAAATCAGAAAATTCCCTCATACCCCTTCCCAGCAAATCCCCAGCCCTCTTCAACCACCCAGAGTAAATCACTTCTGTTCTAGAACTTCATGTAAACAGAATCATACACCACATACTCTTCTGTGGTGAGTATGTTTTATTACATTATAGTATATTACATCACGTGCCCTCCTTAATGCCCATCACGCAGTTACCCCATTCCCCACTCCCCTCCCCTCCAGCAACCCTCGGTTTTTTTTCCTATGGTTAAGAGTCTCTTATGGTTTGTCTCCCTCTGTGATTACATCTTGTTTTATTTTTCCCTTCCTTCCCCTATGCTTCTCTGTTTTGTTTCTTAAATTCCACATATGAGTGAAACCATATGATAATTGTCTTTCTCTGATTGACTTATTTCACGTAGCATAATATCCTCTAGTTCCATCCACATTGTTGCAAATGGCAGGATTTCATTTTTTTGATGGCTGAGTAATATCCATTGTATATATATATATATATATACCACATCTTTATCCGTTCATCTGTTGGTGGACATCTGGGCTCTTTCCATAGTTTGGCTATTGTGGACATTGCTGCTATAAACATTGGGGTGCAAGTGCCCATTCAGATCACTACATCTGTATCTTTGGGATAAATACCCAGTAGTGCAATTTCTGGGTCGTAGGGTAGCTCTATTTTCAACTTTTTGAGGAACCTCCATACTGTTTTCCAGAGTGGCTGCACCAGCTTGCATTCCCACCAACAATGTAGGAGGGTTCCCCTTTCTCTGCATCCTTGCCAACATCTGTCGTTTCCTAACTTGTTAATTTTAGCCATTCTGACTGGTGTGAGGTGGTATCTCATTGTCATTTTGATTTGTATTTCCCTGATGCCGAATGATGTTGAGCATTTTTTCATGTGTCTGTTGGCCATTTGGATGTCTTCTTTGCAGAAATGTCTGTTCATGTCTTCTGCTCATTTCTTGACTGGATTATTCTTTGGGTGTTGAGTTTGATAAGTTCTTTATAGATTTTGGATACTAACATTTATCTGATAAAACATTTGCTAAAATCTTCTCCCATTGTGTAGGTTGTCTTTTGGTTTTGTTGACTGTTTCCTTTGCAATGCATTTCTATTTTCTGTGGACTGAAATTGTATTCTATAAGTATACCACAGTTCGTTGATCCATTCTTCTGTGGATGGACACCTTTGCTCTTTGCAGGTTTGACTCTTATAAATGAAGTTATTATGAGCATTCCTGAACAAGTCTTTTGGTAAACATAGGCTTTCATTTCTATTAGGTCAATATCAAAGAGTGGAATTTAAGTCATCGTACGTATATATTCAATTTTACAAGAAATTTCCAGGTCTTTGTCCAAAGCAGTTGCACCATTTTATATCCCTACAAACAGTATATGATAGTTGTAGTTGTTCTACATTCTCAACATTTGGTGTTGTCAGTCTTTTAAATTTTAGCCACTCTGATGGGTTTTTAGTGGTACTTCCTTGTTATCTAATATGTATTTTTCTTAATGATTCATATCTGGAAACCTTCTTCATGTGCTTACTGGGCATTCATATATCTTCTTTCATAAAATGTCCATTAAATTATTTTCCCATCTCTATATTGGGTTGTTTGTACTTTTATTTTTGAGGTTTACTATATATAAAATCAGGTACAAACTTTATAACCATTTCTTAACAATTCCACTCTATGGCTTGCCTATTCCTTCTCTTAAGTGATGTCTTCTGATGAGCAGAAGTTTTAATTTTGAGAGATGTAATTTATTGGTGTTTTTCGCTCATGGATATTGTTTTTTTGTATCCTAAAATAACTTTATCCCCAAGGCAAAAAAAAAAAAAATCTATGGCTTCCTTAAAGAACTTTATAGTTTTAGCTTTTATGTTTAGATTTATGATCCATATTGAATTAACTTTTGTGTATTATGTGAGGTCCAGGTTGGGTTTATTATTTTCTATATTATAAGATATTAAATTCTTCTAGCCCCGTTTGTTGAAAAGACTTTTCCTTTCCCTAATGGAATGAATGCCTTGATGCTATTCTCAGAAATCAAGAGACCATATAAGTGTGCATCTATTTCTGAGCTTTCTATTCTGTTCCATTGATTTTGTTGCTTTTTATGCTAGTACCACACTGTATTGTTTACCATAGCTTTATAGTTAAGTCTTCAAAGCAGATGGTGTGAGCCTTCCATCTTCGTTCTTCTTTTACAGTATTGGTTTAGATATCCTAGTTTTTATGAAATTTTATATACATTTTAGAATTAGCTTGCCAGTTTCTAAAAAATAATCAGCTTAGTGGGGTTCTGATTGGGAATATGTTGAATCTAAGCCTCAATTTGGGAAGAATTGAGTATCATCAATAATGAACCTTCCAATCCATAAGCATACATTCTTTCTCCATTTATATAGGTCTTTTTTAATATTTCTCAGCAATATTTGGTAGTTTTTAGTATAAAATTGTTATATGCTTCTTGGTTCATATTATTAAGAACTTTAAGTATTTTTAATATTTTAGGTGAAATTTCAATTTTTTATCTCCTAATTGCTTACTGCTAATATATAAAACTATAATTGTAGTATTATCCTGATACCAAAATAAAGTAAATATAAGAAAGCTACAGACAGATATTCTTTTTTTTTTTTATTATTTGACAGAGAGATAGAGAGAGACCACAAGTAGGCAGAATGGCAGGCAGAGGGAGAGGGAGAAGCAGGCTCTCTGCTGAGCAGGGAGCCGGACATGGGGCTCGAACCCAGGACCCCAGAATCATGACCTGAGCCGAAGGCAGCCACTTAGCCGACTGAGCCACCCAGGCACCCCCAGACAGATATTCTTTAGGAATAAAACAACATGTGAAGAGACTCATACACCATGGCCAAGTGGGATTTATCTCAGGAATGTAAGGCTAGTAAAACATTCAAAAGTTAATCAATGTGAGATACCATATTAATAGAAAAAAGGGCAGAAACGATGAGATCATCTCAGTAGACCCAGAAAGAGCATTTGACCAAATACCTTTCATGATAAAACTATTCAACAAACTAGAAAAATAAATAAACTTTCTCAACCTGATAAAGGAGATCTATGAAAAACCCACAACTAACATCATACTTATTGGTGAAAGACTGAAAAAGTTTCCCACCAAAGATGAGGAACAAGACAAGGATGTCTGCTCTTGCTACTTCTATTCAATAATATACTGGGGGTTTTAGCCAAGGCAGTTAGGCAAGAAGAAAGGAAATAAAGGGCATCTGGATTGGAAAGGGACAAATAAAATGAACTCTGTATACAAATGGCACAGTCTTAGATAGACAAAATCCTAAGGAATTCACACACACACAAAACTACTGGGGCTAATCAATGAGTGCAGTAGGGCTGCAGGATAGATCAGTATATTAAAACCAGATATATTTCTATATACCAGCAATGAGCAATCTAAAAATGAAATTAAGAAAACAATTCCATTTAAAATAGCATCAAAAATAACAAAATGCTTAGGAATAAACATAACAAAAGAAACATAATACATGGACAGTGAACACTAAAAAAGCATTGTCGAAAAAAAAAGATGACCTAAATAAATAGACACCACATGTTCTTGAAGACTTATGTTGTTAAGATGGCAATCTATGAATGTATGAATATAATGCAAAATATAATCTATATTATATAGATAATAATCTATATTTTTATAGATAATAATATAATCCTATTCTCCCCAACTTTATCTACAAATTCAAAGCAGTCCCTTGTCTCAGCTGGGTTTTTAAAAGAAATTTATAAGATGATTCTAAACTTTCTATGAAATACAGGAGATTCCGAATAACTGAAACAATCTTGTAAAAGAATAGTGTTGGAGAACTCACTCCAGATTTTAAAGCTTACTACAAAACTACAGTAATCAAGACTATATGGTACCAGCAGATTGGATAGACAGATGGGTCAATGGAATAGAATTGAGAGTTCAGAAATAAACCCATATATCTATGGTCAATTGATTTATAGGAATGATGCCAAGACAATTCAATGGGGGAATAATAGTCTTTTCAACAAATAGTGCTGGGACAACTAGATTTTCACATTCAAAGCAGTGATTTGGACTGTTACTCACCCCATACACAAAAATTGACTCAAAATGAATCAAAGATTTAAGTGGAAAAGTTAAAACCATAAAACTTTTATGAGGAAACATAAGTATAAACCTCCATGACCTTGGATTAGGCAGTAGTTTCTTAGATATAACATCAGAAGCATGAATAACAAAAGAAAAAGATAAATTGGTCTTCATTAAAATTAAAAACGTTTGTGCTTCAAAGGACACTATCAAGAAAGTGAAAAGAAAACCTGCAAGATGGGAGAAAATATTTGCAAATTCTATGGATGGTAAACGTCTAGTATCTAGAACGTATAAAAAATTCTTGCAACTCAACAATAAAAAGACAAATAATTCAACTTAAAAATGGGGAAAATTGTTGAATAGACATTTCTCCAAAGATATAAAAATGGCAAATAAGCACATGAAAAGATGCTCAACATCATTAGTAATTAGGAAAACACAAATGAAAACCACAATAAAATACCACTTCATACCCACTTGGATTACTAAAATAAAAAAGACAGATGATCCTAAGTGTTGGTGAGGAGGGAGAGATTTGGAACCATTATTCATTTTGGTGGGAATGTAAAATGCTGCAACCACTTTGGAAGAGAGTTTGGCATTTCCTCAAAAAGTTATTCATAGAATTACCATTTGACCTTGCAGTTCTACTCTCAGGTATAGACCCAAGAGAACTGAAAATATATGTTCACACTGGGACGCCTGGGTGGCTCAGTCGGTTAAGCGTCTGCCTTCAGCTCAGGTCATGATCCCAGGGTCCTAGGATCGAGTCCCACATCTAGCTCCTTGCTTAGTAGGGAGCCTGCTTCTCTCTCTGCCTGCAGGTCCCCCTCCTTGTACTCTCACTCTTTTTCTCTCCCGTGCTCTCTCTCTCACAAATAAATAAATAAAATCTTAAAATATATATATATGTTCACACAAAAACTCATACACAAATGTTCATAGCAATATTATTCCTAATAGCTGAAAGTATAGAAAACCCAAACAGCTAATGAATGGATAAACAAAATGTGGCATATACACACAATGGAATATTATTCAGCCAAAAAAGGGAATGAGATACAGATAAATGCTACAATGTGGATGAACCGTGTAAACAGATTGCCAAGGGAAAGAAGTCAGACACAAAAGACCCCATATTGCCTAATTCCATTTATGTGGAATGTTCAGACTAGGCAACTGCATGGAGACAGGAAGTAGACTAGTGGTTACCAGGGACTTGGGGGGATGGGGAGTGCGTGCTGATGGTATAGGTTTCCTTTTCAGGTGATGAAAATATTCTGAAATTAGACAACGACGATAGGTGCACAATCTTGTAAATATATCCAAAACCATTGAACTATACACTTAAAAAGGGTGAAATATATGGTATGTGAATTATATCTCAGTATAAAAATAAAACTGTGCCCTGTGATTTTATAAACTTATTTACTAGCTATAATTATTGTTTGGTAGATTTCATAGGATTTTTAAATATAAACTATGCACATAGATACAGTTCTGTTTCTCTCCAATGTTTATCCTCTATTTCTTTTTCTTACTTTATTGTAGTGGTTCACATCTCCTTGGACAGAAGTGGTGAGATTGGGCATCCTTGCCTTGCTCCTGATTTCCTGAGGACCCTTTTATTATATTAAAAATTGAATAAGATTTTAGCTGTAGGATTTTCAGAGATGCTTTTTATCAGATTGGAAAAGTTCTTTTCCATTCCTAGTTGGTTAGTGTTTTATCATAAATGGATGTTTAATTTTTTCAAAAGTTTTTTCATCCATTAAGTGCCTCATACAGTTTTTATTCTTGAATATTTCACTTTATCTTGTACCCAATACCAATGAACTAGACATTGGGATAAACAATGAAGTAGAGGATCCCACAGGAGATTTTCAGGGCTCTGGCTGCATTTGCCAATCCACATTCCTTTGGCTAGAACTAGTTACGTTTACATCTAAATGCAAGGGTTAGTGGGGATTATAGTCTTCCTGTGTGCCTACAAGAAACATGAAATGGTTTGGTGAAAACAGAACAATTACAGTGATGATGATAAAAAAAATAATGCTGTTATATTTCTGTAGCACTATATACTATCTAATTCAAAAGTCCTTTTCATTTTCTATGCTTTGTATTAAAATTCAGCATGTATCTGTCAATATTCATGTTGGATTGGCTGTTGCCCCGATCTTTTATTCTTTATTCTTCATACATTCCTGGCCTTTTCATCCAGTCCCAAGGTTTTCCATCTTCCTTTTTGGGCTTAAGACCCTGAAATTCACTTCTACAGCTTAGACAACTCTCTTGAAATCCGAACCTCATTCCAGGAAGCCTCTGAAGCATGTCCACATGGATATTCCACTTAAAAGGCCCTAGACGTAGTTATTTCCTTCCCAAACCCTTTCTTCCCAGTGTCTTTTCTAACTCAGATAAAAGCACACTGTGTACCCCATTATTTAATCCACATTCATCTCTGACTTCTCTCTCTCACTTTCCACATCTAATCACTTCTATGCATTAATCTTCTAAAATCTCTCTCAAATTGATTCCTTCTTCTGTATTCCCGTAGCTATGGCAGGTCCTTACCCTCCTGTGTGGAGAAACAGCATCCTTGCCTCACGGCTCAGCCCTCTTTGAGCCATCTCTCACTCATCTCAGGATAGTGTTTCTAAAAATACAAATATAATTATGGTACTTTTATACATAAAATAACTTAATGACCTTCTCTTACAATGTTTATTTTCAGGCTTTTTCTTCTTATTTTAAAGTAGTGGAAATCTGTTTTCAAAAGAAGGTTCACATGAGAGACTATGGACTCTGAGAAATAAACTGAGGGTTCTAGAGGGGAGGGGGGTGGGAGGATGGGTTAGCCTGGTGATGGGTATTAAGGAGGGCACGTACTGCATGGAGCACTGGGTGTTACACGCAAACGATGAATCATGGAACACTACATCAAAAACTAATGATGTAATGTATGGTGATTAACATAACATAATTAAAAAAAAAAAGAAGGTTCAAATCCTGGAGTTGAACAACAGTAAATAGATGGTGAGAGCCAGGTTTCTCCCTGCCAGGGCATTTTCAGATAAGCAAGGAGGGAAGGCTGGAATGAACCCCTTAGTGCTGGATTAGGGTTGGACATGTCAAATATGAACTCACGTGTAGCCTATGTATATATACAGATGGGCAAGTATAGGAACAATTGTGGTTGTGTGTGTATACCTGGGCTTGAATACCTACACACGTTCTCTAGCTCTTCCTGCTGACAGGGCCTGGGGGCAGAGCTACCCCAGTAGCCCCTAGCACACCAGTGCCCACACACTGGTTTCTAAACATCATGCTCCGGTAAAAGGAACTAGGAATATTTGGAGAAAGTGGCTGGTTCTAGGGCTGAGGCAGTAAAAATAGAATATAAACCTGGAGCAGTTGGTATTCCCTAAAGCAATAAAGCACTCAAAAAACAGAAGAATGGGGGCATGTCAAAGGGATATAAGAGCCGACCTAAAAAAGTTCCTAATGGCCAAGGCTTGAACAATTTGAGCAACAAAATAGATAAAGTGGTATTGGATTACAGTTGAAAGTATAAAATGAAGATACATGAGTTCATCCTAATATAAATAAATGATTGAACAAATTAATAACTGGAATGGAAGGGACAGATCTTCCTTATAAAATAACCACCTAACATAGACAGATGGCTCCCTCCAGGAAGTAAAGTTTACTCTCATCCTTCAATGGGAGCTGAACTTAGTGACTGACTCCCAGTAAGAGAATTTGTGAAGAAGAGAAACAGTAACCTTCCAGAGGAGAATCCTGGTAAACACTAGTCATCAAGGTTAGCATCACAAGTGGTAAGTTTTGTTGATATCATATGCCTCCTGCTATGACACGATGGAAAATATACCTTATCTCTGCGGTATTCCTCCCCAAACCCATAACCCTAGTCTGGTCGTGTGGAAAACAGTAGACAAACCCAAAGTGAGGGACTTCCTCTAAAATAACTGGCTAACATTTCTTGAGACTGTCAAGGTCATGAGTAATGAGGAAAAACTGAGAAACTGTTACACATCAAAAGGGATAAAGAGACATGATGATGAAACGCAATGTGGTGTCTTGGCCTGGATCAGCTAGAGCAGAGAAAGTACATTAGTGGAAAAACTGGTGGAATAGGAATGTAGGCTGGAGTTTAGCTAATAGCAGTGTACCAGTGTTGGTGTCTTGGTTATGACAAATGTGCCACAGTAATATAAAAGATTAATATTAGGGGAAACTAGGTGAGGCATTTACGGGAACTCTCTGTACTATCTTGGCAACTTTTCTGTAAATCTAAAACTAGTTCAAATTTTAAAAGTTATTTGAAAAATTAAGATGGCCCAATATAAAACAGATACTAGCAAAGCTGCTGTGCTTCAAGGAGAGTTGCAGGACACAGAGTCCTGACTCCCTGGCCTCCCCTTCCCTCCACGCCCTCCCCGTCCAACCCCCTCCCTCCCTAGGGCTCTAGGGTTGTCTGGCCCGTGATTTGCAAACAACTACCTAGAGAATTAAACCCAAATTCCTTGACACAGGCTTCCAGTGCCCTTTGTATTCTCACCCTTGCCTTCCTCTCCTCATCATCTGTTGATCTCCTGCCTCCTGTATTTATTTCTGTCATATATTCTAAAGGCAATTTCTTTCCTTCAAGCAGACCATGACCTTTGTGTTGATTTTGCCCATGCTGTTCTTTCAGCTTAGAAGATTTTTCTCAAGTTTTTCAGCCTCAAAAATTCTCCATTTTATGCCTTCGATAACATCTGAGAATTCAGCTCAAGAGTCTTCTCCTCTCCAAAGCCTCTAAGGGGAGTGAGGTGCTCTGGAAGTATTTCCACAATAACGTGTCGTCCCTCTTCGCTGTCTGTTTGCGTGCAGCCTTCCTCCAGTGGCTGACAAGTCCCCTAAGGAGAAGTCATTCATCTCTTTGTGCCAAATATCAAGAAGTGCCTAGGACAAAGTAGGTATTCAGTACATGTCACATAAATGGATAAATGGATGGATGGATGGACAGTAGCAAGGTTACTAAAACTAAGTTGTTTCCTTTTTTTGTGGCATTTATATTTATTTGAATCTAGCTGTTAAAAAGGTACAAACTCAACATTTTAGTAGGCAAGTTGATTGCAGTTTTCTAGCATAAAAAGAAAAGCACTGGGGCTTGAGGAGTAAGTACCGGCCTTAATTCCACCAGGATGTTTATAAAACATATTGAAGGGGTTTGGATTTTGCTCCTTTAAATAACAAAAAGTCTACATGTTGTGTACTTTACAGTAAATTAAATGGGTGCTGTAATGTTGCCTTTTCAGTCTGCTGGTGTTTGGAGGAGTTGTCAGTAAAGCTGGCTGCATGCATTCATCTTCATTAGCCGTTTTAAAGTGATGTTTTTTGATGCAAGTGGGCCAACTATTCTCAGGCACTTTAATTTGCCAATTATTGTACCCACGGATAAGAACGGATAGTGATTAGTTTCACATTTTGCTCACTGGGCAGCTTAATGTTCTTGTCACCTTACATTGAGTTTTAAATATGCAAAGTGCAAAGAGTGTCAAATGCTGTTCTCCGACTTGGGGGTGGGAGGGTGGTCATGCCTAGTTACTTGCATTGCTTCTGGATGCAGAAATTAAAGGGCCTTATTGATTAATAAAAGAACAAGATAATATGGCAGAATTCGATCAAGGGAGGATGTGCGTGTGTATGTGTGTATATAAAGGCTTAGGTGTATCTTTTTATTTTCTTTCACAAAAGCACTGTATGCTAGTTTATAGAATCTGAGCGCTAGTTGATGGCTTAGATTACAACCATTTAAGGAAAGAGAGAAGAATGGTAGGCTTATTTACAAAATAGCATTGAACCTTAATAATTTCCTTCTTTGGATATTCTCAGGCAACACAGGTGACCCAAAACACACAATGAGATGCATCATTTTTTAACGTAATGAATATTCATTGCCTTATACTTTGGACAGTTCTACTCCAGCTGTCCCTCACTACTGCCTTCTTTTAAAAATTGCCGTAGAAAGGTAGAAAAGTTCCCTTTGGAAAAACCCAAAATCACCCTGGCAGTTTTGTTTGCTGTTCTTTTGCTTAATTGTCTGGGAGTAAATTTGACTTGTTTATGGGAACTAAACCTAGTGCCACAATTAGCAGAAAAGATTATTTAACAGTATAAGAAAGCATGGGGAAATGTCAGGCAGGTAGCCTCCCAGACATAAACTTCATCCGCTACCCTCTTGAAGAATCTGTTTGCATATAATGTTGTTCACACCACTGATAACAGAAAATGTATTTAATAACTACTCAGAATTAATATGCTGTAGTATGCATGGCTGCCTAATTTAATTTATCTCTGATTAAGCCTATTATGTTTGAGATCACTTTACAGAAGAGATTTTTTTTTTTTGCCAGCTGTAAGCTTATTTGAATTGTAATATAAGTTAATAATGTGTGAAATAACCAGTGGTGCCTACTTCTAAATGTTAATTTTGCCAACTGACTTCCTGAGATGATGCATACCCAGATCATTCATTGACATTTAGTTAATATCTCGCATGAACACCAGACATTGGAATAAATAGGAAAATTAACTATTTTAGGAGGCAAAGACAAATGGAACAGTAGTGCTTTAATCCTGAAATCCAGAGAAAAGGCCATTGCATTATAAAAGTAATTGAAAATCAATGATTGATAATCATATAACATGACAACTAATGTGTAACTTTGGCGTGAGTTCTATTGTAACTGTATTCCTTCAACGTTAAATAATCGTTTGATTGGATAGGGTGGGAACCTCAAGAGTTTGGCAGTGACTGCTGGAGCGTTTGCCTTGACGTCTGGGCAGTTAGGTCTCTTCAGTAGGCCTAGCACGAGAGAGGGAAGGGACTTCCACTGCTGCTGTTTGGTGGCTTGTTCCCCAAGCTTGTCTTTATGCCTGTCCCGAACCAGCTATTTCATCCACCAGTCCAGTTCTCATTTTCAGTGTCATGGGTGGTCATCACCAAAAAACTGACTGGGTGATTATGACCCCCTTGCACAACAGTTGGCCTTAGACTGAGCTACGTGCCTCCCTAGATATGGTTTGCATTGTGTAGAATGTGTATATATATTTTCATTAGTTTATTTTACTTTTATTATATTGATATTTGCTTCTTACCTACCCCAAAAGTGTTTTTCTCCCTACTGGGGGGAGATGCCTTTCCTGGTTCTAAGTGGAATTCCACTCAGTCCTCAAGGCCTGGTTTAAGCCCTACTTACCACTGCCCAGTGCAGATTTCCCAACTGTCTCAGGCCATAGCCATTTCCTCTTTGATCTCCTCTTGAGGTCGTTGGCTCCATCATTTAGTCACCTTTCATGTGTCACACGGTGAGCTCCCTGAACGCAGAGAACTTGAGTTTTAAACCTTTGTGGCCCCACAATGCCCAATACAGCTTCTTGTGCACACACACAAAAAAAGTCAATCGATGGTGGTGATTGATGGTCAGAATGAAAATATGACAAGACAGAAACATATATATCATGATCCTTAAGTGAATAAATGTAAAGTCAGTTTGTGGGTTCTCATTTGTTTGAACTGTGAAATGGAAACATGCATGTAATATTTAAAAAGTCAGAGGCCATAAAGTAGATTTTTCCTTGCTTTGAGTGGCTCTTATTAGACCTATAGTAGGAATCTCAGAATGTATGCAAAGTAGTGTTGTTTAGCCCACGGTAACCTTAGAATCAGCTGGGGAATTTCAAATATATATTCTGATGATTGGGACTCACCTTCAGACCAAGTCAGGGAATAATATCATTTTAAAAAGCTTAACCAGATGATTCTAGAAAGAAGCCAGAACTGAGAACCAATGGTGTAAAGGAAACTTAAAGGTCATTAAATTCATTCATCCATCTGGTGTCTGATTGCTTACTATAGCTGTTTGGCAATGAAAAAAGAGAACTTCTAATAGGGGGATTAAAATTGCAACTTTCTGGGCGCCTGGGTGGCTCAGTTGGTTAAGCGACTGCCTTCGGCTCAGGTCATGATCCTGGAGTCCCTGGATCGAGTCCCGCATCGGGCTCCCTGCTCGGCAGGGAGTCTGCTTCTCCCTCTGACCCTCCCCCCTCTCATGTACTCACTCTGTCTCATTCTCTCTCTCTCAAATAAATAAATAAAATCTTTAAAAAAAATAAATAAATAAAATTGCAACTTTCTGATGCAGGCATCCAGTCCTTGCTCAGATTACAAACCAAGGTTACCCACTGTTATGGTTTGCCAGAGACTGTCCCAGTTTTAGCCCGGAGAGCCCTACACAGTGGGAAACCCATCAGTCCCACACAAACCATGATGATTGGCCACCTTACTACCAACACACTCATTCTTTGGATCCTACAATGTTGTTTTTTGATAAATTTCCTTTTGAGAAGGAGGAAAAGTATGCTTTTGAGGCAGAGTATTTAAAGAAAAGATAGAAATAATTAGAACACTTTAAAACCTTAGCAGCCTTGAGGGGAAAGAGACATATCAGGAGAAAAAAGGGAAAACATAGCAACAGGTTATGTTGGAATTCCTGTAATTAAGATGAAGGAGGGGGGTTTATTTCATGTAATTAATTAAAGAACATCAAAATATTCATTCACTTTTATCTCTGCTATGTAGATAAATTAAGAATGATTTTGTAATGTAAGAAGGCATTAAATGAAAAATCCCAAATTTGTAAATAGAATCAACTTAGCTATAAGCTCCTTGAGGATAGTTATTTTTACAAGTAAGAAAACAAAGACTTATTGAAGGCTACATGGAAAGTTACTGACAGAGCATCTGGCTCCCGGATACTTTTTTGGTAGGTTCTTTGGCCTCTTTCCTGCTATATATCCTTTTATTCCCAGCAACATATAACACAGCCCTTTCCTTTCAGATAAAAGTAATGTTGGTAGGTTGAGAGAAGAAGTGAAAGTGTTGCCTTTTGTTTTTTGGGGTTTTTTTTAAAGTTTTTATTTATCTGACAGAGAGAAACACAGGGAGAGAGGGAACACAAGCAAAGGGAGTGAGAGAGGGAGAAGCAGACTTCCCGCAGAGCAGGGAGCCCGATGCGGGGCTCGATCCCAGGACCCTGGGACCGTGACCTGAGCCGAAGGCAGACCCCTAATGACTGAGCCACCCAGGTGCCCCGTAAAAGTGTTTTAGTAACAAATCATTTTAACAGTTTAATTTGTAATTATAGCATTAAGAATTATGCCCATGAAATGCCCATTTGAGTCTTCTGGTATCACGAAGTAGTCCTGTCCTGCCTAAAGATTCATTTGTCCCACAGTCATTTTCCATCCAGGTCCTGTTGATCATGAGCAGCCAGTCCATCACTACCCTGTTGATTCATTTCATTCACTGATTGCCAACATTGCCAGATGTGTCCCAGTAATCTATCTTCGTCACCAAATCAAATCCACTGAATTGGCAGTGGTTCAGTCAGTGCACTGGTGATCAGAGCTATTGATGGTTCCATGCAGATGAGATGTTAACCTGTACTTAGAAATTTCCTTGAAATCATGATATCGACTTTCTCCCATAAAAGTTATGTGCTGCTGTAGGAGAAATCATCAATAAATAAAACCTCTGACACATTATATTTTCCTTATCCAGAACATTTAGCTGAGGTCATAAAACTCAGAGAAACATTATAGAATGGGAAGCTGCAGGTCAACTCATTGTCCTTTCCAAAATATGTTAATAAGTAGTACCTGAAAAAAAAAATGGTGATGATCTGTGGGCAAATAAGTTTGTAATACACCAGGTAGAACAAAACCAAACTGGTACCTTGAATGGGGGAGATGAACACATATTCCAAAATTACCTAACCTTAGAACTCTTTATCATTAATATCTGGAGGAACTTCATCCAGCCTCCCAATTTTGCTGTTAAATGAACAGTGTCCCCAAAAGGTTAAGGTCCAGAGTCAAATATTATCTTTAATTTTTTTTTCAGGCTCCCTCTTTTCCCCCACTTTCATATTGCTTTCCCTAATCGCCTGTAAGAACTTATCCCCATCTCTCCTCAGTAACTCACAAGTTGCTTCCAATGGACCAGCTTACCAGTGATGTGATGCCTAAGAACAGAACTGAAAACTACTTAGAAAAGATGTACTTCTAGAGAGTTAAAGGTGTCTTCTTATGTTCTGATTTTAATAGCTTTTATTTCTTGGGCACCTAGACTATGTCAGGCTCTTTATATGCATTATGTGATTTAATCCTCATAAAAACCTGCAAAATAGATAATATTATGTCTGTTTTTCCTACTGGGGAGATTGTGAGCTTTCTGAAGATCATACACTCAGTAAGTGGAAGAGTTAGGATTTAAAACAAGGTCAGTCTGACTACAAAGTCTTTCATCTTATCAAGCTCAAAGATTTGATCACAGCTGCATTAGAAGCATTGTTGTTGACAACATACTTACTTTTTAAAAAAGTTATTGGCCCATAATTGAGTTACGGCATAGTATAGAAAGAATTACATAATTTCAGGTAGGCAAATTTGTAAGAAATGTACTAAGGGAAAATAAAAATATGTTAAAAGGATAACCAGTAAGTGGACTTAAATTTATTTAGGGAATGAGGTAAAGGAATATATACAATATACATTAGTGCATACATATATGCGTGCATTCTGAAACCAAAAATGGATACTTTTCAGGACAGTAAAAGGACAAGAACATAAATGGAAGATAATCTGGGCATGTAATTGTGAAAATTTCTTATCTGGATTGTTTTTGCTGGATAATGGTATTTTTTATATGGATTTTGGGTACATGTTGAATGAATGAATGAATGAATGGAGTTTCACGGTAAACATTTAGTGATTTCATTACTTGAATGCCTTCCAAGTGAGTGATCATTGTTTAGTTATCTTAAAGTCAGATGACTTTCTGCAGTCTCTTCTCTTATTTAATAAAATTACAGCTTTTCTTAAGATAGTTATTTGGGCCAGTCATCTCACTATTTTTTAAAATCCTTTTCTTGATGTCTGTTTCTCTATTTTATTTCCTTCCTCACTCTATCCCTCCATCTCTCCTTCCCCCCTTCCCTCCCTCCCTCCCTCCTGTCATCCCTTCCTCCCTCCCTTCTTTCCTTCCTTCCTGTGTACTAAGAAATTGATGTGGCATCTGCCTCAGGTTGATTATTGGTCCAAAGTTCTAGAGCCAAGATAATAATGAGACACTATAAAGTTAAATTCTTAGAGGAGTTCAACTCACTTTGCACAATGATCCCTTGAAAATAATGGAGAGTTAAAATGATTTGGGCAACATCCTCCCTGAAAGCAGTTGTCAAGTGGTTAGTAGTTGATTTTGGGTAACCTAAAATTCTCTGGATAAACTAACTAGACCAGAGTAGAATACATGATAAGTATATAAAACCCAGGAAAAATTTATAAGACTGGAAACCTATGTTCATGGTGAGGAGACAATTATTAAAAAATAATACAAGAAAAATTTCCAAAATGGAACAATAGGAATATCCAGATTTGAAGGGTCCAGAACAATGGATAAGAAAAGATCCTCATTGAGATTCTTTAGTATGAGGCTTCAGAACACCAGGGATTACAAAGAAGATTCTAAAACCTTCCAGAGAAATAAAACAGGTCATATATAAAAGATCAGGAATGCCAATGACATCAGACTCCTCAAGCACCACACTGGAAGCTAGAAGACAGTCCGGCCCTCAGAATGCTGAGGGGGATGACTTTTTACTTAGGATTTAATGACAAGCTTAACTAGCAAGCATGAGAGTAGAATTAAGACGTTTTCAGATGCTCAAGGAAGGTCTCAACGAATTTACCTCCCATGTACCTTTTCTCAGGAAGCTACTAGAGAATGTGCTCTACAAAAATGAGGATGTAATCCAAGAAAGAGGAAGCCATGGGATCCAGGAAACGGGGGACCCAACACAGGCGAGAGGCGCAGGGATTTCGCAAGATGGTGTTAAAAAGAAGCCCCAGGACAACAGGTGGGCGCTGGCCTGGGAAACTGCTAGACCAGACAACTCAATGGGAGGCTCCTCCAGGGAAGAATAGATGTGACAGATTAACTGATGGCGTTGATCATGGGGAAAAAAAGGTTTTAATAGGGTTTTTATAGTTCATTTGGAAAGTTCAGGAGCAGTTATTAATAGATAGACCAAAAAAAAAAGAAAGGAAAAACTAAATATTGCACAAGATAGGAAGTGTTTTCTTACACTATGTGGCTTGATAGTAAATAATTATTGTATAGTCATAACAATCTAAACACAGAATTTTGATTCAACCCCAGATTGCTACTTTAACATACTGGAGAGATGTGGGAGGAAGCTTGTTGGGAGGTGGTGATGGTACAAGGATGCTAAATTTTTCTTTGCCTCCTAGTGAGACAGAAGATAATCTCTAAAAATGGTGACTTGAGAAATACCAGTATGTACACATTATTTAAAAATATGGAATCAAATATCAGAATTGGAAGTTAAAAGTAGTTTTTTCTCCTATGGCAGGATTCACCCTCTTTGTGGGGAGGGATGGGTTAGTTACCGGTTAGTCTCTCTCCCCTGGACGAGTGCATAGATTTATCAAACCGAGAGTAACTAACTGGGTGGGCAAAAGCCTTACCTGTTAATAGCGAGCTCACTCTGGCAAATAACTCTCCTTCATAATAAAGCAAACCAAAAAATGTCTCCTCAGAGGAGCAGGAAAGGGGTGGTGGGGACAGGTGACAGAAGGGATGGTTGTTTTTAGTTATAGGCTTTATAGTACCATAATAATACTATGTGCTTTTTTAAACTATAGGCATACATTATTTTGAGAAGTATGAAGTAGGTTTTAAAAATTACTGGCATTAGAAATAGAGGTTGTAAAACCAAAGTGTACAACCCTCCCTTGCTCCCATACACCAAAAAAAAAAAAAAAAAAAAAGAAGAAGCTGATGGTGCCTTTTTGGATCTCTTTCAAAACTGATTTATTTATCCCACATCTAATAACGAAGTAGGGGCCTTAGGACCGTCTGCTGGTCACACTCCAAGCAACTTGCCCGTCATCCACAAGCACACCCCACATTCGGGGTTAAGCTCTACACAGCCACTTCACGGTCCCATGCAGCATCTGTACTCCCCCTCACCTGGGCCTTTGCTCACCTTCCACTCACACGTGTCCACACACACACCCACCCAGTCCCAGAGTCCCCTTGTTCCACTTTACCCGTTTTGTATCTCGGCTCAGATTCCTCTCTGAAGGGTCTTTGAGGGGCCCTGGGTCAGAACATTCTCTCCTTTATTTTAATCCTTGTTGTATTGCCTTTGGCACCACTTACCACAATCCTGGTGTGTTGTGTTTGGTTGTGTTTTGTTTTTTTCTTGTCCTGTCTTTGCTAAAAGGCTAGAAGGTGACAGGGGAGGAGCCATATTGCACTGATATGTATTCGTCCTACAGAGCTTGGCAGAGTGCTGACATAATCCAGGTACTGCCTCAGATAATAATTAAATGAATAAATTAATCTTTCATTAAATGTGGAATCTGTTCAGTCATACAGCCCAGAGTTAAACATCTGCATCCACATAAATAAATATTACTGGAAGGTAAGGACTTTGTTTGTTTTTGTTTTAGGGAAGCTTATATGCTTTCTTCTAAAGGGGAAGATTGCCTTCAGAGCCCAGAGGGTTAACTGCTCCCTAAATGTTTGCTTCTGCTTCCTTTGTGGGGGATGTATAAAGCTTGTCACCTGGAGGGACAAAGTTTTTCTTTGACTCTGCAAGGACTCCAGGTAGCCTGGCATTGAGGAAAATTGCAAACAGGATGTCCTCCTGACCCCCCGCTAGAGGAACTTCTACTGCCTGGTGGACAGTGGCACAGGCTAAGATGAGGCAGGAAAGGGGGGAATACTCAGTGATACCATGAGCACGCAGGGCGAGTGGCACACTGGGACTGACTTACAGCCACAGCTTCTCACACCCAGCTGAATGAAATCCCTTTCTACTTCATCAGGTTCGATGCCACATTCCCCAATCTTTTTATGACCACTGACTGATCATCTTAACAAATTACACAACGGGATTAATCTAGAACATTCCTATATGCAAACAGTGGCATACTGTGGAGCCACTAAAGAGAATGAGGTAGACCTGTTCCGTTCTGATACGGTGAGAGCTTTAACACGTACCAGGGAAAAGTCAGCGTGGAACAGAAGGATCCCCTTCGTGTCTTTACTGCGATATCACCGTTTCAGTGAGGTCGTCCTTAACCACTGCGTTGATAATCACAATCATCCCCTCTCCCGCTTTTGCTCCATTAGCATTAGCCCTATTTGACATACCATATAATTATTTTACTTGTTTGTTTATGATCTATATTCCCTACTGGAATGTAAGGTACATGAGGGCTTCTGTGTGTTTTATTTACTGCTTTTCCCCCCCAGTGCCTTAAAATGACTGTATGAATGAATTTGTATGAAAAAGGGAGTTATTTGCATAGAATCTTATTATTTGTCCAGAATCTCTAGAAGGCTACACAAACCTAACAATAGTTCTCTCTGAGCCGTAGAACTAAGGGCACGTGGGAGGAAGAGTAACTTCTGTTGTATATATCTTACCATTTTCACGCATCACTTCTTAAAATAAAAACACTAGTTTCAGAGGGAGTCCCATTTGCAGTGTTTCTCGAATGGCTATAATAAAATATAAGTTATTTAGTCAGCACCATTTATTTCTGGTCCTGAGATAATGAACACCATTTAGAATTTCCCTTCTTTTCAAAAGTCAAGTTGTAAGTGCCCCATGATTCAGCTCCATGGAGTTTATACTTCATGAAGCTTTTATCAGCCGAGACTTTTTATTTTCCATCAGAGCGGTACCGTCAGTACTGATGTTGTAGTGGGACAAAAAAAAAAAAAGTTTTTAGGTCAGATACATTTATAACTTCTTACTTTTAGCTAAGTGACCCAAAGCAGGTGACTTAATCACCCGGAGCCTCAGTTCTTTCCTATAAAATTGGGATAATTTTCCCTACTAGCCGAGGGTGTTGTCCAGACGAAGTCTGAATATTCAGTGCCCCGCAGTATCTGGTGCTCAGCAGGGTTCAGTAAATGTTAAGTCCTTCCCTTTTCCCTGCAGAAGGTGACCCGAGAGGACACTTATAGTGATAGTCTTATCCCTAAGTTCTCAAAGTGTTGTCCCAGCAGCACCAGGGAGTTTATTGGAAATGCAAAGTCTCAAACCCCACCTGATCTAATGCATCAGCATGTAGTTTAACAGAATACCCTGGAGATATCTCTGCACGGTGGAGTCTGAGGAACTTTGTTTTTATGCTTCTTATGGCAGTGTTTCCAACAGGGTTGTATTAATCTTGTTTTTCATTGTCTGTATTTTATGATACTTGGACATCTTAGGGCCTCGCAGATCCTGGGGGAGGCACTGTCCTTGCAGGATTAGCTAATTCACTTGGCCGAGGAACACCCTGTGACGTCAAGCAATCCTGAGTCTATGCCCCCACCCGCCTCCTTTTATCAGGCTCTTGCAGTCCAGGATATTATCCCCCTGCCCTAAATCACCTCGGGGCCAGGTACTGGTCAGCTGGGAACCAACTGCATACCACAGAACCCACTGACATTATGCAAACTAGCCAGTCCTAAACCTCTTGCCTTGCCTTGCTTTGCCTTTCCTGCAGAAACCACAAACAAGTTAGTTGCCATGTTCCCCCCTTATCACCTCTGATTCCAGCCGACCCCAGTGCCTCCAGGCCGTCTCAGCACTGCACGCCCCCCTCCTCTTGGGAACTGGACATAGCAGACTGTCTTTTCATTGGCAAGCATCTCCTAAAATGCTGGCCTCATCACACCCAAAGACAACCAAAATCCCGGGTACATTTTCAAACAAGGCTGCCCTTTTTTAAACACGTTTCTTAGTTTAGCACCGCTGGCTACCATTTCCACCCCCGCACCTTGACCTTGCCAATTGTAGTTTCATGTGAAGAGTGTGAGGGTGCCCAGCAGAGCCAGATGTTTGGGGGATTTGGGGGGCGCTGACCAACAAACTGAAACCTCAGAGGATGCTTCAGCCACCTCACGAGGCTGAACTTACTTTTAAATGGAGATGATCAAGGATAACCACGAACAAAGTTGTAAACCTGCTTCAGGTAGCATGACTATGTTGAATGCCGATAATACTCCTCGAGCACAGGCTCTGAACACTTCAGAAACTGCTATTACAAATGGTTAAGACCTCCAAGATAATGGAACCGTTTGAATTGAAACACACACACTTATTTACAGAATGTCAGGGAAACAAATGAAAACCTGCCATCCACCTCCATTCATTTTTCCCTGTGGCTTCGTAATATGGTATGTGTGTTTTAGGTGGAAGTAACCCTTGCCCGGGAGCAGCTCTTCTGTTTCTTGAAGGTGGGCCACCTGCCTGGCCCCCTTTGCATGTGCCTCTTGTCTCTCCTGTTTGGAAAAGAATCTTGATATATGGAAGTGAGCTAACTGAAGGTGAAGTAAATAAAAGCAAATATTAGAAGACCATCAAAGGTACTTTTCTCCCTCTGACTCAAAGAAAAAAGAGATGTAAAGAGTATTTATTTCAGAAATAGCCCACATTTGTTAGATAAGATGATGAGAACAGAAGATAGCAATTTAATGATAACTTTTTCCCTTATAAAAGTTTTTATTAGTTTAATTAAGAAATTGGAATTTGATTAGCAGCATTTAATTAGAAATATTAGACAAGGAAATTTTTCCATTGTCTTATGACTATCAGTTTTGTTTCCTTAAGACATAAGCCCTTCTCACCAGACACACAGAAAGGTAACTATGTGAGGTGATGGATTTGTTAACTAACTTTATTGTGGTCATCATTTCACTATCTCTCTCTCTATCTGTCTATCACCACTGTATGTACACGTTAAATTTATACAATTGTTTCTGCCAGTTCTACCTCAATAAAGCTGGGGAAAAAAAATAAACCTATTGCTTATGACCAAAAAAGAAACTTTGGCTGCAGATAGCCGGAGTGTGCTCCCCATCACTGGCCCTATCACACTCAAGATTGCGGCCCGAGCAGTATCTAAAATTTGACTCGTGGCCTGTGTGACTGACAGCATCCCCTGAAGCCACAGGCTTGTTTCTCAGTAGGTATATTGTTTGATTGCTCCTTGACCCTTTTCCAAGAAGCCTAATTCGCCCAAGGGAATCTCACACAGGAAAAGAGTGTTTGCATCTGCTTAGGGAAATGTGCCTGAAATAATGACTTATTTAGAACGGAGAACAGAACGGAATGGAATGGATTGATAAGCCAGTTTGAGCAGGCAGAGAGCAACCCGGGCCTCGTAGCTCTTATAAAAGGAGCTGTGCAGCAAAGCAGTTTGCCCAGACCGGGTCTGGCAAGACCCATCTCCATTCCACAGATGTCGTCTCTGTAAACTCCATACAAAATTCTTTCTCTTACAAAGGCCTCAAGGCGTGGGAGCTCATCTTCGGTGTCACAGACACTTCTAAGATGGTGCGGATTTCTCGATTTAGCCCTGCAGACCCTGGTGTAGAAATTGCTCTCCGAGGTATGTTCCCCGTTTTAAACGTGGTGGCGTCCCTGTGGGTGACCGCGGAGCACTTGGTGGCGCTGGAAGTTGAAGCACTTTCTGGGTGGCAGGGGGCGTTGGCCAGGGTGCTGGTGTGGGGCTTGCCCGGGGAGAACTTGACTCAGCTTCTTTCTCACTGAACTTAAAATGAACCAGCCGTCAGAAGTCGGGCTGACATCTCATCTAGCAGGGTGAAGGATGAGGTGAGGCAAATAAACAAAACAGAAAGGAGACAGAACATTGCCACTGTATGGCTCTTTTGTGCTGCTGTTTTCTATTTCTTTTGCTTTGTCTTTTTTCTTTCTTTTTTTGCCAAGAAAATGCAATTGATTCGTTGAGAACCATAGCCTCAAGGCTTGCAACTCCTTTGAAATGGGAAAGGTGACAACAAAAAGTTTCTTAAAATAAATTTAAAATCCGGAGGTTACTTTTTTTTCCTGTCTTAATCTTTCTCTGCTATTCAGTTAAAAATGAAAACAAAAATGGAACCATGGACCACATTTAAGTGAGCAAGGTTAAACTTAAAGTCGCGTTTATGCACAGTGGTAATGGGAGTTTGCCTTTCTTTTTAAATTTAAATCTATCTTTGCACAATTAGCAAATTATTAAATGACCTTTCCTTCAAAGTCTGCAAGCAAGTGCTTGTTTCCACTAATAAGAGAACATGTTTTACAAGGTTCACGTTGATTAATTGACAAATGCTGATAAAATCAAAGCAGGGCTCAAACGCAGTGCACCAGATGCAGTATAAATTACTTCTGTTCGATACTGTTTCACGTGGCTATGCATTTATGGCTTACCTTTCAATAAATATTACTGTCTTAATTGAAACATCCATTGTGGAAATTTATCTGTGAAGATGACTGTCAGGAATCATAGCTCGGACTAAACATTTCTATATCTCTATATGTTTTTTCAGCTCAGTTAAAAGCATTGATTGCTATGAGTATTTTAAAAATGGATGCTTTATAGTTTATGCGAAATGAGTGCTAACACATTTTAATATAGTTTGAAAATCTTGCACCCTTGAATGACCTAAGTATAGTGTTCCCTACATTTCTGGATAGCTTCAACTATAACAAAAAACTAAGTGTCCTAAACCGCTTAGCCTTACATCATTCACTAAGAGCATTACATTCTTGGCCCTTTGCCATCCAGCTGTTTTGGCAACTGTGTTGGGCTCCATTAGAGGGCCCATAGCTGGCTGTTTCATGCTCATCCATGTGTCAGACATAAGAGATCCATGGCCAAACCCAGCTTCCTATTTTTGCTTATGAGTAAGTAGCTATCCAGAAGGATGTCTTGCATCCCAGGCCAAACCTGAAGGTGCAGAGGCTCCCGGCAGGAGAGGAATGTACATTAGGTCACTGAAGAGTTCCTGTTCTTCCCTTGTTGTGGTTCATAGCCATTCGGTAGATTCACAGGCTCTAGTCCCTCAAGAATATTGTAGATTTAGGGGTCCAACCAATCTGATAGTTTTGTCTGGATGTCGTAAGATGTCCTACCACATCTAGCCTCCTGGGAAATTAGACATCTTCTAGAAGTACATTTGACATACTCTTTTCAACAAAGTCATTTTAATTCAACAAATATCTGTCAACCTACTGTACACCAGGCACTGTGCTGGGCCCTGGGGATATCAATATGAATCAGATAGATTCTTTAACCAGAAGGAGCTGACAATATCCAATCATAGCTCCAAACATTTACAATTTGTTATTTAAAAGATACCCATACATAACTTGCCAAAATCTTTTTGAATCCCCCTCATGTACCAGGCACCATTCTAGATGTTCAGTAAATATTCCAGATGTCTTCTTTCTTCAGTATTTATCAATGATCACTGTGTTCTGGTGGCCCTCTGAGGCAAATCTCATTGGCCAGTTTTCTGTTTGAGCCTCCTGAGTTACTGGTGACCAGGTAATAGTTGTACTCAAGAATACCACAGCTCACCAGACCTGTATTGAGATCAGTGGGACTGAGCAGAGATCATCACTCTGAACTCAGTCAGAGGGCATGCTGCTCTCAGGATGAGCATGAAGATCATGGAGCAGGTATATGGAATGTGTGATGAGGGAGTTAAGGACAATTGGGGACACCCTGGAATCAAGTGAGTTTTGGAATATGGATCACATGGAGGCAGATTCAGAGATGAGCAGAAGTCGCATTGCGCTAGTAAATCATACAATTCCAAGTGATTGACTGGAAGGTAAGGACGGAAGGCAGACTGGTGAGGGAGGTCACAGAGAAGCAACCAGTTTAGTAAGAAGAGATCAAAGCAGGTCAGCAGGCAGGTGAGTTTTTCCGGCTGTCAGCCTGGTCAGCATTGCAGAATTCTAAAAGATAAGCAGCTGCTGGCATGGGTTCAACAATCAAGAGAATCAGGCTTAAGTATAATAAACAAGGAGAAAAATCTCTGCCGCTGAGAACTTGGTCACAAGAAGTGAAACGTGCTTCCAGTAATCTAGGTCACAATGCTGTGGGCAGGATGGGCAGCATGATGGAGAATTTCTGAGTTTGGGCTCATTATGTTCTCTCAGCCCAGACATCATGAAGACAGTGTCTGGCATGCAGGAGACGCTGCACAAGTATTCCACGAAATTGACCTGGCTTCCGAGAGGGAGGCGCGTCCCAAAATGCAGCGATTTTTACACGGCAATATAAAAATTCAATTGCCCCTGCACTTAGTGAAGAAAAAGCAGCACAGGAGAGTCAAACACAGAAGGAGGAAGCCTGCTCACTTAAACGATGCATGCATTGTCCCAGTATTCGTGTTCATTCCCTCCCGTGGTTTCTTTGCTGTGGGGTGGCCTTAAGTCGGAAGAGGGACAGGGTGGTAAGGAACGTGGGAAGTTCTAAGAGCATGTGGTTAGCTGTTAATGATCAGGCCCGTTTTCCTTGTGTGAGCGCATTTAGAAAGAAAGAAATGAAAAGGGAAAGGTGAGGGAATTGAAACCCTGCCAAACTCACAGGTTCTGTCTGTGAAAATCTCAGCAAGATGCTAAAACGTGGCTGGGTTGCTTGGGGCACACCCAGAACCCCTTTGCACTGTCCATCAGCAAGGTGCTGCCTTCCGATCCCCAGCCCCCTGAGGCTCTCCTATGTTCATGGCCGTCGCTGCCAGTACAAATGTTAGGAAAGATCCTTCTCTGCAACCTTAATAAAAGTCTTACTGTGCTAGCATGGTACATCACCCTTAAAAGTTGTAAAACCCAGCCTTTTCAAAAATCTCCTTTGTCACCAACTTGCGTCAGTGAGATATAAAGACCACCCCCCCCCGGGGGGGGGCATCCTTTCTGTCAGCTGCCATTCTGTGCCCTGATGCCAGGGAGGGCCGAGAGCTGTTCCCCACTGTGTACTCCTGGACCAATATTCCCTGTTTGGACACTAGATGGGGCATTGTTATTATTACGGTGGCTCTTGAATGTGAGTATGTAAAACCCGGAAGGATGAAAACATCTCTTTAGAACATCATATTGTGCTACCGAATCAGAGAACACTGCAGGAGGAAACCGCCATGAAAAGTCTCTAAAATCCAAGCCCTGGCTTTGAGTTTTTTACCTGAGAAAACTGTGACCGGCCCCAGTTCATGCAGTGAGTCAGCAGCAGACCCCCAAAACTGGGAGCCAGAATCCAAGCCTTGAGAGCCTAGAGCAGCCCTGCACCATGCCTCACAGCCTGCACGGCCGGGGAGGAGGCATGGGGGCCCCATGGGCTCAGGGGCCAGTCACTCACCTCTCAGAAGCCTCCTTTTATATGGGGAATAATAAAAGAATAAAAGAAGACATCTCTGAGGCATCCTAAATATGTCCTTCCTGCAACTTGACTCTACCTACAGATGGCCCAAAGAAAAATAAACAATGTACACAATCCAGACACTCAGTTTCTTTTTTTAACCTCTCTCTTATGTGCACACACATACACTCACACATACATGTAACCCCTTTGAAAATAATACCAGTATGAATGGATGAACTTCATTTTATAAAATAGGGATAAGCAAAATATTACCTGTTATATTTAGGTTCTAGCTAACTAAATGTTCCTCTGGTTTGGCTAGCTTCTAGGCACTACGAAAGCCTATCAAAGTCCTGTCCTCTTCTTCATCTCTCAGCCACTAACCAGCCATCCTCCCTTGAGCACTAGAATCCTCAGGGCTTAGAGCTGTTGCCTAGAACCCAGCTGAGGACAGGGACTTCCCAGACCTCCTTTCCTTCTCCGGGACTACCCGAGCTTGCTTTCCCCCTCCACTTCCCTCTGTGGCAGAAGACAGGCATAGTACAAAACAGGAAGGCTGCAGCCCAGCCTTCACCTGCACTTACGTACCAGAGTGACTCAGTCACTGAAAGGAAATTCTTGATTTCTCCTCACCCTCCTCCCTTCTGACCAATAAATAGGTCTTAGCACAGATCGGAATTCTTACAGACCCCATAATGGATGGCACTTTGCAGGCTTTGTTCTTGGCAGGCCCTCTTTCTTTTTTTTTTTTTTTTTTTTAATTTTTTTTATTGTTATGTTGGCAGGCCCTCTTTCTTAAAGAGATTAACTTGCATTTTAAGCAGACCGAAAAGGCGTGATCATTGCAGTATGTTTTTTCTCATTTCAGCACGAGCACTTGTCCTCACAGGCCTGTAGTGCTGGTTATTTCAGTTCCAGAAGGATTCTCAGTTTCTCTGCTCCTACCAAGGGGCTCTCAGTCCTCTGTTCCTTCTAATTACACAAACTTCCTAAACATCTAGGGTCCTTGGGAGAAGGGCAGGCTCGTGAGAAAGAAACCATCCAGTTTGTGATCTTATCTCATGTTAGGCTTTGCAACTTAAATCTTTTTGAAGAAAAACACTTTTTAAAAAAAAATATTAATTATTTATTTGAGAGAGCACACGAACAGGGGGAGGGGCAGAGGGAGAAGTAGACTTCCCACTGAGCAGGGAGTCGGTTGCAGGGCTCAGTGTGGGGCTCAGTGTGGGGCTCGATCCGAGGACCGCGGGATCATGACCTGAACTGAAGACAGATGCTTAACTGACTGAGCCACCGAGGCCTGCCTGAAGTAAAACACTCTTAAAAGTCTGATTTTTAAAACTTGGCATGCATGGGCTGAATTGTTTTTTCCAACTTGGAATGCTCTCGTCTGCCTGGTCTAATCTTACTCATCCTTTAAGACCCAGCTCAAATGTCATCTTCTCTGCTGAGCCTCTGCCCCCCCTACTCCCATGTCCCCTCCTGAATCCTCGCTCTTTATTCTACGCTGCCAGAGCATTTTCTTCACACCACTGGAATATAGTCCCATTCCATTACCCCCAGTTATCCAGCTGTCTGTCCTGCCAGCCTAGCTGTGGGCTCTTGGAAGGCAGGACCTGTGGACTGTGCCTGATTCATCTTGTGTCACCTGCAGAGAGCAGAGTGGATGATGTGCACTGGGAGTTCTATACATATAGATGGCATTGGACCACATTATGTCAGCATCAGCTCTTTTAATATAAGAATTCTGAGTTTGAGGAAAATATAGCCAATCAAAGTGTAATGTAAAAACCATAGTCTTCTGAAATTTCCTGAAGAAAGTTCCCAAAGACAAGTTTGTTTTTTTAATATTCTTATTTTTAAGAGGAAAGCGTTACATAAAACTAGGCATATGGCACCATGCTCTTGGGGACACTGGTCATTTATTTGCTCCCCACACCAGAATAGGGTAGGAATTTTTGTCACAGATTCACTTTGCTTTATATAGAAGATGTATACTGGAACAGTTGTATGTAAATCTAATATCTATACATCAAATTATGTATAAAAAATGTACTAAGAGAATAGTTTAAAGAGAACATTTTTCCAAATGAACAGTATTTATGTAAAAAGGGTAATTTCTGAATTTATCAGGGAATTTGTCTATTGCAGAGAAGTATTTCTCCTAGAATGATAAAGGCTCGCCTGTGTTCCAGTCAAAACTCACACGGGATTAATTTCATGCTTTTCCATAGTCTATTTAAAACACTGGACTTACTTCTAAGAAGATTTTTAATTTATACAACAGATACTCTCGGCTAACTGTAGTGCATAACTCTTCTCATTGTCATAAAATAGATATGTATCATGTATTATTTCAGGTTCGGTTAATAAAAAATTACTTGCGTGGGCATTTGATGATTTCAAACACAAATCTTATTGGAAGGAGTCAGTATATTATACTTCTGATCTGCAGGAAGAATTGAGGACTGATGGCGAATGTTCATGCAGTTCCCAAAATATGGGAAAGGACACCAGGCACAAATCTCCATGAGATGCTTGTCCAAAGAACCAAAGACAATGCGCTTGGCGCTGAAGTTTTAGATGGATTTTATTTAAATGTTTCCATTTTCCTTTTTTTCTAGATTGGCCAAAAGGGAACTGAAGAGGGGCGGAGTCGTGTGGGTTTGGTGTTGTGGCTGTGAATTTATAGTGAGTGACTCAGTCAGTGTCCCTTTGCATTCAGCACACGGGGCCACCGCCTGCCTCTTCTCCCATCTTCCCATGAAGACACAGCAGTGGTCCTTTAATAATGCATTCACTGAGTTGAGAAATAATATTCTCGCTTCTGGAACTATGCATTTAACACATTCTCAGCAAATGCCATGTGGCAAACCTAGTGCTTTTAGACTGAGGTTCTGCTTTGCATAAATAAGACAGGGGCGTGTTGACCTTTTTCAGTAAACAACGCAGAAATGTTGATTACCTTTAAAATTCAAATGCAGCTTTTAAAATGTGTTCTCATTTCCATGGACAGCTGAGACCTACTGCACTAAAACCCAGCTACTCTGAGGTCTGTGAGGAGCTTGGGAATTGGTCCGATTCCTTTCCTCCTTGCTTGTTTTAGCTCCATGTCTGGACACTCTGGGGACCACTCTGTTCAGTGCCCCCTACATTTACATGTTTGATTCCCCTGGAGATCTTTCCCCTGTCAGACGATTTGTCTCCTGAATATCATGTTTGGGCCAACATATATGCCTCTACCTAAATTTAATTAAGTAGTAAAGCTGATCTTTATTAGAAGTTTATTTCAAACATAGATATCCCCACTCCTACTTCCACTTTAGAAAATGTTTTTTGATTGCCTATGTCCTTTCTCACTCCTACAAAAATATCGTAGGAGAAAACCCCCACCCTACTGTGAGATCTCATCCAACTTTTATTACTGCTCCTTGGGATCAGAGCCACGCGGCTGCCAGGATATTGCATTTACGCAAAGGTGATCATTACTAGCAGACCTGCAGTACTCCCTTGGGGCAGGTAGGTTCTGGGCCAGGGCCTCCAGGTGGGAGAGCTGCATCTGACCTATTCCACTGGATTAAAAATTAAAATCTGTTTAGAAGCAAGCTGCTCACTTTTGGCCTGGAGCATCTAGCAGTATTCACAGGCTAATGAATGTGTTTTAAGGGAATAGTGTTTCCTTCCTCCTGGCTTCAATCCCCAGCACACACACACCCCCCCCACATATCCCCCCCACACACCTTTTTTTGTTTTACTTCCCTTGTAGGTCTGCTTTCCCATTAGGACAATAGAAATAGCCATCCTAATTCCAATCATCTGAGCTCAGATACTGATTTGGAAAGATATTCAGCCTTTGTAAGAAATGACATCTATAAATTTAGCTTAGTGTAAAGTCATTTTCAATTCGTTAACTGGAGTTTCTAGTTAACAGAGAATCATCTTTTGATTATAACTGTTTAGGGAAGATTGCAAATAATATAAAAACAACTTTGCATCGTAAAGTTTAGCTAATATCCTGGATGTGATAGGGAATTATTCCAGTTTCTTAACCCTACATTTATACTTCCAATACTGTGTATTGGCAACTGGTCTCCGGACTGATGATCTGAATACACCAAAAATACCAAAAATGAATAGGACAGTTCTGCATTCTTTCTTTTTCTTTCATACCCATGACATTTTTTTTTTTTTTAAGAGTACTGGTTAGTTATTTGCAGGATGTCTTTGATATGGGTTTGTCTGATGTTCTCTTCTAATTAAATTAAGGTTATACAATTTTAGCAAGAAGACCACAGAGGTGGTATACCCTTCTCAGTGTCTCAGGTCAAAGGGCATATGAGGTCAGTATATCTTATTACTGATTTTAACATCTTTTTGGTACCATCAGTTGAAACAATACTATTTTCTTCTTAGGAAGCCAAATTATATCATTAGAACATAGTGTTTTATTGTTCTCATAATTGAGGTTTATACTTAGTATTTTAATAAAACTGTGCTTTTATACATAGAATATACATTTTCAGCTGGATCAAAATGATGCTTCAGTGATTTTTTTATTATATCGGACACTTTTTATGGTCTTCCAGTTTCAGGCATATATCAGAGCACTCTGATCTCTAGTTTCCTAATCTGTTGAGCTGCTGTGACAATTACAGGAGCTGACATATGTGAAGGTGGGAACAGGTTGTAGGTGCTTGGCAAAGTGTAGGTAAAGTAGAATTCTGATATCGATCATTTTTGTCCAAAAAAAAAAAAAGAAAGGAAGAAAAAAAGAAAACAGCTCCCATTCAGTCCCAGGGCAGTAAAATGTCAAAAAATGTTATGAGTTAGTTGACTGCTGTAGTTAAGTACTATCAGCCGATGTTTAACTGTTCAAATGTATAGAAGCATATTGATCACAATCAGTATAGGGTTTTTTAACATTTCTGGGTCTTCACATAAGCCACTTGTCTCTACTTCTTTGACTGCGCTGCTAAGATGAACTTTGAGCTTCCCATCCTTTCATTCATTTATTTGTTTTGTGCCTAATTGTCAGACCTGATCCTTAACACATAATGGATATGAAAGCCCCAGGTCAATCAGACGTTGAGGCTAAGACTTCTTAGATCAAGATAAGGAATAGGACCAGGGTTTAAATATTTCTCAGGTTAAACACCTGGACCTGTTTCATCCTTTTAGATATTTAGTCCTATTTTTAATTTGATTTATTTTCTATAGGGAGCCATGTTATATAACCTTAAAGTTTTGGAGGCAAAGTGTTTCCTTGACATAAAAAACATATAAAAATGTCTTTTCCATTGCTGTATGTGTTTTTATTATTTCTGAAACTGTTTTCTGGGTCTATAGTACACTCATGAAGAGGTCCATAGACATATTGAAAGTGCTACAATATAGCCTAAAAATTTGCACAAGAAAAATCTGGCTCATTTCTCATTTATTCACTGAACACCTGGGTTTTGCTGGGTAAATGCTAGACACACAATACTGAGGGGAAAACAGCATGCCTGTCTTCATGGAACTCGTCTAGGAGAAGAGACAGGCATTGGGACAAGTAAATAAAATGTTACAAAGTTAAGGCAGGATGGCCATTAATAATGTAGGAGAAAGATGTGAAAAAGATTCGTTGAGGCAGACCAGGCATCACTCAGTCAGTGCTCTGTCTTCAAGAGTCAAAGCCAGGGACACTGTAACATCACATTCATGAATCCTTAAGATTGGAAACTATGAAAAGTCACGTTGCATACTTTTCAAACAACACCATACAGTTGAGTATTGGTCAAATAGTTGCTTCTTCGAAAACCTCAGGAAGCCTTCTCTCCTTCCCCTCCCTCTTTTAATTAATGAAGCAGTTATTTATTGACTATATCCACCAGTGGCTGTCAGATTTTGGTGCACATCAGAATCTCCTTTGGAGCTGTTTTAAAAAATGCCTGGAACCTCACATCAGATCCACTGAGGGTTTAGAAATCTGAAGGTGGAGACAAGATAATAGTAACAAAAGCCTCCTCAAGTGATTACAATGTCCATCAAAGGCCAAGAATCACTGTGTGCCAAGCACAGCTCTGTAGCAGTCAGGAGAATCAGATATCTGCCTGGGGGACAACATGCTTGCATATATTATGTAAGTTCAATAATGGAAGCAATTGATTGCTCTATAAAAAGCTCACGTTTTCCTCCTTCCACACTAAACTTGTATTTTAACTGTTCTTGTGCCTTGGATATCCCCTATTTTTATTCACCAAGTCTCCTGAGCCAGAAACTTGAGAATCATTTTTGAATATTACCTTCTTGCACCATTACCTCCATATTCCAATTGCTCACCAAGTCCTATCTTTCTGTCTGCAGAAATATCTCATCTAGGGGCGCCTGGTGGCTCAGTCGTTAAGCGTATGCCTTCGGCTCAGGTCATGATCCCAGGGTCCTGGGATCGAGCCCCGCATCGGGCTCCCTGCTCCGCGGGGGGTCTGCTTCTCCCTCTCCCTCTCCTGCTGCTGCTTGTGTTCCCTCTCTTGCTGTGTCTCTCTCTGTCAAATAAATAAAAAAAAAAAAATCTTTAAAAAAAAAGAAATATCTCATCTACTCCCACGATCTCCTCTGCCACTGCCATATCTTGCCTAGTCCCTAGTAATTATGTCAGAACAGGTTAACCTCTTCAAGCTTTTCTCCCTATATATCACTCTAAGAATTATTTTAAATTACAAATTTGATCCTGTCACTCCCAATTTAAAATACTCTATTAGGGCCCCATCGCCTATGGAAATCAAACTCCCTAGGATTCCCCTGCCCATATTTTCAATGTCATTCCCCCACCATTTGCCCCTTAAGCTACAGCCAAACAAAAACACTCATTTCTGTACATGCTGTGTACTCTTCACCGGAGTGTCTTTGCTCATAGTGTTGTTGATGACTGAAACACTTTTCATTTCTTGTTAATACCCCTCCAGTTTTCACCTTCAACCATCCATGAAGAAAATCTAAGATCGCTTTACTGGGAGAGTTGATTGGTTCTTCCTCTCTGTCCTTTATATTAACCCGTGTTTTAATTAAAGTACCCATTTGGCTATCTCTCTCTCTCTCTCTCTCTTTCTCTCTATACCTGTATATTGCCCTATCTGTCTGGGCCAGTCTTCACTGGAGTGAGTTTTTTGTTGGCCTAGAACTTAAACCGGTGCTACACAATAGGAGTTAACTGAATATTCACTGAGCCAAAGGCGAAAAGAATGAATGAACCTGACACGGGTTGGCCATTATCCCCTCCCACTGGTCCTCATTCCATTCTTTGGTGTATCACTTAACTAATCTGATCCATCTTCTATATTTGCTTTCCTTCTAATAGGTGAAGATTACCTTCACCCTTTCTCTTTTTTCCCTGAGTCACCAAGCTAGTAAGTTGTCATTCCAAAACTAACACCATTCTTTGGAATTCCAGTAGTTGTTGTGAGCAGTTTCAATGTTGCCTTAAATTCTCAAGGTCAAATGACCTAATCTTAATAAACTTGCTACAAACTCAGATTTGCAGGAAAGAAAAGTGGGTAGTATTTAACCTAGTATGCTATCACATTGGTTCCCAGATTGAGCGTCACATCTGTTTCTTGTTCTGGGATTATCTGAAGATCGCTCTGCTGTCTTCCCACTCTCCACTCCTACTACCACCTAGGCTGAAATTCCATGTCCACGCTGGATTGTTTGCTTGCAGAGGGAGACCCACAAAATGGGAATCGAACAATTCTTTCATGTTTGTTGTACATTGTTAATGGCCTTGCCCCAAAGTATTTCTATTTGTCCTTGAGCCTCCTCTTCAGATATGTTTAAATATATTCTATGTACTACCTTTGGTATTTTTTCAAAATGTTCAGTTCCAGTCCTTCTGGGGTTAGGCCTCTCTAGCATTCATCTTAGAATTCTTCCCACTTTTGTGGTAGTCTTTACTTCTGTGTCATTGTTACCATTTGTTTCTCGTTTTTGTAGAACCAGAATTCACCAGAGCAGTTCTTGTAAAGACAGCGATTTCTGTAGCAGCATCCCCTTTTCTTTCACGAAGATTATGACTATAGAGTTATATGATCAAAATTTTATTTTTCAGAATCTCTTTTCTATTAGAGTTGATGTCTCTGTGTTCATAGCATACTTACATTTCTGCTGAAATTTCCAAATGTTTTTCACAAGTCAATGGCGGTGGATCCGATTAGAATTAATGTTCTCTGTCCTCACTATTATGAACAGCAGGCTGGTACAGTAACTTTCATCTAAGAATCCAGTCATCTTCATGTTGTTATTGACTTTTTTTTTTTTTTTTGCACAACTGGTCAATATTAAGGCTATTATATGGTTTTTTCCTGCCCTCGAAGGTTGTGAACAGACTCCTGCCATTCCTAACCTGGTTTAACTAAGTCATTATAAACCTACCCTCCATGACTTTATTTAAAACTCTCTTAAAATATATATTTTGTGTATATTTTGGTCTCTTGGTTAATGAAATCTAAGATTACATTCTATGCTGTAAAAATGTGCTTTAATTTATTTGTACTAAAATGCTTCCTTTTACTCTTTGAGCAGTAAAACCCTAGTTTTAGTATTTCATGAGTTGGTGAGTAAATGTATGTTTATATTCTCAAGACCTTCCTAATCTCTTCAGTCTGTCTTTTTATAAAAAAAAGCTTACTTTAGTTTTCTAGTTGATAAACTAGCATCTTTATGTAAGAAAACATTATACGTAGGAAGCCTGAATTTAAATTCCTTGACATCTTCCTCAAAGCAACATTTTAGGGAATACAAACTACCATTGTCATTCTGTAGATACAGAGACCAATATAATCTGAATAACTCTGCTTAAATATAAAGTAGTGAAGAGAGACCCAACCCTGTCCTTTCAGTGGCCTCCACCACTCTGGATTTCACACATTAGGGTTTATCCTTCCCTTTTTGAGCTGCCACTTTCCCCCTCTCTCTTCCTATTGAGGTATTTTTTATCTCTCAAGACTCAGCCCACAGTTTTCTTCTCTGTGGGTACTTCCCTGACACCCCAGATGAAATTAATCTTTCTTTTCTCCTCACCACACATTTCTACAATAATTTTTTTTAAAGGATTATTGGTTGTAACATCTTTGTGACTGACCTCCTAGGTATTATAAAGACATAGCATTCTATGAATGGCAGTAAGACTGGTTAGTAGGCATAATTTTTTTCTTAGTCACTGTATCTGAAAGAAGCATGTTACAAGACTTTCAGAATACCAACTGTATGTAATATTCTGTGTGGGTTTTTAAAAGAGAAGTGAAGTATAGAGGTTGTCTGAGTGACGTTTTGAAACATGTGAGCCATAATTACCCCACACAGTTCAAAAGACTCAGGCATCGTTTTTTAAAGGACAGTATTTAACTGAACTTAATGCTGGCTACTATGGTCAGTAGCTGAGCAGAGAAGAGAGGTGCCAAGGGCATGTCATAGGAGGAACTGGCTTAGTTAGGAATAGTCTCTCCCCACCAACCGATTTGTGGCATTGTCTGTTGGGATGGGGAAGCAGAGAAAACTATGCATACTCTGCTGCTAAATGGAGCGAGTCCAGATGGTCAGCCCATGTTCTGTCCAGTAGACCACATTGCCTCTCAACACTTCTTGGCAGTTCCTAACATGCCATGTTGATAAAAGTCCTCAGTTTTAAGTTGATGAAAGTCTAAGACTTCGTGGCCAGAACAGCATGGCCAGTCGGTTTCCAGCTTTAGAATAACAAGAAGGAAAATAGGGCGCTTGGCTGACTCAGTCAGTGGAGCATGCTACTTTGATCTCAGACTCATGAGTTCAAGCTCCACGTTGGGCATAGTGTCTACTTAAAAAAAAAAAAAAAAGGAGAACAAATGGTGTTTTCCTGGTGAGACCATTGTAAGTGACCAGAGAGTTCATAGGACAGGTCTGTCTGCTGTGTACAAGGTACTATGCCGAGAGGTTGATCATTCAGATTACTCCCTGCCTTTGAGGGCCTGGGAAACTAGTTGGAGAGAAAACACAAATGCATAGACACACAGAGAAGATTACCACAAAAAATAGGGCATGTGAAATGGCCAAAGGGGCATGTGGAACACTGGTTGTCAAAATGCAGTTGTTTGCCGTTTGATTGCGGACACCAGCTTAACACGTTTTGCCATGTCTGTACCATCAGAACATTTTTTACTTACTTATACACAACTCAATAAAGTATCTATTTTAGTCTCTTCCTAAGCAATAATATCAGCAAAATCATACAATTTTCTGCTAATACATTTTTTTCCTGACACATGTGAGGTTGAACTATGTGAGACTAACAATATTTGACCATTTTTTTTTAATCCACAGAAACATCAATTTCACATGGCTAAAAGTAAACATAACTGTTAAAAGTTAAAATAATGGTTTCCCAACTCACATTAAATCCCCAGACATACCACCTTTAAGCTGGAGGGAGCAAGCAGCCATAAAGCGTTGATCTCGTCAGGTTTCACAGAGAAGGCGGGCCTCCATGTTTGCCTGGAAGGACAGATGCATAGAGAAGAGAAGGGAGGACAGGGGCTCTGAGGACAGTGTGTGGGCCACCGTGCACACCACCGGTGAGAAAGGAAAGCTGATGCCCGAGAGAGAGCACTCCTGTCTCCTCTGATGTAAATCCTTAATCCTTGCATAGATTTGGAAAGCATGTTTTCAGAGCACGTGAACACAGTTTTAAGACCTTTTTGAAGTTTGCTGAAAATCATTGTCTTCTTATTACTAATACCTTAAGCAGGGTAAGGTATTTCTATTAGGGAGGATGTGGGTGTCAGCCGTGGCTATGTAGAGCGAAGTAACGTAAATAGAGGAGGCATGAGTTCGACCACGTGAAGACAGCTGCATAGAATGGAAGGTTCTGTGGCAGTTTCCCCCTTAGAGAGCAAGCTTCCCCAGCTATCAAATCCCACTGAAGGCTTGTCTGCCAAAGGCAGCAACTGACAGGTCTTAGGCTCTCTTCAGTTCATTCTAGAAGCTCCTTTTGCCATTCCTGTGGCCATCTTTATAGCTTTTTGGCCCATCCCTCCTGTGCTGCAGACTCAGGCTTTCCTTCTTAACCAGGTACAAGTAACAGGTACCACCCAGCACATTCCTCTGAGCTTACTGTGAGGGTGAATCAAAGGTCACTTTCCCAGGATCAGTTTCTGGGGCTGCCCGGCCTGTCAGGCCCAGGCTTACCCCTGCCTGAGGGCGTGCCAGCAGAACACATCGAGGCATCTGACCAGTGGGCCATGGAACAACGTGAACTGTATTTTTTTGGAATGAGAAGAGAACAACTGTGTTCTGATGTTCTTTGAAAAACTCACTGAGTGCTTCAAGTCATGGAAATGTGTCCTCACTACTTTTAAAGCTTACTATAATTTAGAAAGTTATGGGTAGGACTTATTATTTCCTTAAATTTAAAGAGAGTAAACTTGTGTGTGCTTTAGTGACAGTTTATTGGTATTTGGTGTCTAGCATTAATTATTTGTGTCTGACAAAAAGAACAAGGCAGGGGCACCTGGGTGGCTCAGTTGGTTAAGCGTCTGCCTTCGGCTCAGGTCATGATCCCAGGGTCCTGGGATCAAGTCCCACATTGGGCTCCCTGCTCAGCGGGGAGCCTGCTTCTCCCTCTGCCTCTGCCCCTTCCTTCCCCCCACCCCCCCAATGCTCTCGCTGTCTCTCTCAAATAAATAAATAAAATCTTTTTAAAAAAGAACAAGGCAGGGCTGCTTCATTGAATTAGTGGTGTTTAGATCTTAAAAAAAAAAAAAAAAAAAGCTTGAGGGTCAAAGTAGAATTGAACAATAATGACCACAAAAACAATCCATAAATTAATGTCAGAGCCAAGATGAGGGCTAAATTACATATAAATCTTTAAAACATCACAGATACTTTATTTCGCGTGAGTCCAGGAAAACCGTGCTTCCTGGTCATGGTCATGTCATTTTCCTTGATGAGACAGTGAACTTCATTTGTTTGAGTCATTCAGCAAATTTGTATGTGTACATTTTAAAATGTAGGTTTTATTATTATTTAGGTTTGGCACAGCCAAGAGATCAAGAGAAGAGTACATTGAAAAGATATTTTGTTACTCACAGTTCCTAAGAGGGCGGGCGGTACATGCCACCGGGCCACACTGCGAGGCACGCAGTCAGTCAGGATGAGCGGGGGCGAGGGGAAAATGCGGGCAAGAGGCTTTATTGTGGTTTCTGAGGGAAGGGAAGGAGTGAAGCAGAGTCAGCAGGTTTAGGATTGACTAGATGGAATAATTTGAGCAGGCCCTGGACCTGGGGCTATGAGGGCGGGGGGATGGTGGTTTGGAGTGTGAGCCCCCAGGACAGAGATGACTGAGAGAGGAGCTCTGGATTGGTAGGTTTGCATTTGGAGAGTGTGCTCTCAGGTGAGTGGTTTGTGGTCTCTAGGATGGGCTAGCCCTCAGGGCCAGCAAGGCTGCAGATGGCAACGCATCAGGAGATACAGAAGATAAAAGACCCAATGAATACCGTGTGTGTGTGTGTGTGTGTGTGTGTGTGTGTGTGTGTGTACACAAACACATTCATAACATTTATCCAGTGAATTTGTGTTGGGGGGAAAGGAGGATGCATGTCTACCGTGTACCACTCACTGTTTGGGCTGATGGGAGATTTAGCAGGAAAAACATAATTTTTTTTTAAGTCATCCTGTACTTATGGGAGACCAACTTATCAAGGACATAATTATGTAATATAGCCTCAGATACTGGGAAATCCTATGGAGAAAAACAAGGCTGGTAGAAGGACAGAAGAACTGGTTTTGGGTAGGTGAGGGAGGGCCTGTCTGCAGAGGATGGACATTTCAGCAGAGAGGGGACTGAGGGGAGAGGGCAGGTGGTGGGACAGGGATGTGGGGGACTACAAGTGCACAGTCACCAAGAGAGGATCCTGCTGGGCAGGCTCAAGGAAGAGTAGTGAGGCCTGTGTCCTGGGGGCTCTGGGAGAGGGGACGCCGTAGGAACTGAGGTTGCAGAGGTGACCAGAAGGCGTATTCCAAAGGACCTTGAAAGCCATCCAAGAGTGCTGGAAGCTGTTTGTGTATGATTCTGTGATGCTAGAAACTTGAACCATATGAAGACAAGAGTTCAGCTTTAGCCTCAAAATGCAAATTAAGTAGCCATTACCCCAGTCGATTTTCTTACCTTCTTTACTCTTAATATTTTTTTAAAATTCATTTGAGATGAATTAGTTTTCAAATGGGGAAGCTTAATATCTTTCTCCCCAAAGTTATACATTAGGAATTCTTTATTATAGTTTAAAATACATCACATGGGGATGCCTGGGTGGCTCAGTTGGTTAAGCGTCTGCCTTTGGCTCAGGTCATGATCCCAGGGTCCTGGGATCGAGTCCCCCATCGGGCTCCCTGCTCAGTGGGGAGTCTGCTTCTCCCTCTGCCCTGCTACTCCCCCTGCTTGTGCTCTCTCTCTCTCTGACAAATAAATAAAATCTTAAAAATAAAATATATTACACAAATAAAAACTTCTCCATATAATAACAAAAGGAGAGCTTTAAGGTCATGACTTTTTGAAAATGACTTTCTGTACCATTGAGTTTCTTGGCATACATTGGCGTTTAAATAAAGTAAAATACAATTTTAAAAACTGCTACACTTCTGTAAATCTAGGAGAAGTAAAAAAGATCTGTGAACAATCAACAATTTGCTTTTATTTTCTATTAAATCATGGTGTTTTTTGCACTTGGTATCGTTTACTGAATATAAAGTAAAATCCACTCATACTCCACTTACCATAAGCGTGCCTACAAAGAAAACCTCATTTCAAATCTAATTGTGGACATTGTTCCTTCGTTAAAAATTCATAGGGTTTCTGAATACACCACAGAAGTACCGGAGTACCATTATTTCCCCGGCTCTTTTCCTAGTGCCAGTTCTGATCGGAATTTTAAAACACCCATATCTCTGAGGGAAAAGGAAAAAAAAAAAAAAAGAAAGAAATTATGAATATAAATAGAAAGACCTTCTGACCAAATATGCTACAGTTTCCTAATTTAGTTTCAGTATAGGCAGGTGAAGGGACGGGGCAAGCAGCCTTCTGCTAGCCTCAGTATCTTGTTACAGCCACTAACTTCTCCCTCTCAGCAAACTTTACATGTGCCATTAACTCAGAGCTGGTCAGTTGTTTCTGATAAGGGGAGGAGACCGAGGAGTCGGCAGCTTGCCCTTGGTTAATGCCTGTCCACCCCCATCAGTGAGACCTAAGTCACACTTGGCTTGTTAGTTCGGTGCATGCTGTTGGCAGCAGTGGACGAGACGAGCTAGGCTTTGGTTAGCCTCCATGGTGAGCCCCTGTTGTTTAGAAGTTTTCACTGATTTGGGTCAAGAATATTCAAATACATGGGGCACTTGAGTGTCTCAACTGGTCAAGTGTCTTGATTTTGGCTCAGGTCATGATCTCAGGGTTGTGAGATCGAGCTCCACTCTAGGTGTGGAGCCTGCTTAAGATCCTCTCTCTCCCTCTGCCCCTCCCCCCACTCTCTCTCCTCTCTCTCCCTCCCTCTCTAAAAAAATAAATAAATAAAAAGAATATGCAAAACTGGTGCAGCCACTCTGGAAAACAGTATGGAGATTCCTCAAAAAGTTAAAAATAGAACTACCCTATGACCTAGCAATTGCACTACTAGGTATTTATCCAAAAGATACAAATACAGTGATTCAAAGGGGCACATGCACCCTGATGTTTATAGCAGCAGTGTCCACAACAGCCAAAATATAGAAAGAGTCCAGATGTCCATTGACTGATGAATGGATAAAGAAGATGTGGTGTGTGTGTGTATGTATGTATGTGTGTGTGTGTGTGTGTGTGTATATATATATATATATACATATATATATGAATATATATGTGTGTATGTATATATGTGTGTATATATATATATAATGGAATAGCACTCAGCCATCAAAAAGAATGAAAACTTGATGTGGATGGAACTAGAAGATATTATGCTAAGCAAAATAAATCAGTCAGAGAAAGACAAATACCATTATGATCTCACTCGTGTGGAATTTAAGAAACAGAACATGAACATAGGGGAAGGGAAGGAAAAATAAAATAAGATGAAAACAGAAAGGGAGGCAAACCATAAGAGACTCTTAACTACAGGAAACAAACTGAGGGTTGCTGGAGGAGAGGTGGGTGGGGGGATGGGGTAACTGAGTGATGGGCATTAAGGAGGGCACTTGATGTAATGAGCATTAGGTGTTATATGCAAATGATGAATCACTAAATTCTACCCTTGAAACTAATAATACAGTATATGTTAACTAAATTGAATTTAAATAATTTTTTTAAAAAAGAATATGCAAATACAAGAAAACAAGCGGAGAGTATAAAATAAGAATATGTAACTGCACATAACAAAACTGACCACATGGCACAGAGAAAATGTACTTCTCTGGATTTCATTTATATTTACAATCATTGTGTTACATTTCATATATTTTAGAAGTTACCTTTTCTCCTCATATAAACTTATTTTGGCAATTTAACTCAGCAAGGAGCTTGCAAATTCAGAAACAATTTGGGTTCCCTGCAACTCTGATTGGAGGAATACAACTATAAATTTTATTTTATCCTGCATCACATTCTCAGTATTAACTCACGTTTTCTCTTTAATTTTCTGCCCTTCTTAAAATGGCCTGCTCATCTCCTTGGTTCCCAACCATGTGGTCTAACAACAGGTAACGTAACTGAAAGGTTCCTGCCTTTGTCAGCCATTGTTCTGAATTCCCTTTGCTGGATTAGGACATCAAGATGGCACTCCAAGTGATTCCCACTGTTTGATCTGCGGGAGCACAGGAGTTTACAGTCATGTGGCTGCCAAACACCTACCACGTAGACTCAGGCCACCTAATTTATGATTCTCATGTCATGTGAACCAGCAGTGCATTAAACCCAAATACTGGTAGAAAAACCAGCGAGACCAGAATCCGTCCTTTTCAGGGAAGGAATAGTTGGTGTGAAGATGGGCTAACCTATGTAAAGGCATCTGGATTTTAACTATCAAAATACCGGACAGCGTTGCCAATAATGTCTCATTTCTTTCAGTTCCTCCAAAAGACATTACGTGTTAGCCCCTGAAATAACTTGGGAGATGAGGATTGAAGGCACAAAGTGGAGCAGCTCCCCAAACTGGCCCCCAGGAAACTTGTGGCAGGAGCTGTCCTATCTACCATATGCACATTGTGCTGCCAAACTGCCCTGCAAAGTTTTGTAGGAGAAGGAGGTCCCCAGCTCCACGCTCAGGGTGACAGTTTATCTTTGCTGATTTGAAAACTAACTGCCGCAATGATGATAATCCTGATAAGCACATGGCGGGACTCTGATTCAGGTGCATGTCCCACAGTAACATAGATCCTCATGCCTCCAGCACCTCCAATATGTCAGTGATCCCTTGGGCCAGGGATTAGACGTTGGGATTTCTGGTTTACTCAGCTCCTGCTTTTCTGTAGCTCTTGTTCATGCTAGCAGGCAGAAAGGAGAATTGGACCCCCGGCCTGCCTCGTAGCCAGCTGCCGGAGTAACGAGGTAGCCTGTGTTAGAGACGCCACCTCAGGTAGACGTAGGAGAAGTAGGATGAGAGGGAGAGTTAGCACAAAGCGGGTAAGGAAAGGAGTAGTAACCCGACTTTATCTCCCAGTCTTCCCATTCATATGGCCCTGAGCAGCCTTTGCATCTTTCCCTCCTTCTCTCTCAGTATGGTATTTCATTAGGTAGTAAAAGCATGGTGGGGGAGCTGGTGAATTGGACATTATACATAGGACTTACTCACATGGGGATAACAGTTATGGGCATCTTTGGTGGTGATGATGCTTACACCACGTTCTCAGCTCCAATCCCAGACTTACCCTCAGTATATGCATTTGGACAAAGCTAAGCCCAGTTTGGGCCAAGACATCTGTGAGACTTTCTGATAAAACCTAAAATATATAAGGCTACACGTCAACTGTAGGTAAATGTCTCATGCATTTCCTTTTCTCTAAATGCACAGTTAATACTCTGACTTTAAGAAAAATGTGCTTCTCAATGAAGCATTGGTCTTGAGATGTTTTCCAGCAGTGATTTCTGATTTGCTCAAATTATTTCCCTTGCCTAGTTTTATAATTGAAGTACAAGGGTTAACTTGACTGGGAACGGGGGGAAGGGCCATGCGAAGACAACAAAGCTTCTGGGCCCTGGTTACCTGGGGCTCCTCGGGCCGCGGCTGTACCTTGCCTTGGCAGCCTGCCTCCTGACACAGTGCTGGCTGGCATTTTCCCTCCCTGCCACTCTGGCTTCCTGTATACTCGCTGCTCATAGCAGTTCCTGGTTTCAGCCTACCTGTCTCTTTTGGGGGTGTGGGGAGGGGGTGAAGGGAGGAATCTCAGTGAGTGTCCTTCCTTACTGCAAGCCTAGCAATACACTAATGAATAATTCTATCCGGAATCTAGTTGTTGTTTTCTTATGATAGGCAAGCTCCTAGTGATGTGGTTTTGGAATGTAGGTGAAGTTTGGTGGGTTGTGGTCCAGAGCCAATGGCCAAGAAAGAATTCTTGAGACATCTTTGGTGCAAAAAAGGTGGTTTTATTAAAGCACAGGGACAGGACAGATGGGCAGAAAGAGCTGCTGCACTGGGGTTATGAGGGGTGGCTCTGATTATATGCTTGGGAGTTGGGGGAGGTAAGGAAAAGGGAGGTTTCTAAAGGATTTTCATTATGTTAAAGACTCAAAGGATACTGGAGGCCTTGCCATTGTCAAGTTCAGGTTGTTTTTCCCTCTAGCAAGGCATTAATATTAAGACAGTTGGGAGCTTCCTGGATGAACATCACACAGATCCCACCCAGGAGTGTTGGGGGGGAGGGGGATGGTTTGCAGGGTGTCAGTTTTGCTTTGTCCTCGGCTTGCCTTCTGCTCCCTCACCACTAGGAGTATCTAGTTTGCCACACTACAGCAAGCTCAAGTCTGCTAATGCTTTTTTATTTTGCAAACTCAACTTTCACAACTGGGTGTGTGTCTTGCTCGCCATTACGTTCCCGATCTCAAACACATTGCTGGCATACAGTAAGTATTTAATAAAGATCTCCTGAGTGAATGTGTCCCCCGGGGAGTGGAATAACCCTTTACCTTAGACTTCTGTGTCTTTAGAGCCAGTCAGACCAAGAAGGGCTTCTTAGTCTGGCTCTTTGGAGAAAACCTCAGTTCCCCAAATCTATAACAGAGGCCCAGGCTGAAACAAACTGAGCCTTGGGGTTCTGCTGTTCATTAGCTTTGTGACCTTGGGTAAATGAGCCAAAGTCTTAACTTTCTGAGTCTTTCTTTTCATCTTTTGCAAAAAATTGCTCATAACATCTATTCATAGGTGGTCATTGATTTTTCATAAGATCAAAGATGTGGGGCTGTTACATAAGAAGCTATTTCCCAGGGGGTGCCTCTGGGGGAAGGGCGGAGGGAATGACATTCTCCTTTACCTTACAGACTTCCACTTCCTGAACTCATTGAACGTATTTGTGTTAATAATAATACCTTGAAAATAAAAATGTCCTTTTAAGAATATTCATTTCCATCTACCAAACCTATATTGATGTTCATTCTCAGATTGGAAAGAACCGTGTCACCGCATTCCACCGCCGCAAATGTTGCTACCAGAGAAAAAGGGACCGTGGTGTCTGCATGTTAGAATGGCAGCAAGGGTTCGGGCGTGTATTTGGATGAAGATGGTGTCTCCTGTTAGCAAGAGTTTAGTATTCAGAGATTGTACTGTGAGAAGCCTGGAAAGGATGCTGCATTTAGTTTCATGTTGATCATGTGTCTCCCAGTGATGTCAGCCTTGTTGGTCGGTTATTAATGAAATGCTTTGTGTCGTAGCAACTGTGTCAGGTTGATCCTTTGGAGACGTACGTGAACACACGTCTCTTTGATTATGCAAGTCATAACGTCATTTTTTTATTGCATTCATGGTCAAGCCTGGTGACTATCTGGAGTTGGCAGCCGCTGCCCCTGTCGAACACCCCTGTCGAACACCCCCACGTACACTGCACTGTTGAGCCGCCACATGGGCATTTGCTTCGTCGTTATTTTACAATAACCGTTATCTCATAACAAACCATAACATTTAGAATTGCATAAGAATAAGAACATCAGAGGACTTGAAGAGCAGAATATCTTTTTCATTAAGACTGAAAAGAAAAGAAAAGTGTGAGAGTGCTCTTGGGGATTCATTTAAAATACTTGTCGAGGTTGGATTTAAGCCATCTTGCTGTGATAATAATAAGCCACCGTAGCAATAGCAACGTTCTGTAATTCCCACAAAGCACATTCAGCATGATTTCTTTTTTTATAAATAATAAAACCATAAATGAATGTGATTACTTTAAAGCTAACCTGAAATTACATTCAGTAGCACAGGCCAGATGTTTTCCTCTCGTATCTGTTTCTTCAGGTCAGTCTTTGCTCCCCTTCTCCACCTTCCCCCCGATAATACATAAGTTGTCTGTGAAGAAATAACTGGGGATGGCCTTTGATCCTGAACTAAGGTTGGCAAATTTAAGGGGAAGATAGAGCCTTATTTATCGCACATGTCATAGGCAGGAAGGAGATAGTACCTCCGAGTAGCCATTTAAAACTTGCAGGCTCCAGTGGTGACAGCTTTACTTTGCTTTTGGAGGTCCCACCCCACATGGCACTGAACACACAAAACGCACTCACATCTGACATTCGATACCATTATGTCCATAGGACTTTTGGACAGGATTTCTGTAATTCGGCTTTTGAAATTATTTGCCTACAAGTGACTCCTCTCATTTAAAACCAGCTCTGATTTTTCCATAATGGTGCAGACTCGGGAGTTTTTTGCAATGTGAGAAAGCCCCACTTACAAATGATTTTCAACTATAATGATGTCTATATGACTATTAAATGTGATAATTAGAGAAGTTGTCATAACACAAAATTTCCTGATGTTTCATTAAATAAGTATTTGGTTTTGATGATGCATGTTTCACTGTATGTTGACACAAAACGTTTTCAGCTTTCCAACATTATGGTAGACTGTGTGCCTTTAGTACATAATTGATAACACAGCCACAGCTAGAAAACTAGGCTACTTTCCCAGGGCAGATGCATTGTTGATCTGGAAGATTGGAGTAGAAAAAGAGATTCTATTTGAAGAGCTTAGTGCTCCAAATGCCATTCCCTTGTACGGAAGGATTTCTGTATGACATTCTTAAGAGGCACGTATCTCCTCCTACTAACAGGGAGAACGAGTATTAATGGGAGACGGTAGGGTGGAGGATAGCACATTTACACCCTTGTATGGAAATCTGTAACCAAGATAGAGAGCAGAGATCGAGTTACAGCTGTGATGGCAGCATTTTCCAGTGACCTTCAGCCTTGTTCTCAGTGCTGGAACCTTCCATTGCCTTTATCCCACCCCCACTTTCGGGGGCAGGAGCTTCCATGGAGGTTTTCTGTGTTATAAAGGCCTCGCTGAGATCACTATGTGCAGCCAAGTCCTTACCTCTGAATATGATCCTGACCTCCAAAAGCAGTTAGAACATAAAGCCTTCACCACGAAAGAACAGAGACAGTCTTCCCATTAGCTTCTGAATCACAAATGTCCCTAGAGGTTAGAGCCACCTTGCTGTATACCCTCCAGCCTCCAGTCTCAAGAACCTGAATATTTTGAGGCCCTGAAGGCCTTCCTCTTGTCTGAGCTTCTCCATTTGAAGCTTGGTGAACACAGTCAGTGGCACCCAGGGTTTGACCCACTTCCTCAGAATGCTCCCTGCCGGCCTAGAACTTCCCAGTACATTCGTTTGCCCCAGGAGTGAGCCCTTCTCCAACTAGCCCACCCCCATGAGGTAACCACAGCATTTATGACTCCCCACGAAGTGAAAAGGACTCTCCCTAGGAACCCAAAGCCCCCACCA